>NW_016107602.1:1088856-1116691 GCF_001604975.1 Cebus imitator
AAAAAAAAAAAAAAAAAAAACTATAAAACATTAATGTAAGAAATTAAAGAGGACACACAAAAAAAGGAAAGATATTTTATGTTCCTGGATTAGAATTATAATTACTGTTATAATGTCCATTTTACCCAAAGGAATTTACAGATTATTGCAATTCCTATCAAAATACCAAAGACCGTCATCACAGAAATAGGAAAAATAATCCTAAAATTTGTATGGGACCACAAAACACCCAGAATAGCCAAAGTTATCCTGAGCAAAAAGAACAAAACTGGAGGAATCACATTACCTAAATTCAAATCATATTGCAGAGCTAAAGTCATCAAAACAGCATAGTAGTCATAAAAGCAGATACATAGACCAATGGAACAGAATAGAGAAACCAGAAATAAATCCGTACATCTACAGGGAACTCGTTTTTGACACACATTGGGGAAAAGATAGTTTCTTCAATAATGGTGCTGGGAAAATTGGATATCCATATGCAGATGAAACTAGGCCCCTGCCTCTAGGCACATATAAAAATCAAATCAAAATGGATTAAAGGGCCGAACGCGGTGCCTCAGGGCTTTAATCCCAATCCCAGCACTTTGAGAGGCTGAGGCGGGTGGATCACTTGAGGTCAGGAGTTTCAGACCAGCCTGGCCAACATGGTGAAACTTCGTCTCTACTAAAAATAC
Source organism: Cebus imitator (assembly GCF_001604975.1). Classification (NCBI taxonomy): domain Eukaryota; kingdom Metazoa; phylum Chordata; class Mammalia; order Primates; family Cebidae; genus Cebus; species Cebus imitator. Next base: position 1,089,534 of record NW_016107602.1, read on the forward strand.
AGAAATTAGCTGGGAGTGATGGCAGGCTCCTGTAATCCCAGCTACTTGGGAGGCTGAGGCTGGAGAATTGCTTGAAGCCCGGAGGCGGCGTTTGCAGTGAGCCGAGATCTGGCCACTGCACTCCAGCCTGGACGACAGAGCTAGACTCTGTCTCAAAAAACCAACCAACCAACCAACCAACCAACCAACCAACCAACCAACCAGCCAGCCAACCAAACACTCCGAGACCCTAGCAGGCACAGAAACAAGCGGCTGGACCTCGAGAGGAACACCTCGGCAGATGAGCACACAGGTGGCTGGACGTTGAGCACGCAACTAATTGAGCTGATTAACACAAGACCCCTATAGACTGCAAAATAAAAGAGCACCCTGTGACACACGTCCATTGGGGCTTCAGGAGCTGTAAGCATTCATCCCCTAGACACTGCCATGGATTCGGAGCCCAAGTGCCCCACAACCTGCCCGTCTGCATGCTGCCCCTAGAGGTTTGAGCAGAGGGGCACCGAAGAAGCCAGCCACACCCCCACTGTTAACCTGTAGAAGGTGTCCAGGTTCTTGGCGTCTTGAACAAAGAATTGGACAAAACTCACAAACAAAGCAAGGAAGGAATGAAGGGATTTAGTGAAAATGAAAGTACGCTCCACAGTGTGAGAGCAGGCCAAATTATAGGGACACAAACGCCCCGTTACAGAATTTTTGGAAGTTTAAAGACCCCCTAGAGGCTTCCATTGGTTACTTCCAGTACGCCCTATGCAAATGGGGAGGATGAAGTAAAGTTACAAAGTCATTTATGTGTGTGCCCTATGGAGAGGATATTTCCTGTTATAGCCGAATTGTAAATCGGTTTTATGTTCCCTGCTCCAGATCCTGTTTTCCTCCCTCACCATCGCACGCCCTGTAAGGGGGAGAAGGAAACTTTTCCCATTTCACTATCAAGGAAATGAAACTTACCAGATCATCACATCTGGACAGCGAGACACCAGACCCCTCACCCATCATGATCGCCTAAGCGACCACCTGATAGCTGTTGACCAACTCCTCTTCCCTACCCTTCCCTAATTCCTGATTTCCTACATTTCTTTCTTACTGTGTAAATCCCTAATTCTAGTTGGTTGGGGGGATAGGTTTCAGACTGATCTCTCATCTCCTCTGCTGCAGCATCAGATTAAAGCCTTCTTCCCTGGTAATTCTCATTGTTTCAGTGATTGGCATTCTGTGCCAGGAGCAGCAGGATCTAGATAGAACCCCTGGGCTATGGGTAACACAGGTGGATCTGGCCCTGCCCGCTTCCCCGCTCTCTTTAACTGGCTAAGTTCACGTACCTGCGCATGCCCAGAACGCACCCAATCTTTTCTGCCCTCTGGCAGCCTCACTCGGACCTTCCGGACTTCACCTCTTTCAAGAAGCCCTCCCTGGGGGCCCCGCCCTTTGGGAGCACAACACCCTTTTTGTTCCCAAAGCCCTACGTCCCTATCAGGTGCTGATGCTACCATCTGCTTCTGCGCTGGGCCCGCAGGCCGGGGCACACTTTGCAGGAGGAGGCTTTGTCATAATCTTCTTTGTCGCCCCAGTTCCTAGCTCAGCAGCGGAGCCCCTCAAACCTCGGGAACTCCTCCCTGCAGAGGAGCCTCGGGCTGCCTTTAACCGGGGCAGGGTGACGGAGGCCTCAGGGCCCGGGCAGGCACAGCTAGCGGGACTCAGCGCCGGCCTGGCGCCGGGGCTCGTATTACCGCCTCACTGCTGCAGGCGGGCTGTAAGCGCGCGCGCGGTCGCCATGGTAGCGCAGGCGCCGCGGCCTGTGGTAAAAGGAGCATGGGGAGCCCCCGGGAGACCGCCAGTGCGCCGGCCAGTCCCTCTGCTCCGGCCCCGGCTCGGGCCTCCAATCAGGCTCGTTCTCCGGGCGCGGCCCTGGCGGGTCAGCGCGGTAAGAAGTAGGGAACCCGTCTGCGCGGCTTGGCCCAGACGAAACGCGTGAGGGGCGCGGGGGTGGCACGCCAGAGTCCTCTCAGCAGGCTGCCACCCAAGGCGACTCGGCGGGAGGGTGCCTCTGGGAACCCCAGCTGTGGCCAGAGGTTTGGGGCGCCCCAAAAAGAGGGCGGTAGAGGGGTCCCCAGCCGCCGCGAGGGGCCGCACTTTGCGCGACAGGTTGTGCGGATGAAGCTGTAAGTCGCTATGCTCTCAGGTCTCCGGGAGGGTGTGTCTTGGGGGGGGGCTCTTCTCAGCCCCCTTTTTGTGAAAGGCCCACAGAGCAGGTCACAGGTGGACATGAGGGTCTTGATACCGTTCTGACTTTGCACCTCTCTACCACCTCAGTTTTAAATATTTCTGCGCCCATGAGGGATCGTTAGCAAGTTAAGCATACCCTGAAGGCCCACCCGCTACCCGCCATTTCCGTTTTGTATGGTTGTTTTAGGGTATGTTTGTGGATACGGAACTGTGTCCGGAGGCTGGCTTAATAATACGCGCTGCACCCAGGAGATGGGCAGTGTTAGGCTCTGCCTTTAGCATGAGAGGAAATTTAAGCTAGGATAAAAACTCGTTCAAATGCACATACTGCGGAATCTGGATAGGGCACCCACGTCTGACTCGTGCTCATCGCTTGGATTTCTCAGTGCTTGGCTAAGTATAGAAAAGCACGTTTTGGAGGGAACTGCCTCCCAAATAAGTCCTTTCTCTGGAAATTGCAAAACGTGCTGCCAGAGGCATGGATGAAAAAATGAAATTTGAGTTAGATTCTTGACATTTTCCTGCGTAGCTGGGTTATTTCCTAGTTTTGCTTTGCAATTTGAAAACTATTTTCCTTCTAATATGAATACAGTATAGGAAGTAAATTGGTGTCATGAAATCTTGCCATGAAAAATACATAGGTGAATTTTAAATCAAAGGAAGAGTAGCAGAAGCTTTTAAATACTGTAAATCTATGGCTAGCTAAATATTATCCCCATAACTTTGTTGAGCTGTATTTAGCTTGTGGTCGATTCCTTCATGCCTTCATGGAAATGAATTGTAGTCTGACACATTTCTGTGCCTTGGTCGTGTTTCGGGCAGCGCTGAATCTTAGAGAGTCTCAGGGCAATCTTTAATACCAAGGAAGAGGGTAGGGAAGAAGGAAGCCCAGTGGGAGCATAGCTCCAACTTCTATTTGTGATCTACTTGCTTTGTTTCCTGGGGAGGACGCTAAAGCAGCATTTTCTAAACTGCATTCCAAGTGAGACTTTTTTTTTTTCCTTTTTTTTTTTTGAGATGGCGTCTCGCTCTGTAGCCCAGGCTGGAGTGCAGTGGCACCATCTCCGTTCACTGCAACCTCCACCTCCCGCGTTCAAGCGATTCTTTCGCCTCAGCCTCCCAAGTAGCTGGGACTACAGGCACATGCCACCACACCAGCTAATTTTTGTATTTTTGGGTAGAGCTAGGGTTTCAACATGTTGGCCAGGCTGGTCTTGGACTCTTGGCCTCAAGTGATCTGCCCGCCTCGGCTTCCCAAAGAGTTGGAATTACAGGCTTGAGCCACCGCGCCCGGCTGGAAATGCAGCATTCTTATCCTCCCTATTTTCAAAGTTTAACAGTTTGAAGACAGTTAACATGTTTTAAATATCCTGAGTAGCATTGTATCTCTGTACAGTTTTATTTCAGCACCTCTCAAAATTACTTGATAATAAAAGGTGTTCCTATTCTATTTGGAACACCTTTGATCATCCTGTAGAACATGAATATTCCACAAAATACAGTTTAGGCAATATTGTGCTACAATATCATTTAAATACATGAAAACTTTCTAAAATAGGTGAAGTTTTTCATTATGTATATCTATCCACATGACAGAAATCATGCTGACATTTAAAATTTTCAGAGAACAGTGACATGGTAAAACTGTTTACAATATAATGTTAATTGAAAAAAACAGCAAATAAAATTATATCCAAAGATTTCAATTTTGTTTAAAAAATACGTAATATGCATATAAAAGAAAAACTATAGGAATTATGTATGCCTAGACCTCAATTGTGGTTGTTCTTTGGCAGTGGGATTGCAGATTAACATGTATTTTTTTTTTTTTTTAATATTAGAAATCTCTGGCCAGTCACAGTGGCTCACCTGTAACCCCAGCACTTTGGGAGGCTGAGGCAGGCTGATCACTTGAGGTCAGAAGTTCAAGACCAGCCTGGCCAACATGGTGAAACCCCATCTTTATAGCCAGGTGTGGTGGTTCGTGCTTGTAGTCCCAGCTACTCGGGAGGTTGAGGCAGGAGAATTGCTTGAACCCGAGAGACAGGTTGCAGTTAGCCAAGATTGCACCCCTGCTCTCCAGCCTGGGCAGGGTGACAGAGTGAGACTCTATTTAAAAACAAAAAAAACAAACCCAAGAATTTTCCAAATTGTTTGGAATAAGTATATTAATTTTAAAAAAGGTTATTAAAAACTATAAGAAAATTTTGTTTGCCATCTGAAATATAATGCTCCTCATGTTAAATCTTGTTCTGCAGATGTGTTTAGCAAACTATTCTTCAGAGTGCAAAGGACACTCTCAGTAAATGACATTTCTGAGATGCAGAGACTTAGAAGAAAAGGCAGCTCCTAAAAAGCTAGGCTGGTTGAGCAATGAGATCTCTGTGCACAAATTTTAAAAAGACGTCCACAAAAGGTAGAAGTACAGAAAACAAAGACAGACAGTGACCTGTGCTTCTAAGAAAAGGAACAGCATAACTTCCACCCCAGAAGATGTAGGCCTTGCAGAAGATGCTTTTAAGGTATTATTGAAAAGAGTAAGGCCATAAGGAAAGCTGCATGTACAACAGAAAGGAGATCTCAACTCTTGCTTTATTTCTATCTTCTTAAGAACTTAGGGAAAAGTCGCCTTTACAAAGAGGAAATGGAAGACTTGGTAGGAGAAGAGCTTCTGTGAGCCAGGCCTCGATTTGGTATGAATAAGAACTGAGTTATACTCAAACTTGGGATGGTGTAGAGGGTATCCAAGAAGACTGTGGGAGTCGGTGATTTTTCAGATCCCTTTTGAGTTAGGTTCTTGGATAAAATTGTTTTTATATGAAGCTACTTTAAGAAACCTTTTCCTCTGGTGGATGCTGAGATGCTGAGGTGGAAAAAATAAAAAGAAACAAAGTAACCTTGAGTCACTGCAATCCAATAGGACACAGTGGAAAGAGGTTTTGGAATCAGTTTGCTTCTGCACTCTGCCCTTACTAGCTGCATGGTTTTGGATAAAATCTACAATTTCTTTAGAGGTCATTTTACTCAGCTACCCAGCCTGGCACATAATGGAGCTTAGTTTTCCCTGTATGTCGCTTCCAAGTTAGGGTGCTCACTTGAGTCAGTGTCTGCCAAGCCTCATGGGTGTTTCCATGGCCCTAGTTCTCCAAACAGCATTTTAATTCTATCATTCATTATTTTTATTTATCTTCTCTTTTTCTATCCTTGTTTCCTTTTCTTCTCTACCCCTACTGCACACACACATACAACTCATATCTTTGAAAGAAGTATAGTTTTTATGGTTTTTTTTTTTTTAAACAAAAAGCTTCTGGAATAATGTTTATGTGATGAAGGATGCATTTATTTTTCAAAATCTCCAGAATCTGGTCTTCAGGAACAGTATTCTAATCTGTGTATGGAAAAATCCCAGAAAATTAATCCTTTTATATTGCATATACTCCAAGAACTGGATGAAGAAATTAAAAAGGGGTAAGAAAGACAAATACTTGATTACATCAATAGTGTTTGCTTATATTCATGTGTATGAAAATCTTAAAATATTGAGTGATTTTATAGCCATTTGAAAATGCTTGGTAAAATGGACATATCTTTTGATTTAGGTAACTTAAGTAGATGAGCAACACTGTTAGTATGTCTTGAGGTGGTATAGCAGTTAGAAAAGAGCACTAGAGCAGGAGTATCCAAGCTTGGGCTCCAGACTGATCTTTAACTCCTGTGAGCTGGGTGAATCTTTTTTTGTGTGTGTGTGAGATGGAGTCTCGCTCTGCCCAGGCTGGAGTACAGTGGTACGATCTTGGCTCACTGCAACCTCTGCCTCCTGGGTTCAAGCAATTATCCTGCCTCAGCCTCCAGAGTAGCTGGGATTATAGGCACCTGCCACCACACCCAGCTAATTTTTGTATTTTTATTAGACAAGGTTTCACCATGTTGGCCAGGCTGGTCTTGAACTCCTGATCTCAGGTGATTCACCCGCCCTGGCCTCCCGAAGTGCTGGGATTACAAGCATGAGCTTCTGCGCCTGGCCTGAGCTGGGTGAATCTAAGCAAATCATTGAAGTTTTCAGTGTTGTTATCTATAAAGTGGGGATACTGTGTGTGTGTGTGAGAGAGAGAGAAATTATATGGTATCTTTTAAGCACTTTGCAGTCTGCAGAATAAGAAGTTTTAAGTTACCTGGTATAAATATATACTTAGAAGTCTACTTACTATATGCTTGCTTCCAGTAAATGTTATCTGTGATATGACTATTTACACATGAAGTAAACATATTTTTACTTCTTTACTGGGTTTCTATTTCAAAATCTTTTTTTTTTTTTTTGTATTTTAACAGACTAGAAGGAGGAATTACATTAAACATTGCTGGTAACAATCGCTTAGTGTTAGTAGAAAGAGTTACAAGTGAAGATTTTTGGATTCTTTCCAGAATTTTAAAGAATTGTCTGTATATTAATGGTATGTTTCCATAAGAATCAATACCTCCTGCTTTTCATTGATCTGATTTTGAGCATTCTTTATAAGGAATATCAGCTTCTATTCATCTGTGCTTCAGGTTTAGATGTTGGATATAACCTTATAAGTGATGTTGGTGCATACTACGCTGCGAGACTGCTTCAGGTATTATTTTACTACAAAATGTCCTTAGTTCTGTTTACAGTGAAACCAGTCAGTCTGGTGACACACACACAAAATACTAGTTTTACCCAATGTGAAGGGTCCTGACTCTGTGCTGGAACACTTGAAATACACTGGAAACCCACTGTGGATTTGGTCTCAATGAAGCTGGTAGCTAGAGCTCCTGAGTTACCTTTAGCAAACTTGTACACCATGATTAAATATATAACCATATCCACCTTTCAGACTGATCAAAACTAAATATGGTTTTTCCTTTCATTTACATTGTAATTATATTTTGTTTACATGAGAATGATTTTTTTTTCCCCTTAATGGTAGTTGTTTTTGCTAGGATACAGTTTTTCTTGGTTATAAAGATTTTCTTTTGAAGTAAATACTTTATATACTGTATGTGTATATGTATATACATGTATGTAAAATTAACCAATTTCCAATAATAATGTGTAATAGCTTCTTTTCTCTTATAGAAACAACTTTATCTCACTTACTTAAACCTCATGTTTAATGATATTGGGCCTGAAGGTGGAGAACTGATTGCTAAAGCACTACATGTAAGCATTTATATACTTCAAACTAATGTTTTATTTGGAAATTTCAACTTCTGATAGCATGGAACCAAAACAGTACAATGTTGAAGTGAACTTACTTTAATATTATAGGAATATATATTTTTATTATACTTTATTAAAGTATATACATTACATGAACATTTTTGAAGTCATCGTTTTACTAAGATTTCATTCACATACGTAAAATTTACCCTTTGAAAGTCTTCAGTTCAGTGGTTTTTTTAAGTATTAATATATTCACAGAGCTGTGCAAGAATCACTACTATCTCTGTTTTTAGAACATTTTTATCACCCCAAAAAGAAAAGCCCTAAACTCATTAGCAATCCCTCTCCATCTTTTCTACCCCCTACTCACCAGCCCCTGGCAGTCATAACCTACTTCATCTGTCTATGTATTTGCCTCTTGTGAACATTTCATTTATACAGAATCATACAATATATGGCCTGTTGTGATTGGCTTAATGTTTTTAAAAGATTTGTTTTTAAAAGAGTTTTACAGTTTTCACTCTTTCATTTAATTCTTTGATCCATTTTAATTTGTGAATATGGTATGATTCCCAATTTTATTCTTTTGCATGTGTATATCCGCTTGTCCTAACACCATTTGTTAAAAGACTATCTTTCTCCCATTTAACTGTCTTGACAGCTTTGTCCAAAAATCAGTTGATCATAAATATGGGAGTTTATTTCTGTACTCTCAATTCTGTTCTTTTAATCTATATGTCTATGCTTATACCACTACCACACTATCTTGATTACTATAGCTTTGTGGTAGGTTTTGAAATCAAGAAGTCTGTCGTTGTTCTTTTTTCAGGATTGTGTTGGCTCTTCTGTGTCCCTTGCATTCCATATGAATTTTAGGTCAGTTAATCAATTTCTGCAAGAAAAGCAGCTGGGATTTATTTGATTTTGAGACAGAGTTTCATTCTTGTTCCCCAGGCTGGAGTGCAATGGTACAGTCTCTGCTCACCACAATCTCTGCTTCTTGTGTTCAAGTGATTTTCCTGCCTCAGCCTCCCCAGTAGCTGGGATTACAGGAATGTGCTACCATGCCTGGCTAATTTTGTATTTTTAGTAGAGATGGGGTTTCTTCACCTTGGTCAGGGTGGTTTTGAACTCTGAACCTCAGGTGATCCGCCCACCTTGGCCTCCCAAAGTGCTGAGGTTACAGGTGTGAGCCGCCGTGCCTGGAAAGCAGCTGGGATTTTAATAGGAATTAATAGTAAATCTGTAGATCACCTTGAGGAGTATTGCCATCTTAAGTTTTCCAAGCCTTGAACATGAGATGTTTAATTATTTAAGACCTTTCATTTCTTTCCGCAATGCTCTGTAGTTTTCAGTGTGCAAGTCTTACACTTGTTAAATTTGTTCCGTTTTATTTTTTTGATGCTATTGTAAGTGGAATTGTTGTTCTTAATTTCATTTTAAGTTGTTCATTATTAGCATATGGAAGTACAGCTGATTTTTGCATATTTATCTGTCTTGCTATGTTGCTGGACTCATGTATTACTTCTAACAGGTATTTTTGGTGGAATCCTTAGAATTTTCCCTAAGCAAGATGTGTCACCTACAGTTTTACTTCATTTCCAATTTGTATGGTTTTTCTTTTTGTTTTTCTTGGCTAATTGCCCTAGCTAGAACCTCCAGCACAATGTTAAATAGAAGTGGTGAGAGGACATCCTTTTCTCCTGATCACAGAGGGGTTTGAATTTAGACATAATTATTTACACTATTATATGTCCTAATATTTACTCATTAGGATGATGAAATGTCTGTAATTTCCTTTGTGAAATATTCATCAAATTACATTACTTTAAAAGTGATATAGGAGGAATGGGGAGTGACTGGTTAATGGTATAGGACCGGCTTCGGGGATGATGCAGATGTTTTGAAACTAGCTACAGGTGATGACTGCACAATGTTGTGAATATACTAAATGCTACTGAATTGTATACTTAAAAATGGTCAGTTTTGTTATGTGAATTTCACTTCAATTTTAAAAGTGAAGTGCTATTATTTTCTTAAGATAAATTTATAGATTTTTCCAGTGAAATGAAAGTTTGTTGAAATATGCTTTATTTACTGGTTATTGTGTGGGCATGTTTGTTGGGCATTCTTTCACTAAAATATTAAACTACATTTTTATCTATTATGGGAGATTCAATGTTATCTTTAAGGAATATGTCCTGTTCTATCTCCACGAAAATTGGAGTCTGCAAATAGTATGCAGTCTCCTAATTCATTTAATTTACAGAATTTTGTGGATTAAAAATTAAATGTTTTTATTTTTTTCCTTTTCAGAAGAATCAGACTCTGAAATACCTAAGAATGACTGGAAACAAAATTGAAAATACAGGTGGAATGTTTTTTGCTGCAATGCTGCAAATTAATTCATCCTTAGAGAAATTAGATCTGGGTGACTGTGATCTTGTGAGTAAACTGGTTATGAGAAAATTAACCAGATAGTGGGTCTTAGAGACCAGTGAAATGAGAGTCTTGTGAATGATTAATTTTGTCTGTTATGTCTAATATCAGAGAAAAGACTATTTACTATAGTCCAATTTTATTAATTGTACTATTAGACATAACTGTACTATTAGACATAATAGTACAATATAGTCTGATTTTATCGTTATAAATTATATAATAATTATTGTCTAATTTAAATTAAATTATTAATTGTACTATGTCTAATTTAAAAAATTAAATGTTTTAAATTTAAAAATTTAAAAAATTAGACATAATAGCATAATTAATAAAATCGGACTATAGTAAATAACAACACAGAAAAGTTTAGGAATATTTTTATTCCTAAACTTCCATCTATATAGGTCATCTTAAACTGTATGGAATTTTTAGAAAAAGATCATGTTCACTTTAATTAAACAAATATTACTTTATTCATACTTTTTTTTTTTTTTTTTTTTTATGTTTTGAAAAACCTTTTTAGTCTGGGTGCAGTGGCTCCCGCCTGTAATCCCAGCACTTTGGGAGGCCCAGGCAAGCGGATCACCTGAGGTCAGAAGTTTGAGACCAGCCTGGCCAACATGGTGAAACCCCATCTCTACTAAAAATACAAAAATTAGCCAGGCTTGGTGGCAGGAGCCTGTAATCTCAGTTGCTCAGGAGGCTGAGGCAGGAGAATTGCTTGAACTGGGAGGTGGAGGCTGCAGCGAGCTGAGATCATGCCACTTCACTCCAGCCTGGGCGACAGAGACTCTGCCTCAAAACAAAAGTACTTTTTAGTAGTTATTTATATTGTAGCATAAAAACTTAAAATGATGATGCTAAAAGCTGCTCTGAAGCTGGGTAACATGACATGTACCTGTAGTCCCAGCTATTTAGGAGGCTGAGGTAGGAGAATCTCTTGAGCCCAGGAGTTTGAGGTTACAATGCACTATGATCATGCCTGTGAACAGCCATTGTACGCCAGCATGGGCAACATGGTAAGACTCTGTGTCTAAAAATTATAAAAAAAAGATGAAAGTTGCTTTGAGCCTTCACCTGGCCTGCTAACGAGAAATTTGTGCTTTTTGCATGTCTTCAAATTCCAGGCTTCACTTTCTCTGACGTGCTTTCAAATCTTCAGGCCTACTCATGGGAACCTGTTGTATAGCCTCAGATTAATGCATAATTAAAGTGACATGAAAATAAGATGGGCCAGGAAGCTCTCTGAGGTAATAGATTCTGAAGATCTGAAGGATTAACTTTTTTTTTGAGTCTCACTCTTGTCGCCCAGGCTGGAGTGCAGTGGTGCAATCTCAGCTCACTGCAACCTCCGCCTCCTGGATTCATTCTCTTCCCTCAGCCTCCCGAGTAGCTGTAATTACAGGTGCCTGCCACGACACTCGGCTATTTTTATTTATTTATTTATTTATTTATTATTTGTGGTACAGACGGGGTTTCATGAGGTTGGCTAGGCTGGTCTAGAACATTTGACCTCAGGTGATCCACCTGCCTTGGCCTCCCGAAGTGCTGGGATTACAGGCATGAGCCACTGTGCCCGTGCCAGGCCAGGGTTAACTTTTTTTTTTTTGAGATGGAGTCTCCCACTGTCACCTGGGCTACAGTGCAATGGCACAATCTAATTTGGCTCACTGCAACCTCCACCTCCTGGGTTCAAGCAATTCTCCTGCCTCAGCCTCCTGAGTAGCTGAGACTACAGGCGTGCACCACCACGCCCAGCTAATTTTTGTATCTTTAGTAGAGACAGGGTTTCACCATGTCTTGATGATGGTCTTGAGCTCTTGACCTCGTGATCAGCCCACCTCAGCTTCCCAAAGTGCTGGGATTATAGGCATGAGCCACCGTGCCCGTCCCAGTTAACTTTTTTAAGGTGGTAGACGCAGCCAGTGTGGTTCAGGGAAGCCATTAATTTGGTATTGATCGTCTCCACCTACTAGTCACTGTGCTAAATACTAAGGATACAATAGTGAATCATATGGCCTCTGCCCTTATGAAACTTACATTTTAGTTGGGAAAACACCAATAAAGAAATAGACGAAAGTGGTACAAAGATGATTCAATACTCTGATAATGGGGAGAAGTAATTCTGCTACAGATGGCTGCCTAAGACTTGAGGAGGTAATATTTACAAATTATGAAGGACTGTCATGAAGAATGTCCATGTCACAACCTTCCAGGCAGAGGATCCAGCATGCACAGACATTAAGACAGTGCTTCCCTTATGCAGCCATTTATTTGGGAAAAAAAAAAAAAAAAAAAAAGAAGATAGTGCTTTGTTAAGTGTGGCATGGGTGGCATTCCTGGTGCAGAGTGAGGTAATTTTCATACTCATATGTTTATTTTTACAGATGCTGTTTATTTCAAGGGATTACGATTTTCCAGTTAGCTGTGATACAAAGTCTTATTTTAAAATAAACATAAGTGAAAAAGTGAGTTGATTTAATGGGAAAGTATTAAGTAAACAGTGTCAAGTAAGTTTGGGCATGGTGGCTCGTGCCTGTAATCCCAGCACTTTGGGAGGCTAAGGCAGGCACACTGCCTGAGCCCAGGAGTTTGAGACCAGCCTTGGCAACATGGGAAAACCCCATCTCTACAAAAAATTAAAAAATTAGCCAAGCATGGTGGTGCATGCCAGCTTCTAGGGAGGCTGAGGTGGGAGGATCACTTGAGCCCAGCAGGTCAAGGCTGCAATAAGCCCTGAGTGTGCCACCACACTCCAGCCTGGGTGACAGAGTGAGACCCGATCTCAAAAAAATAAATAAAAACAAATACAGTGTTAAGTAAATATTTTGCATACTCAGATTTGGCAAAAATCACGAGGGTGGTGTATGAATAATGAAATAGCAAGTCTGACAATATTTAAGATCTGAGAAGTCAGAATGGCTAAGCAGACCAAGTTAAGAGTGCCTCAAAGTCAAGGTGGAGAGGGTTATGGGGGCCAGATAAGGCAAAGCTGTGTGGGGTGTGGGTCATGGGTAAGGGGAAGAAGTGGGTGTTGTATTATAAAAGCAAATCATAGGCCGGGCGCGGTGGCTCAAACCTGTAATCCCAGCACTGTGGGAGGCCAAGGCGGGTGGATCACGAGGTCAAGAGATCGAGACCATCCTGGTCAACATGGTGAAACCCCATCTCTACTAAAAATACAAAAAATTAGCTGGGCATGGTGGCGCGTGCCTGTAATCCCAGCTACTCAGGAGGCTGGGGCAGAATTGCCTGAACCCGGGAGGTGGAGGTTGCAGTGAGCCGAGATCGCGCCATTGCACTCCAGCCTGGGTAACAAGAGCGAAACTCCGTCTCAAAAAAAAAAAAAAAAAAAAAAAAAAAGCAAATCATGGAAATCATGCAAAGGCGCTAAGGGGTAACAATCTGATTGGTGGTTTTACATCACTGGTTTCTCTATGGAGAATTAAAGGGTGGCAAGAGGAGGCCATCTGACTAGTTACTTACTTTAGTAGTCCAGGTGAGAGGTGAGGAGGACTTGGCCTGGGGTGGTGGCCACAGAGATGGACAGGAACAGAGTAATCTGAGACATCTTTTGGAGGCAGCAGAATCTGTAAGACTTACTGATCAACTGGGAAGGTAAGAGGAATGGCAGAGTGAGAGGAAGCCCATGGTTTCCAGCACAATAGCTGGGTGTGTATGGTAGTGTCCATCACGGATGTGGGGGAGGACTAAGCCCTTCCAGTCAGATAGAGCAAGGGATGCCTATGGGATCTGTGAAAAATGTGATTAGTAACCTCACCACACACACTTAAGGTACTAGTATCAATATAAAAGAGTGTTTGCACAAAGTTATGTGTTGCGTAAGTAGTATGAGCTCTGGCTGGGATCCATATAGAAGCTTAAGGGCGTAGGAATAAACCTAGAGGCAAACACCCAGGAAATGGATACTGAAACGTTAAGAAACTCCAGTAACAGTTCATTTTTGAATTTGATCAACCTGTAATTCAAAGTTCAAGGAATGCTTAAATTTTAAAAACAATTATGAGAATGCAGATAACTGATCTTGAAATATTTATGTAGAGACTGTTATATACTTTGTCAGCTTCCTTAACAAATTTACCTGTTTTTAGGGGATGCAAAGTGTGATAGCAATTGCTACAGTACTAACTCGAAACCAAGCAATTAAGGCAATAAACCTAAACCGACCTATCCTGTATGGTGAACAGGTATGTATTCAAAGTGATGGTAGTTAATATAACAACATGAATAAAACTAAGGTACTACTACAAGTTTACGTCAAGGTACATTGTATTTTTAGAGATGTACTTACTATATCTTTATAAACTACTATTTATAAAAATGTTTAAAGGGAAATTATATCCATCCTTGGTAAGACTTTTATAACTAAATATGCTTTTAGATATTGCTTATTTAAGCAGCAAACACGTCATCTTTTCTCTTGAAACTCAAGTTCTGAGTAAACCCTGAGCGTCAAAATAATTAAGATGAAAGCATAAATAGTGAAGGTTTTAAAAGCCAGACTATAAGAGCCCAGTGTGAACTGTTCTATTGTTTGTTACATTGGTATGGCTGAACCATTATGCTTTTGAAATGAGTAATAAAAGGCAAATGTATGTGAAAAGCAGTCTGGAATGTCTGGACTTCACCCTATCTATAGGTAAGCTGCTAGCTGGAGACAGAAAGATGAGTAAAAACATGGTTCCTACTTTCAAGACTTCAAGCTCCTTAATATCCTTCTGGGTGGCTTTCTTCTCCTATCACTTGTAAACAGCTAGGAAATAAGAACTCTCTTTGTTATTGTATAAACAAAAACATATCTATTAGGAAAAGTAAATGGTCAAAGCACTTTATAAAGTTCAGTGTTTAAAATTCAATGTTTGGTTGGGGATGGTGGCTCATGCCTGTAATCCCAGCACTTTGGGAGGCCAAGGTGGGCAGATCACCTGAGGTCAAGAGTTTCAGACCAGCCTGGCCAACATGGCAAAACCCCCTCTCTACTAAAAATATAAAAATTAGCTGGCATGGTGGCAGGCGCCTGTAATCCCAGCTACTCTGGTGGCTGAGGCATAAAAATCGCTTGAACCGAGGAAGCAGAGGTTGCAGTGAGCCAAGATCACACCACTGCACTCCAGCCTGGGTGACAGAGTGAGACTTCATCTCCATCTCAATAAATAAATAAGTAAAATTCAATGTTTTAACTTTGAACTTTTTTTTTTTTTTTTTTGAGTGAGTCTCTCACTCTTACCCAGGCTGGAGTGCAGTGGCATAATCTCGGCTCACGGCAGCCTCTGCCTCCTAGTGAGCCTCAAGTGATCCTCCCACCTCAGCCTCCTGAGTAGCTGGGACCACAGGTATGCACCACAATGCCCAGGTAATTTTTTTTGTATTTTTGGCAGAGACAGGGTTTTGTCATGTTGCCCAGGCTGGTCTTGAACTCCTGAGCTCAAGTTAACTGCCTGCCTTGATCTCCCAAAGTGCTAGGATTACAGGCGTGAGCTATCATGCCCAACCAAACTTTGAATCTTTTAAATGACCAAAGCACTTTAGATAATTTAAAAGTATCCACCTCACTGTTCCTCCTTAGCATGAATAACTGAGAATTAACAGTATTTTAAAAGTAGTATTCTCATATACAGAAGTGTATTTTGCATTCTTTCCTACATAGATCTCTCCCTTTATCTCTGCACTTTTTGGTACCAGAATTTTTGTGGTTTTACATCATGTTGTTTCATGTACATAAATCCAATCTGTTCAACAAGATCCTCAGAATCTTCAAATAGATTCCTTTTTAAAAAATACTTAACAGACTAGCAAAATACAGCTCAAAGTACCCATGCAGTAAATTGCTTCACTTATGATTCATTCATGAATACAACCTTAAGCCAGACACAATGCTAGCGGTATTAAAGTCAAATAAATTACATAGCACTTGTCT
Source organism: Cebus imitator (assembly GCF_001604975.1). Classification (NCBI taxonomy): domain Eukaryota; kingdom Metazoa; phylum Chordata; class Mammalia; order Primates; family Cebidae; genus Cebus; species Cebus imitator. The sequence continues at coordinate 1,105,325 of NW_016107602.1, forward strand.
TCAATGAGTTTTCTGTCTAGGTGGAGGGAGCTCAACAAGTCTGGAGAGTGAAATGCTCAGGGTGCCATGGGGACATAAGGAGGGTAATCGAAATCAAAGGGGAGGTTTAGTGTGGTAGGGAGGTTCTCAGATTGAGGACATGACAGATTTGAAGGCTAAATAAAAAATTTCTGATTTTATCTCTGTGGAAATATATTTACATACAGATCACATCATAAGCATGATCTCTTTTTAAAATATGTTGAGTAGTGTCATTCCTAAATCCACCTGAGGATGCTTATTATTAAAAGCACCCTTGTTGCTCTCAGCCTGGCGCTTCTGACAGCCAGCTAGGCTCTAGCCTGTTTTGTTCTCCAGGACAGCCACTACCTTCTCTATCCCCAAGGGTACTATTCTGCTCTTCAATAGTTGCGGAGTAGGATTCTCTTGTGCTTTCCTACTTTGCTGTTCCAATACAAACCTGCAAATCTATTCCATTTAAGGATATTACTGTTTTGGCTGGGTGCTGTGGCTCATGCCTGTAATCCCAGCACTTTGGGAGGCTTGAGGCGGGTGGATCACCTGTTGGGAGTTCGAGACCAGCCTGACCAACATGGTGAAACCCTGTCTCTACTAAAAATACAGAAATTAGACGGGAATGGTGGCAGGAACCTGTAATCCCAGCTACTCAGGAGGCTGAGGCAGGAGAATTGCTTGAACCCTGGGGGCGGAGGTTGCAGTGAGTCGAGATTACGCCATTGCACTCCAGCCTGGGCAACAAGAGCAAAACTGTCTTGTCTCAAAAAAAAAAAAAAAAAAAAAAAGGTGGGGGGTATTACTGTTTTATTACCGTGGAGGAATGGGATAACAAACAGCTGTTAAGATATAGGACTTCACCTTTAATGCTCATGGGCATTATCTGTGGAGCTTGAAAAATACTGATTCCAGGTTCCACTCTAGACAAATCAAGTCACAAACTCAGTGAATGAGACTAAAACCCTTTACTATTTCTGACAATAATTCCTCCTTTAGTTAGGATAGTCCAGCTTTCAAGCTTTGCAGCCTAAAACTGCAAACAAGACCCAAACACAAAAACATAACTGGGTTTGTCCTCTGAGCCTGGCAATACATAGAGCAATAGTGGAACCCCCACTAAGTGGTTGGTTTGCATTTTTAAATATCCTGTCCTACACAGCATTCCTTTGGTTATATCTTTTCAGTGTCAAAGCAATTTCAGCAAATACAGAATTATAGAATATTGAACAATAATAAATGCTTTGTAGTCAGTTTATGGAACACTTATTTTGTGCTAGATACTTTTTGTTAACTTATATGTGTGAGGGAAGCATAATTTCAACTACTTTACTAAAATAGAAACTGAGACTCAGCAAGATGAAAATATTTGCCCAAAGCCATATAGCCAGTAAAATGTAAAGCTGGTATCTGACAGATTTAATTTTTATAAAGCTCGTGTACTTTCTGCTATTGCTACGTGGTTTCATTTAAAGTTTTTTTCAAAGTAGTTTTATATATAGCAAGAACATATATATAGTTAGCTATGTTATCAGCATTTCCAGTGACTAAAAAACTTATTACATTATACAGCAATCATGCAAGAGCACTTCTTATCACAAAATACTTTGGGCCATTCATTTGAAAATATGCTCTGATTTTGTTAAAAACTTAAAATGCCTGGTATTCAAATCTTCATTGATGCTACATATCTTTTGCCTAGAAGTGGCTAGATTATGGAACTTTAAAAAATAGTCTTCTGATGATCAGAAAACAAGAGTAAAACCTCTTAGGAATTTGAGATGATTATAAAAGGGAAGAATCGGATATATCACAGGGTTAATGAGTGTGATAAAACTTAATATATAAAACCAAGATTGAGAAATGTCTTTGTATTTTGTCTGAAAACCATCAAGAGTAGAGATCAAAAACTAAGTTCAAGAACATATGGAAGGTACAAAAAATGTTTAGAGACTCGAAAGATGGATTACATGCTCTATACATGATGGGACCAATTGTTTTTTTTTCTTTTGAAATGACTATTTTTTTAAAAAAAAAAAAAACCAAATTAACAAGCCTCTTTTACATCACTTAGTCACTATATTTTACAAGTGCCAGATACTATTTCTGAGAAGGTAGAAGATATCATTTGTGGCAAAGATATTTTTAAAATAGACCAAACAAATGCAGTTTTAACCAATATAACCTTTTTAAAAAGCTAATTTAAATAACAGCATATGTTTGAAATAAACATGTACTACTTCAAAATTATATTTTAGAAATAAGACTTTATCCATTTTTAGGAGGAGTCCACAGTCCATGTAGGCTGCATGTTAAAAGAAAATCACTGTCTTGTTGCACTACACATGTGTAAGCATGATATGAAAAACAGTGGTATACAACAGTTATGTGATGCACTGTATCTGAACAGTAGTCTGCGCTACCTTGATGTCAGCTGGTAAGTGATAATTTACACATTAATAATTCAAAGTTAAATCATGGGACTAATTTATATAAATATTCATAGTACTTGGGATACTCTGTTAGACATTATTTCCAATGATTAGAAACTGCAACCATTTGTCAACCTTTTGTCCTAAGCCTTAATATTTATTTACGTTATACTGTTATATTTTTGTAACATGAAGAGCAATTTAGTTGTGTAAACAAGAATGAAAGCAGCATTTTATGGTGAATTTTCATTAACTTGCTTGGAAATCAAGTGACTAAAATAAACCTTTACTAAAAAAGTACTGTTTAAGTTTTCAAGCATCTTATCATATGAATAAAAACACTCTATTTTCAAATATAACTATTTTTTCTTTCCCAGCAATAAAATAACTCATGATGGAATGGTGTATGTGGCTGATGTACTGAAAAGCAACACTACCCTGGAAGTAATAGATCTTTCCTTTAACAGAATAGAAGATGCAGGTGCCAACTATCTCAGTGAAGCTCTTACTTCACACAATAGGAATCTTAAAGCGTTAGTATGGTTTTATATTTAATCAAAATAACAGAAGAGCAAATTCTTAAATTCTAACCTCAAACCTTTAAGATTATCATGAAATATGAAAACTGAGCTTCTAAACTGATATAGTATTAAGTTACAGTAAACATTTCAATTTTTCAAACATAATGTTTTTTACAATTAGACTGATTCTATTAACAATTCCTTCAAATTAATGAGAAAATTTGTATTGCTTATGTTATTTATCCTCAATTCTAATAGAAAAATCAGAAGCATTCAATATGATCAGACTTTTAAAAATAAGAATGAACTAAAGAATAAAATACTTGGATGGATTTATGCAGAAAAATATATCTGGTGTCCACCCAAACATTTACGTAATAATATAAAACAAAAGACTTTCAAAATATAGTTACCTCTACCAGGTACCTTAAGGATCTAATTAGAAAACTAAGTTTCTTGGATTTTAGGAATTAAATGGTCAGTATTTTTACCACTACATTAAAATATACTGAAGAATAATGCTAAGACTACACAAGAAAATGTAATAAATACTGTTGCTAATTTTTGCATTCTTTCTTTGTGGAACTATTGGTTTCAGGTTGTCAGTAGTCAGCAACAACATAAAGGGAGAAGGACTTGTTGCACTTTCACAATCAATGAAAACAAATCTCACATTCTCCCATATCTACATTTGGGGAAACAAATTTGATGAGGCAACGTGTATAGTAAGTTTTAAGTTTTTTCCTTCACTGAAGGCTTTTTCTGGGTTATCTCTCTTAACATCAGATAGTATTTACAGGTGCCTGAGAAATGGTTACACAGTGAGACACTGCAGTTTTGATAGTTAACATAAGTCCTAAAAATTAGCTACTAGAGAGTTTGGTGGTTGACATATCAAAAGATATCAAATACCATATATTAGTATTACACATCACTGAATGACATAGTTCTAATTCCTCTAAGGTTAAAAAAAATCATAATTACTGATTTGATGTAGCAAAATTTCTGATCTGCTCCCTAACAATTATACCAAGATATGGAACTGGAGAGATATAGTACAAGCTATCAAAATATTTGGCATATTGCTCACATAAATACAGATAGCCTTTGATAGTACTTTCAAAACAGAAATCATGGTAACAATTTGGAAAGAATAAGGGAAAAAGTAGATGTTAAAATTCTCAAAATTTGCAAAAGGACTAACCAAAATTCCACCACTAAAATGAGTAATAAAACATACAATATTGTCACATCCCTCCCCCAAAAAAAACAACCCTTACTTAATTTTAGAAAAACACCCATAATCCTTTAGACTCTACACACCAGAGCTGAATAAGTTGAGTTTGGAACTGGAACTAATGATGAATGACAAGCTAAAGCAGAAAGCAAATTTGACTTTTAAATATTTTAATGTCTAAATTTCCAGCTTTCTCTATAATGACAGCCTTACTGAGAGTTCAACATGTTTGTGTGACACTGTTACATAGATACTAAGGATTATGGCTCATGCCTCTAATCCCAGCACTTTGGGAGGCCGAGGTGGGCAGATTACGAAGTCAAGAGACCAAGACCATCCTGGCCAACATGATGAAACCTCATCTACTAAAAATACAAAAATTAGCTGGATGTGGTGGTGTGCACCTGCAATCCCAGCTACTCGGGAGGCTGAGGCAGGAGAATTACTTGAATCCGGGAGGCAGAGGTTGCGGTGAGCCATTGAACTCCAGCTTGGGTGACAAGAGTGAGACTCTCTCTCAAAAAAACAAAAAACCAAACAAATAAAAAAATGTGTAAAGAAAATTCTACAATGAAGAAATAATTAATAGGCTAGCATCTAATACTATGGAATTGTCTCTCTTAGCCTAAATCTGCAGATTAGATTCAGGGGGATCATGAACTCTATATAATTGTATGTCCAAATCTGGGATTCCCTTTATTTTTCTAAGGAATGGGTAACCAGCTATCAGCAGATTTTTGGGAAGGTATACAATAGCTCTCCTACCCAGCCCCCTACCTATTCCAATTTAAGAACATATGAGGGACTTGAAAATTTTGACCATAGGAGTTTTGTCCACAAAACTGGCAGTACAGAAAATTAACTCTAGGAATACAAAATGACAAAAACATGTCTAATACATTAAAACTTAGAAATAAGTTTTGCAACATTATAATTTCATTGTGTGTAATTAAATGAATAAAAATCTACCTACAATACCTGGAAAATATTAAAATTCAGCAATGTAATTCAGAATATTTTGTTTTAAACTACAAATTAGCATGGCTAATTTAAATATTTAAATTTCTTTTAGGACTGTAAATTGAATACATTTTTTCTCAATGATACAGTTTTTCTTTTCTTAAAAATCCTAGGCATATTCACATTTAATTCAAACGGGTCGTCTAAAACCAGACAATACAGATGTGGAGCCATTTGTGGTAGATGGACACGTATATCTTGCAGAAGTCTCCAATGGCCTTAAGAAGCATTATTATTGGACATCAACTTATGGAGAATCTTATGACCACTCATCTAATGCAGGTTATGCTCTTGTTCCAGTAGGTCAACAGCCATGATAAAGAAGCTCTAAAATAATTTTCATACATTTGTCTTATTACTTTCACAGAGATTAATATTCTATAGCCTATTTGTTTTCTTTCATAAATTAAAACAAGTTACTTTTCTCAAATGTGTAAAAGATAATGGCTGTATTAAATTTTGTATAGCTGTGCACTATGAGAAACTGAGTATGGTTAATTTTTTTTTTTTTGAGACAGAGTCTCGCTATATCGCCCAGGCTGGAGTGCAGTGGCACGATCTCACCTCACTGCAACCTGTTTCCCTGGTTCAAGCAATTCTCCTGCCTCAGCCTCTCAAGTAGCTGGGACTACAGGTATGTACCACCATGCCCAGCTAATTTTTGTATTTTTAGTAGAGATGGGATTTCACCATATTGGCCAGGATGGTCTCGATCTCCTGACCTCATGATCCATCTGCCTCAGCCTCCAAAAGTGCTGGGACTACAGGTGTGAGCCACCACGCCTGGCCAGAGTACAGTAATTTTTTTTTAAAGAAAATTTATAATGTAGAGACAAAAATTCTAATCCCGGAGAAATAGGCCAAGGAACTAGACTAAAATTCTTTTTATAATGAAAATATAACCAAGTAGTGAAATAGCATACAAGTAAAGTTCATTATAGGTATCTAACTGAAAGTGATTAAGTAGTATTAATAAAAAGGTTTTATTGGTAGTAGCAAATTACCAGTGGCTTTCAAAGGTTTCAAAGTTCAGAAGTTGAAAAAGTATTCTACCTATCCTATTTAGGTGGTACAGACAGGTGTTAATAACAATTTCAAAAATACAGGCAAATATATATAAACATATACATACCTCTTTCCCAACAAGTCAGTGCTGTCAGCTCCTCCCACCCTCCTTTCATAGACAATCACTATCCTGACTTCTAACACCACAGAGTAGTTTTGCCTGTTCTTGACCTTTATATAAATGGAAGCATACAGTATACACTTTTTTTTGTGTCTGGCTTCTTTTGTTCAACATTATATTAGTATGATTCATTTATGTTGTTTAATGTAGCAATAGTCTGTTCACTTTTTATTGCTTTGTAGTATTCTTCACATGCTGGGTAGTAAGGAGTCTACTGGATTCTGGAAAGAGTTTGCTTTCCCAGGCTACTATCTCTTCCTTTGTGCTATGGAAGGGGCCCACAAGTTCCCATATTTCCCTAAAGAGAGATTCAGAAGATGGCTGAAGGGGAAGCAAGTAGGCTTACCTTGAGCCCACAGTGGGGTACACGTGGTAAACCTGTAACCTGACCTACACTGCTGCTTGAGGCAGAGTTGCAGATGTTAGAGCCTCAGTTTTTCAAATCCAAGAGAACTGAGATGAAGTCAGTTCAACCAAGTACAACTGGGCTCTCATCAGACTAGGAAAGGAGCTACCACAGAGGTCATATAATGCCCAGAGAATGGAAGAGCTCAAGAAAGATTCCATCTATCCTGATGCCTCTGTCTTGTAAGATATGTCTGGACACTATTTTAGAGAGACAAAGGACAGGAATAAAACAGCATTTCTCCAAAAGATTAAGCATTACCTTAAAATCCCTTAAGATATTATGAATTCTATTCCCTTTATATCAGACTAGATTTTAAACTGGCTAAGACCAAAAGTTAATTTTTTCCAGACTTACCACTGTCCACAGGCTCAAGAGGAAGGACATATAAGTTCCATAGAAAAACTCTCATTTCCTCTGCACATCTAAATTATAAAAAGCAAATCTGCAACCATATTGTATGTGTTGTACATTTCATTTTCCTCTCAGCAATCATTCTTTAAGACCTAGCTCAAAGACTGCTTCACCTTACACTGCTGCAGATCGTTTTATGCTCATCATTTTACAAGGTTTCAAATTTGAAAGCAAAAATAAAGTAGTTTGTGCTTTTCAGATACTTGAGAAAATAATGATCGTCTGCCTTAAGTTCTCCTTTTCAAACTTTTCTATAGTATTATTCATTCATCATGTCTTCTTAACATCTACTCCAACCACATCTGTCTGGTTCTGCTCCCACTGTTATACTACATCTGCCTTCCAAATGATCATTGTACTCCAATTATACAACCCAATGTTGACTCAGATTTACATCCTACCACGTGACTGCTACAAAGGCACTTTTGTCTCCCAAAATTTGTGCCACCTTGATTTTCTTCCTATCTTTCTGTTGTAACTTCCCATCTCCTTTTCCATCTTTGCTCATCCTTTAAATGAATTTTCCCCCAAGTTCTGTCCCCACCTTTTTTTCTCCTATACCATTTCCCAGGGCTGCCTTAATCATTTCTATAAATTATTAGCTGCAAGGTCTGTATCTCTACCTTTAAATTCTCCTAGTTCAGGCCCCATTTCCAACCACTACCAGACTTTTCATACATATCGTACCACCAATCAAATTTGATACATCAAAATTGCTTCCCTTCTCTAAATGTGCTCCTTAAGACTTATCTTGATGTCAGTGGCATCACCATCTTCTCAGTCACTAGGATCAAAGCTTAGGTGTTCAATTTGGTGCTGCCTGCTTACAAGGAAAATAAAGTGACTCAGCCTGTTTAAAAAAAAAGGAGATTTAACATAAGGATACAACAACCACACTCACTGGCATCCAGGTGCAGAAAATGATCATGGCTCTGTCACCTCAGTGGGATTGCAAAGACGGAAACTACGGCCACTTCGGATCTCTTTAGGGCAGTCTCTTGGCTCTGCAAACCTGTTTCATTCCCTAGCTTTATTCTATAGATCAGCTTTCTCTGCTTATTTATCATTTCCTTTAGACTTCAGGTTGCTTCACTGACTTCTAGGCCAGTTCTAAATGATCTTTTCATTTATAGGTATATCATTACCTGATTGTCTCAGAATGTCATTGCTCAAATTTTTGAGAAAGAAACTGACCAGCTCAGTCTGGCCTATGAATTGTTTTTTCCTGGTAAAATGTTTGCTGCTGTGGTCCCAAGTATGGAATCATGTGTTAGAAATGTGGCTGTCTAATCCCTGCCCTCCAGCATGCAACTGTGGTTGGCATGTGAGAACGTGGGTTACAAACCTGGCTATCTAATCTCACTCCTTCAGCAGAGTATGGGTAGAGAAACTATTTCAAGATGGTATACGTGTAGTACTGGACATGCCTCTGACTTCCCTCTCTTCTCTACTTAATGCTTTCTCTCCATTCTACCTAGTTCACTCTTCATCATCCATGTGCAAATTCGTCCCATCAGCCATCTCCTCTTGTTTGCCTATCCAGCTAAGCAATGACCGTTTCTCTGTCCATTCTACTCCAATTGACTGCTCAGCATTTCCTTTCTTGCCTTTCCCTACTAAAACACTCAACATTCTGGCTTTTCTTATTGCTAGTTATATTCATGCTTGGGATTTCCACTTGACTGTAAACTTAAGGGTAGTTTATCTTTTTTATCTTTGCAGCTTTATGTATTCTGATTTGAATTTTTTCCCCAGCATTTGAAACTGGCCAGATACTGTTATCCAAATATGTGGATATTCAATCCATAGTGTTTTAGTAAATTTTTCTTGAAATTAAATACTGTGTTTACATGGTAATTACCTAATTTCTTAAGCAAATACAGATGGTCCCTGACTTATGATTTCTTGACTTTACAATGTGCAAAACTAATATATATTCAGTATACTCCTTGATTTATGATAAACCCGTAAGCCAAGGAGCCTCTGTACAGCAAACCTCTTTTGAATGAATAGAGGCAGGTGTTACAGAAGACAGAAGACTATATTATTATCTCAAAAAATTAATGCTCTAGTAACTACATATCAATATTGTCCATAAATGAGTAAAAACATAGAATTTAAATAATTTTACTTGATGGTATTTCTAGTCAAGTTCTAGGTACTCAAAATTTCCAGGTAAAATACTGAAAATTATATTCAAGAGCATCATTTTAAACTGCTTCCCAAAGGTAGAACACCAAGAAATGTTTAAGGCTGGGCACGCTGGCTCATGCCTGTAATCCCAGCGCTTTGGGAGGCCGAGGAGGACAGATCACCTGAGATCAGGAGGTCGAGACCAGCCTGGTCAATAGAGTGAACACCATTGCTACCAAAAATATAAAAAATTAGCCAGGTGTGGTGGTGCATGCCTGTAGTCCCAGCTACTTGGGAGGCTAAGGCAGGAGAACTTCTTGAACCCAAGAAGTGGAGGTTGCAGTGAGCCAAAATCATGCCAGTGCACTCCAGCCTGGGCAACAGAGTGAGACTCTGTCTCAAAAAAGAAAAAAAGAAAAAAAGATAGTTCACATGTTTGGTATACATTAAAATCACCTGTGGGGCTTTTCCAGCATATATATGCCCTAAGACCTATCTGGTTCAGTAGATATAAAAGGTGGAATGGGCCTGGATATTGTTATTTCTTAAACATGTTTCTGATATGCATTAAATGTTAGAGCTATTTAGGATACTTAAAAAAAACTAGTACATGTACATTATTTCAACTACTCACTTGCACAATTTCTGTAGGACTGAAACACAGAAATGATAAGCTACCGCTGCAATGGAACTAATAGAACCATTACCTTTGAAAAAAGATCTTCTAAAATTTGTCTATCAAAATCATCCTGTGAAATTAAACATAAAACAATACCATTTAAAAACAGCAAAAAAATTTATATAATCTACAGTTTCCTTTAAAATAGTCTAAAATCTAACAATACAATAGGCATGTCTGATACAAATATAAAACAAAATTAAATTCATTTAGAAAATAGTTTCTCAATAAGATCTTCAGCGTCTAAAGACTTTCAAAAACATTTGTAATACTGAAATAATTACTAATAGACCTTTCCCAAAACACTGCATTATAACAAATATAATTAAAGTTGGACTTAACTAAAATGGTAATTATGAGTTTTAGAATGATACCAGTTACAACATATGCATATTATGATCAATAATAGCACAGCATTAAGAGAAGAATGGCAAAGAAGGGATACTGTCTTCAAATTTTCTTTACACGTCATTCTGGAAGAGCAGAAGATGACAACTCAAGCCATGTCAATTTAAATAAAATTACTTTAGCTAAGAAGCAGATAATGTGATCAAGAAAAGCTCAATCTTAGCCATTTCAACCATATCAAATAATACTAAAAATAATAAATTTGAAGGCTAGTCTATGCAAAGGCAAAATGCTAATTATACCAGAGGAAATTTGGCAACTATTGCCCTTAGAGAATCATGACATTACTGCAGCAGTTTTCTGTTCATTAGATGCTTGGATTAATGAAGATATAAATTAAACACAACCTCTCCATTTTAGCAAACTTCCTAAAGAGGCTGAGTCTTTTAATTTTCTTTAATTTCTTCATATTCCAATAAATTCCTATCAAATGTAACCCAGAAGACATTAGATGAACATTGTAATGCTTTATAAATTTTATTTAAATCCAGTATTTTAACTTAATACACATGGGTAGATTTCTTAGATGAATAATCAAATATTAAATTTGTATCATACAAAGGTGGTATTCCAAACTCTATTCAATTAGGTCAGTCCCACCGGTGGCAATTTATTATGAAAATACGGTGTGTGGGCTGGATGTGGTGGCTCACACCTGTAATCCCAGCACTTTGGGAGGCCGAGGCAGGTGGATCACGAGGTCAGGAGAGAGAGACCATCCTGGCCAACATGGTGAAATCCCGTTTCTACTAAAAATACAAAAATTAGCTGGATGTGGTGGTGTGTGCCTGTAATCCCAGTTACTCAGGAGGCTGAGGCAGAAGAATCGCCTGAACCCAGGAGGCAGAGGTTGCAGTGAGCTGAGATCGGGCCACTGCACTCCAGCCTGGTGACAGAGCAAGAGTCCATCTCAAAAAAA
>NW_016107602.1:1116712-1142484 GCF_001604975.1 Cebus imitator
CAAAACTCCGTCTCAAAAAAAAAAAAAAAAAAAAAAAAAAAAGGAAATAGTGTGTGTGCTCTGAAATAGTGAAGATTGCAACAGACTACAAGCATTAAGTGCTTTTATTATGTCCTCTAATTGGTTCCTATGACTTGGGTCCTAAATAAAGAAAATTAGTGAATTAAAGAAATCAATAGCAATAAAAAACATACTAACTGTACTACAGGTGTGGTTTAAAAGCAGAAAACAAATAAGCCACACCACGACAGAAATAAGAAATGATGTCATCTCACACAGAGAAACAGCCTTGGAGAAAAAAAAAGAAAAAGGAAGAATGTCACCATAGTATTTGATCAGCACTATAAAAACTGACTTTGTGGAATTGATAATTTCATATCCAAAGATCAGGCAGTGAAATAAATTAATATGTGAGAAAAGTGGTATAGGGATGAGTAGTGCAAATATTGGGATAATAAGGAATTTTTTATATTCATTTTGAAGGAAATGGACCATTGTGAAACTACAACAACTACCAAAAGTTGTGGTTTAATTTATAAAATTAACAAACCCAAAACTTATAGAAAACTCAAATATAAAATATTTAATAAGCTGGCTTTCTGCTAACTCAAAATGTTTACTTATAATTGAAGTTAATTTCTTAACTCTTTACCCAATAAAATGTACCAAATTTAGAAGTCAACTGATTTCTAGTATGCATTAAGTTTATATCTAGAAAATTCTTTTTGGAATTTAGTATTTCTTTTAAAAAGTGCCTAACAGGCATAAGAGAGGCTTGCCAAAATATTTCAAAACTCAGTATATTTTCATTTCCAATATTCTAGAAATGGAATAAAACAAACTGAATCAAATTTTGAAACCGTCTTTGCTGAGATAAAAACACCAATTATCTATTTAAAGTTCATTTTGAAAATATAATCTTAAATAAACCAAAAGTACTGACCATCGGTTTTCTCCAGAATACCGAGTCCTAAATGAACAAAATTTTATATGCAGTTTTCTAGATTTTGAGAAACATGTTTTTGTTTCATTAGAAAAGTTATCTCTAACAGAATATATTAATAGAGAAACAGTACAATTCTTACTCAGTAACTAAATTTTCATGAGCAGAAATATGAAATTTCATTTTTTCTCCATAGTTTATGTGGGGCTTACAAATAACAACACATTCTTGGGCTGATACTATCATGGATTTTGCTTAAATTCTGAGGGCGGTAAAAATTTTAAATCCCACAGGTCAAAACTGAATCACATTAACTGGCTGATGTAGTAAATGAAGGGCAATTCTAAAATGCAAAATAAAAATGGAATTAAGGCAGCTTTAAAAGAAAATAAAACTCATCCACCCAAAATAGTGCTACATAATTAATTCCTTAAAAAGCTGTGTGTATAGACATAAAAGCCAAAAATAAAAACAAACACTGCAGTTGTGATGCAGCATCAGGTGCTTTTACTTCAGTGAATGAAAAATAATGGTCACAACTCAAACGAATGGGAATTTAATATGAATATATGCACCTTACCAGAGATGTTTGCTATCAATGACATCTTAGCAATTCCATATTCCTCACATTCAGTATAATTGTTGTAAAAATATCAACTGTGGTTCTGAATATCCATTCACAGTTGACCTCAACAATGTATCTGATGTAGGAGACTGAGTATCTGTGACAGGCAGAAGCATGTGATGGTCCTCAGTCCCAAGTGGAAGAGCTAATGGTAAAGTCATGTCAGAAGGTTTCACATCCATAGTTTCTGATAAAGAACTCTTTTGTATGGAATCTTGTTCACTCAAAGTATGATCCTCTACACTGGAGTCTAGAGTTTTATCTGCACCTAAAACGGAAGGGAAAAAAATTTACATTATCTTCAAAAACAAAACTAAACCTCCGAGGTAGACTAATGTACTTGACCATTCCTAGAAATTACATTCCAGCCTCCATACATTTACTCAAGCAGTTTCTTTTTTGTAGATATGCCCTCCTCATTATCTATGTAAATTCAATCTGGGCCTCAGGTTAAGCTCAAGCACCAACTCCATTTAAAAAAAAATGGACTTAAGAATGAAACAGGGTGGGCTGTTTTATCTATTTTACCACACATTTGTCAATTTTCACATGCTGTCTTGTGGCGTCCACCTCTTATTGCCATTCTACTCAGGTATACCTTGAATTCTCAACTAGACTGGAAATTCTTTGAGAGTAAACGTCAAGTTATACTCTTAACTCCCTCAAAGTACTGAATAGTGATAAGAAATACTCTATTTGTTCATTGAATGCTTTTAATGAGTAATTTATATTATTCTGCGAGTTCAGAATGTGTCTGGTACTTTCATATATTTTCAGGTGAGAAATTCTGCTCTACTCAAGGGAGCAATTAGCACATTGACAAAAGATATACTTTTGCCTTCAAATTTTCAAATGGCTTTAACATGCTCCTGTTACTCTATAAAGTATCAACATGATTTCAGTTTCACTGTCCTTGTTAGGTAGACAAAACTGCATATTTGTTTTCTTAAAACTGTAATTATCTGTATTCTTCCCAAGCTATTCTTCATTTCAACTAGCCAAGGTTTCCTTCTTGTCCCATTGACTCTTTACAATGTTCTCTGCTTGGAATGAATTCTCTCTTCCCATCTCCATCTTTGAACTCTTCTCCAACCTTCAAGTTCCCTAAAATTAAGCTTTTTCTAGTACTTACCTCAGAAAAACTTAGTATCTTCTTTAGTACTTTTGTGTTGATTATGTCCTACATTTTCCCTTGTAATTATTTATTTAGGTCTCTGGTCTCAAACACCAGGTTGTAAGCTCTTTAGAGTATCAGAACTATGCCTTGTTCAACTTCATATTCCCTAAACAGTTATGTATACTTTATAAAAATTTAACAAGTAGTTAAATCAATGACTTACTACAGTTTTCAGATGTTTCTAAGTTAATAGTTATGTTTATATTTATTTTAAGAGACTTACTGTCATCTTTATACACCAGAGGGACCTAGTGTCATTTCTAGTAATGACAGAATAAAATGGTAAGCACAGGGAAACTTTTTCAAGGATTTATTTTAACCAGCAGACTGAAACCTTGGGGTCTGGCTTTCCATTTTGATATATTATAACAGTGTAGGGCTACCTGTTTCCCTATTTTCTCTTAAACATTTCTGGATTAGTGTTGATAACACCCCCTTTTTTCCATAATAACCATAGTAAACCCTGAGTTATCCAGACTCCAGTATGAGGAACAGTGATATAGCTTACTTATATGTTCCTTTATGCTTCGGACTGTTACTAAGTCAGGTTTTAAAAGGAGGAAATGTTTCAAGTATTTTTTTAATAAGAGGCTCAACATGAAAAGAAATCCACAGTTGAATGTTTCTGCAAAAAAGCTACTTTCCTCCTATGTAGATGTCTACTTTTCAAAATAGACATCTAATTTATACTGCTTAAATGTACATCTCATCTCAACATTTTAAGGAATAGCACCAATATGAGCACCAAATTATATTAAAACACACACACACACACACACACACACACACAGCATTTACCAGAATGGACTTTTGTTTTGTGCTTCTTTAAATTTTTAATATCAGTGTAAGAATTACCACATAATTCACAGATAAATGGTCTTTCTCCTGAAAAACAAATTAAAAAGTTTAAACTTCAATATATTAAAAGCTGCTAGCTAAGACAAAAATATCAATGTTTATGAACACAAGGCAAAAATTATTATGGTGTTTAAATTTGGTTTCAAATTACCAATCACCTGGTTATAATATAGTGAAACAAAAGATTCTACACAACCTAGTCACTCCTTTATACAAAACATCTGTATCTCAGAAAAAGGGAACATTTTCACGAAAAGAAATTTACTCGCAAATTAAAACAAATAAACAAAAACGTATTTTTGCACTTCTATGAAATATTTAGTGAGTGTCGATTATATGCCAGACATTGGCTAAGAGATATAGTTGTGGGAAAGTATGTGTAATAATCATTGTTTCTGCTCTCAGGTACCTAAAGAATTAGAAAATACTTAAAACGTACTAACAACATGCTATAATATTATACTTTAGAAATAAGAACTGTTCAGTGCTTTATGGTATAAACTAAAGCGCATGAGAATATAAAGTCACCAAAAACTTACTATATCTCAATTAACTACTCATACTATTCTAGGCAGGAATTATGAGGAGGAGTTTTTAAAAAGAAAATGTCAGAACAGTACTCTTTCAAAGTGGCATTTTCCTTTGTTTTAAAATTTTTTACATTCAATATTTTCTTCATACAATTTACAAACTATTTTTACAATAAATATGTCAAAATTAAAATTTGTTCCTAAAACTTGCATACTAAACACTGTTTAATAAGAAAATCTGATGTTATATTGGTATTACCTATTCCTTTTCATTTCTTGGTATATCTGTGCAATTTAATCCAAATCATTTAAAAACTATTGATTATCTGGCATATTTCTTGGAAAATCAACACAATTCTTTAACAAATTTAATTCATACTCCAAACAACTAAAAAAAAAAGGATAGGCAAATAAGTTGATATTTATACAGATATAAATATAAAATATTGCTAGGTATAGTATGACTAGATACCATATAGTCCATAATGGCTTAAAAGTCAAGGTTTACATAAAAAGAAATTAAGAGAGAACAAAAAGTAATACATTCTCCCTAAACACAGACCTGTATGGGATCGAAAGTGTTTGTTGAGCTCTCCTGAGGAAATAAAACTTTTCCCACAAATACCACATATGTATGGTTTTTCACCTAGATGGAAAATAAAAGATAGCGAAGTGGTGTACTATACCAATATAATATTTATCAATTACAAATAACCTAAAGTAAGCTTTTCTGAAATATTATTTAAAACCTCTCTATATTATACTTTAGAGGTATTTTCAGTGATCCAAGTAAATGAATATTAGTAGTTATTTTATACTGTTCATAAGTTTTCATATATTAAAACTTTATTCCTGCAAATGTCCCTTCTAATAGAGATGATTTGGGCAAGGAATTTGATTTTTATATGATTAAGAGTATGTAAATTCATAAACCCACATTTCTGTTCTTCCTATCTACTACATTAATAAAGGAGAATAAAAGTAGGTAAGTCTTTTTAAAAAATCCCCTAAAAACACAGTTTGCTTTTAAACTGCTATTTTGCGTCTGAATTATTTAATTTGCAAATCTCAGAATATCTGTGTAGGAAAGGTCCTAAGAAGTTAAAAAAAATCAATGTTCGACCCAAACCCACTCCCCAACCCTAACTATAGGAGATGATGCTTTAGGAAGCTGAAAAGATTTTTTAAAGTCACAAAATGCATCTCATTGCAAGTTTATATATTATCAAAATTATCTCACTGATTTTAATGTGTAAGTTACATAATTTATTTCACGCACCTTGCATTACTCTAGAAAATAAGTCAGCTTTTATGTTTAACAGATATGTGAAAATCATAAACATAGCTTACAGAAGTATAGAGAGATATCTAACTATAAAGTTTCCAATCTACTTTTGGTAAAGGTCCAAATTCTTTTATTTGTAACTTTATTTAAAGCAGTCTCCCTGTCAAACTTACCTGTATGTTTCCGAGAATGAGTGATAAGAGAACTAGAGACAGCAAATGCCTTCCCACAGGTATCACACACGTAAGGCTTTTCTCCAGTATGCCTACGGACATGATAGGTCAGTGTGCTGGCTTGGGCAAATCTCTGTCCACACCTATCACAGACATATGGCTTCTCTCCACTATGCTTCCTATTAGTAAATAAATATAAAGTTTAAGTAAAACAATTTGGAGGTCAATCTATATAGCAAGATTTCATAAAGTTTTTTACACATTTTATTTCATGTCATCTTAACAACCCAAGACTATGTATTTAAAATCAGTAGTTGTTTCAGTGTAAACAATGCCAAAAACAAATATTTTAGCTACTATCAAAACATTAGTTTTGAGATCAGTTCGAAAAGTTTTTCCTTGATCTTTATAAGGTTGTCAGTGGAATCCTAATACTGCAGGCAATTATTTTCATGAGTCTAGTCACTCTTTGACTCATCAAAACTCTCCTCAAACCATCAGCCTCTCTTTGCCCATTGTCACTCTCAGCTGACATCCCTGCTTTCACTGAGAATAATTCATAACATGAGGATGACAGTTCATCCGAATCCATCAATTCCAATTTGTATACCTGAGGACCTACTTAATAATATCACTTCTGCAATTTCTCCAATCCTACATCATCCATGTTTCTCACTCCATTGGATTATGGTATACAAATATACTGATGTCTCCCATATTAATAAAAAGAAAGACCTTTGACCTTACTTGCTCCTTCATTCTCTGCTCCCCTTTACCAAAACCTTGAGACTCCAAAGTATTCTACTACCATTTCTTCTCTACTAGCCTCTACTAATGATGCTTTTTTTGAGAGCACAGCTGACTTCCCACTTTGCTAAATCCACATCAATTTTCAGTCTTCATCTCCCTATCACAGATTTTTACAATTGATCATTTGATCACTCCCATCTGGAATAACTTCCTTCACCTGGGATTCCAGGGCAGCCCACTTTCATGGTTTTCCTCCTCTATTGGCTGCTCCTTACTAGTTACCTCTGCTGGTTCTCACACCATCTCCCAGAACTCGTAAAATTTGAGTGCCTCAGGACCATCTTCTGATTTCTTCTGTCCACATTCACTCTCTTAGTGACCTTATCCAGGATTATAGCTTTAAATACTGTCATATGCTGATGCTGGTATCTTCAGCTCAAACCAGTCCCCTGAACTGCAGACTTAGATAACCAATTATCTATGGCACATCTCTATTCAGAAGTCATCTCAAATTTAACATGCTCAGAACTGTACTCCTAAATTCCTGCACTTCCACTTAAGCTGTTCTACCCACAAACCTTCTCCATCTCAATTAATGGCAACTCCATCTTTATAGGGGTTGCCAGAATAATCTTTGACTCTCTTTCAGACCTCATATACAATCTGTCTGCAAATTCTGTTATTTCTAACTTTAAAATATATCCAGAATCTACTACTACTTATTTCCTTCACTGCTACCACTCTGGTCTGAACTACCATCACCCTTGCTTGAGTTTTATCTATAGATTCCTGTTTACCCTGATTACACTCTTATAATCCTAGCAGCCTGAATGATCCTCTTAAATTGCATTCTGGACCATTCTGATCTTATTTCTGGACCAGACTGACCTTATTTCCTAGTAGCTTCCCCCTAGCCTGCTTATTTTCTATCAGCTACCATGGCTTCCTTGTGATGCCTTGAATGTGTTAACATTGTTTGGTGGAACCACAATTAGAATTCTACTGTCCTGAATTCTAATATAATAGTCTATTCATAAGCCTATGATGATTAAAAGACTAAAAGATCAAACAACTCATCTGGTTTTTTTTACCTTGCATGAATCTTGAGATTGCTAGAAGTTGCAAACTGTAAGTTGCATACATCACATTTATAGGGTTTTTCTTCACCATGATGCATGCGACTATGGAAGACTAGCTGACATTTCTGAGCAAATCCTTTATCACACAATTCACATTTGTATGGCTTCTCACCTAAAGGAATAAGTAAATAAAATTTATATTTAGAAGAAAATAGTGTTTCAGTTTCATAAAACATACCAGATTTCATCAACAATACTAGCTTTGGTATTCAGAAAATGTTACTGCTAGAACTGAAAACAAATAAAATCTCTTTCTAGACCATTGAAAACGCCAGTAGAATCAGAAGAAATTAGTGTTTCTGAATTCACAATGAGAGAAATACATACAGCATTTTTAAAAGTATGAATCTAAAAGTACCAATGTATGCTCATACTTTGCCACCAGAGGACATACAAAATAAAGGTACTTGTAGAAGCTGAGGAAACACTGTATGTGTATTTCTAATGAACATGTTCAAAGGTCAACAAAGTCTAAGAAGTCTGTAATAAGAAGTGTTGGCAATATCTGAAAATTGGCCTGATTTGTAATTACATTTTCTCTTTATCAGTTTTAATGGCTTTGTCTCTGTTAAATACTTGGTAAGTTAGAATGAACATGCTTATTTTGAGGGAAAATTGTATGAACAGTTGATGCATTAGGGCTTAAACAGCCATTAAACACTTGGTTACAATTACAATTTTCAATAGTTTAACACTGTTAAATACTTTGATGAATAGAAACATATACCAAATTTTGGTCACAAGTAGTGTGTGCTAAGTACTCTCTATAAAAATATACTATTTTAGTCATAGTATAAAAATAGTTATATCTCCCCACACACCCGTCTCACCTGTATGAGTTCTTACATGGGTTTTCAGCTGGTTACACTGGGTAAATGCCTTTCCACATAAGTGGCAGACATAAGGTTTGACTCCTTTATGTATTCTCATGTGCCTTCTCAAGCTGCTGGCTTCTGAAAACACTTTCCCACATGTGTTACACATTGGCTTGGCCCTGGAATACCTCTGATCCAGCTCTTCCCCGGAGTTCTCCACCTCGTAAGGACTCCCGACACTGGCTATATTAGACATAGAGTGTTCTTTCAGAGCACAGTTCGGCTGTGATTTTCCACGTTTCCGTTTCACTGTAACAGTTTGCACAATATCTTGTGCTGGAAAAGTATTTTCCACAACTGATGTCAACTCGAGTTCTGAATTATCATTTATTTGTGCAACTTGTTCTCCTACAGGTGTGGACAGTTTATTTGCACCTAGGAATAATTCAACAGATGCATTCTCTAAAATATCACTGGGATATTGCACTGTTTTATTCTGCCCTGTTTTTGGGGAGTTGAAAGGCTTCTTCTTCTTTTTTGTTTGAGATGACTTTTTTGCTAATGCCCCTTGTTTAGGATTTGCCTGAACCAAATCTGTAGATACTTCTGATTTCTCTCGATTATTATAATCTCGCAGAGTAAGAAGACAAGTCTGTTGATTCAATTCAATGTTTCCAGTAATACTAGATATCTCTGTAGAAGAAGGATTAGCAATAAAAGCAAAATCTTCCATCTTTATTTTGCATTTAGTGACCACCTCTTCCACTTTGAGATAGTCAGCAGCCTGATGAATTTCTTTAACATTCCAACTGTAAGGAAACAAGGCTACATGACAATATTCTGATCAAAGAAAAACTTTTTGAAACAGAGCTGCATATATATTTCAATGTATTTTAAAGACCTAATGAAGTAGAATGCTGACAAAGGCGTATAACTAAGAGAAAAGAATATTTATAAATTCATTCAGAATAATGTTTAGGTAAAAATTCCAATTTTACAGAACTTCAAGAGATGGATAATGGCTATTCACAGCTGTCAATGAACTGCAGAAAAATTAAATGTTAAATTTTCTGGCTTTTAAAAAATCTAGAACACAAAAATAGCTGTTGGCACCTCCCTACCTCCTCCCATTCATCCGGAGGCCTCTTCAGATAGCAACCAACTTTTCTGGATTGGCAAGAGGAAAAGTCTAATGACAGTTGTTTCCTACTATTTTCTCCTGCTCCCCTGTGAGGGACTTTAATTATGTTTCCCAAACTTCATTGTGTATGTGAATCACCCAGGAATCTTGTTAAACGTAGATTCAAATTCAGCAGGTCTATGATAGGGCCTGAGATTCTGCAGTTCTTTTTTTTTTGTTTTGAGATGGGATATTCCTCTGTTGCCCAAGTGGGAGTACACTGGCATAATGACAGCTCACTGCAGCCTTAAACTCCTGGGCTCAAGTGATTGTCCTGCTTCAGCTTCCCAAGTAGGTAGGACTATAGGCATGTGCCACCACACCTGGCTATTTAAATTATTTTGTAGAGGCAAGGTTTCGCTATGCTGCCCAGGCTGGTCTCGAATTCCTGGCCTCAAGTGATCCTCCCACCTCGGCTACCAAAGTGCTAGGATTACAAGTGTGAGCCACCGGCCCAGCCTGCATTTCTTAATACACTCCCTGGTGATGCCAGTGTTGCCAAGAGGAAGCCACTAAGAGGAATAGGTTTCAGAATGATTTTTTCCTGAAACATGGTTTCTTTGGGAAGATGATCTCTTTACCTCTTTAAGTGTAAGCCAGAAAAGGTTTTAATCATAGCTAACAATATAAATATAGTGCTGGTGATACTATTTTTTTTAAAAAGGACTAACATTTGGAATAAAATTTAAAATAACTAGTGTCATGAACCTCTAAGATCTCTAAAAGTATCCTACAGTACGTGCAAATCTCTACCTATGTTCTCATCATCTTCTAATTAAACTTGCTTTGCCTCAAGTGCCACATGTATGTTTCACCTTATTTAATTTAGCATCACAATGACTTTTTAAAAATTGTCTTTTGGTCTAGGCCGCTAAAAAAGATCTTTTGGTCTCTAATTGTGTTTGGTGCTCCATAAAATGAACCACCGAACAGATAACAAGGTCAGGTAGCCTTTAAGACCAATACAAGACAGCAGGAAGTCATACATTAATTGTTCAAGGCCGGGTATGGTGGCTTATGCTGGCAATCCAGCACTTGGGAGGCTGAGGCTGGAGGATCACCTGAGGTCAGGAGGTCAAGACCAGCCTCCAACATGGTGAAATCCCATCCGTCTCTATCAAAAATTAGCTGGGCATAATGGCGGGTACCTGTAAGCCCAGCTACTCAGGAGGCTGAGGTGGGAGAATCGCTTAAACCGGGGAGGCGGAGGTTGCAGTAAGCCAAGATGCTATTGCATTCCAGCCTGGGCGACAGCTTGAGACTCTGTCTCAAAAAAAAAAAAAAAAAAAATTATAGCAAGGCACTATTTTAAAAAAAACTGTTCAATACTGAAATAGTAATTCATACAAACTATTTCATAGATGGCTACAATCTAAGTCACAGTGAAGAGCACCGATCAACACTTGTTTACTTCAATAACAGATTTGTTTTCCTTTACAAGTATTATAGATAACAGTGCTTCCGAACTTGCTTTCATCTTGTGAAGAGTCACTGAAGGTCATTTAATTACATATTGCCAGGTATATGC
Source organism: Cebus imitator (assembly GCF_001604975.1). Taxonomy (NCBI): domain Eukaryota; kingdom Metazoa; phylum Chordata; class Mammalia; order Primates; family Cebidae; genus Cebus; species Cebus imitator. The sequence continues at coordinate 1,127,716 of NW_016107602.1, forward strand.
CTAAATACTTTATAAGATTAGTTCATTTAATCTTCAGAACATGCCTATGAAATCTATTATAAATCCTCATTTTACATACAAATAAAAAATTAGAGGTCCAAAGAAATAAATTAACTTGTCCAAGAGCACAGAATGTTAGAACAAAGATTTGACCAAGGTAATCTGGCCCCCGAGACAATTCTATTATTCTACCTGTTTTCTTAATCACTAAGTTATAAGCCTTTCTATTTTGGTATAAATCCTCTCTTACATTTCTAGCTGAACTCAAAGAATTGGCTCCCCAGATCCCCAGGAAAGATATGTTCCAAAAGAGACTGAACAAAACACCTGGCTGTTCTTCACATTGGTTCTTTCCATGAAGTCTCAAGGAAAAGTGCTCTAGCATGTATTCAAATCAATTTTTTTTTGTTGGCATAATTGAGAAAGGGAAGCCACTAAATTGAAGACCAGCCAAAATTCACACTGTTCTTTTCCTTTAATCAACTTATACAGAACTCGCTTGAAGATTTCATTATACCAAAATTTAAAAATAATTCCAAAATAGCATGGAAGTTTACTTTTATCTCTCTCCCCTCCCCATACTGGATACTTCTTACACAAGAATGTTTCCTTGTCAAAAGGAATAATGAGCACCCTGATTCTAGATTTTTAAATAAGCATATTTCCATGACAAGTTGCAATATAAAATGGAGGGAAGAATTTTGCTTAATGCATACATGCACATCTCTACAGAGATCTGGAAAAGAATGAATATATATTAAAAGGTTAACGGGTTATCAGTGGGTAGCAGACTTTCAAGTGTTTCTTATTTTGTTATTTATTTATATTTTTCTAATTTTTCTCTGAGAAATGTGGAATTAAAGGGGGAGGGGAGGGTAAAGAAGAGAAAAAGAAAGAAATTAATGTTCACCAGGAAGTGAATAAGGATCAAGTAACCTTGTTTAGCCTCACAGTAGTTATTACCATCTCATTTTTACAGATAGAGAAACTGGAGCCCAGAGAGACTGCATCATGCTCAAGGAGACATAGTGACTGACAGGCAAGAACTAATTCCAAAGCCTATAATCTTCCTATGGCAGAAGATTATGAACAGTCTACTCATGTTCACTTTCTTGAGAGGCAGAAATAAGACAGGCATAATTTAATCAGTTTCTCTGCTTTTATCTCCTCCACCTCTTCCCTACAATCAGTAAATGTATTGGTATTAGTCTAATTATACAGCTTATTATACAGAGGAGACACAGTGCCCGCATTATCGATTCCTCAAAACCCACTTCTTTTTTTTTTTTTTTTTTTTGAGACGGAGTTTCGCTCTCCTTACCCAGGCTGGAGTGCAATGGCGCGATCTCGGCTCACCGCAACCTCCGCCTCCTGGGTTCAGGCAATTCTCCTGCCTCAGCCTCCTGAGTAGCTGGGATTACAGGCACACGCCACCATGCCCAGCTAATTTTTTGTATTTTTAGTAGAGACGGGGTTTCACCATGTTGACCAGGATGGTCTCGATCTCTTGACCTCGTGATCCACCAGCCTCGGCCTCCCAAAGTGCTGGGATTACAGGCTTGAGCCACCACGCCCGACCTAAAACCCACTTCTTGTTAATGCAGTGACAGCTGTAAGCATCTTAGAGAAGCATTCTAGCATCTCTGACCTTAATTCAGCATTAGTACTGGTAGGTTAATAGAGATAACAGGAGTCACTGCCATTCACTTTCCAAATAAGTTATTTTCCAGAATCAAGATCAGGAAGAGGTTCTGCACACTATTTATGGTTGGTAATGGCAGCAATGTTATATGAGCACAGAGGTTCTTCCTTCCCCATCTACACTCCATTCAAATATCTTAAGACATAAGGGATGGAGAATTGAGAGAGAGAGAGAAGACCAGAGGAATTTAAGGACCAAAAAGCAATGGGAAACTGGAAGTCACTTAAAGTTTATTGTGTTTGCAGCCTGGCCAACATGGTGAAACCCTGTCTCTACCAAAAATAAAAAAATTTGCAGGTGCAGTGGCCCCCGCCTGTAGTCCCAACTACTTGGAAGGCTAAGGTGGGAGAATCGCTTGAATCTGGGAGGAGGAGGTTGCTGCGAGCCGAGATCATGCCACTGCACTCGAGCCTGGGTGAGAGTATCAAAGGAAAAAAGAAAAAAAAAAATGCATTGTGTTTGATGTTCAAGTTTACATAAGTGAAATAAATCACAGGCTTTGTTTCAGTAAAAATCTTACTGTTTAAAATCTGTGCTTTCTGTGCTTATGAAATATTGCTTGCTTATCCCAAATCAGTGATACTGATTTCTTTATAAAAACAAACATTGTGTGCATAAATAGTTGAAGAATTTGAGTTCAGAGAATGAATGGAAAAAATACAGATCTACTTTAGCTGTGAAGAGTACTGACTAGCTTTGACAACTGAAAATAAAATGTGTACTTTACCTGTCAAGATTTAAAGTTCCTGTGTATATAAACTCCAACAGTTTCTGAAATCCATCAGCCTTCACCTGACTCTGATCAAGAAAGACATTGTTCTCAGAAGTGCTTCTGTAGATCGCACCAAAATACTCACTAAAGGAGGCCAGCACATTCCTATGAGCTTTAAACTGGAATTCTCCAATCACTATGGTGCAGTCACAAAGAAAACCTGCTTCCCGCTGTTTGTTCAGTCTCTCTAAAAGGTGCTCACAGTGGTGCGAATACTGCATTTTGGTATCAGAATGGAATTTTACCCTTGATCTAAGAGACAAAAAGAAATAGTAAATCAGTAACTGTAAGTTTTCGTCAACGTTCACCCAAGCAATTGGTGAGGGAAGGGACAGAAGACGTAACTTTAACAATTCTAGCCCCGCCTTGAAAACATTTATCAAACATATATGGTTAATAATGAAGGAATGAGTGCCTTTCTATCTTTGTTTACCTTGACCAACTAACACAATCGTTTAGACATATCAATAAATGACGGTGAATGGAAACACTTCTATCACCTGAAAAAAGCACCGCAAAACCTGACGCTTTCACATCAGTTGAACCCTGAGATTTTCAAGCTCAGTAGACATACTTATGTTACAAAAAAATTTTTTTAACCACTAAGACATGATCTCCTGGGGCTGACAGGGGGAGAACAGTTCGAGTTTTTAAAAAATTGCTCTCAAGTCATCGAAACCTGTAGCTTCCCCAGTGCAGTTACTCCAAAACGCGAGGCGGCGGCTCAGGGAGCGGGGAATGCACCCGGCCAAGGCTTGCTGTCAAAGGTTCTGTCACTCGCGCCGAGGAGGCCACACCTTCTCCTCTCTCTCTCTATCCACGCGAGGCGGCTTTCGAGAGTGACAACGAAAGCCAGTCCCTCCTCGGCTTCTGCCGCCCTGCCCTCTGCCCAGCTCCCACTCCCGCGAATTCCCACAGCAGAGGTTGTGGCCCAGGCCACCGCCGGGGCTGCCTAGCCCAAGCCTTCCACTTTCGCCCGGACACATGCCGGAACTCCAAGGAGCCTGCCCTCCAATGGCCAGTGTTCTGGAGAGACCCGGGCAGGAGGGCTGGGGGTGAAGTAGGAACTCACCGATAGCAACCCAAGGGGGGAACACAGTTTCTTCACTCTCTCTCCGCCATTTTGGGAGGACGTCACCGTGCCACGCTCCGCCCCTCCCTTCCTTCCACGGTAGCGTCACGTCCGGCTCTGTCATCCCGTGGCGGCGCGGGAGGCTCCGGGGCCGTGGGGGTCCGGCGCCGGCCAGGGCAGGACAGGATGTCCCACGGAGACCCACTCCCCTGCAGGCCAGGGGTCCCACGAAGCAGCACGCGTCATGGATACGAGAGCTGAAAGCTCGCTCGCTCGCAGTACTCCGCCTGTCTTCTCATCGCGAGCATTCTGGTGCTGGCAGTCCGCGTCTGGCGCTCGGCCGGGGCTCTGCGCCGAGGCCGGGCAGCACTGCATCGCGGGCCTCTTTCCAGAAGCTAGCTGCGCACTGCGTGCGGGGGCTTGTAGTTGCTCGTCTTCTCCCATCATCCTCCCCTTCCTCGGGGCCCCACCGATGGAAATTGCTGCATGTGTACTCGGATCTCTGCCATGGGGGATTTTTTAGCTGAGACTCGGCACCCCTTTCCCGCTTACGTACCTGGAAACTCTTGGCACCCCCAGGTTTTTGTGTGCCCCAGCCAACTGTAGCTCAGCTTCTAGGATGTCCTTACCTGGTGACAGAAGTCTAGGATGCTCGAAAGCGGAGCAGCTGGGCACAGTGGGCATGCGCAACATTAGAGGAAGGTGGGCTTTATACCGGAAAAGGTTTTCCTGCGTCTGGACTAGATTTTTAATTCGATTATTTACATCAATTAAGATGAAAAACCAAGTGACAAAATACGAAAGTGCCCCGGAGGCGACAGGACTAACTACTTTTACACATTAGTCTCTCCTTCTAGGCCGTACATTATTTTTTCAGTATTAGCTGGTGAGTCAAATTCATTTTTTAAAACCCAGGGCACGTCTTCCACGTGGCAAGTCTTCTGTGCAAACATTTGGTGAACAAATAAAGTAGCTTAAAAATGTACAGTTGAAACTCTCAAATTGCTATCAATGGCACACCTTCCACGAGGCAAGTCTTCCATAAAAACATGTGGTGAACGAATAAAGTAACATAAATATGTACAGTTCAGACTCTCAAATCGCTGTCAAGAGCATGTCTTTTTGAAGACTGGCGTGTATTAAGGTCACGCTTTTTTTGAAGGGAGAAAAATGTGCACCCTGTTGTTTCCGCCCGGTTTCGAACCGGGGACCTTTCGCGTGTTAGGCGAACGTGATAACCACTACACTACGGAAACCTCGCTGAGGAAGGAGGTTCATAAAGACCTTGATATGCATGTGTCATATCCCAATTGTCAAGCTATTAAGACCAAATTGAGTGGGATTCATGTAATTTATTAAAAAAAAAAAAAAAAAAAACCAGAAAGTGAAAAATAACCTAAGCCCAATTTAACAGTGCTGAAATTATTTCAAAAGTTTGAATTTGCATGCACTTTCTTTCAAAGCCCCTGGGTACCGAGGTAGAAACCAGGCACTATGGAGTTTCCCTTCTTTTGGGTATTTTTTTTTTTTTTTCCCCCCTCCTGGGAAAGAAGCATTTTATTACATATCCTTTCGCACGTCGAGCTGCTCAGAGTCCAAGGCGAAGCAGGAGGCTTTCGGAGACCGGGGAGGGCCAGCCACGTGCGGAGCCCCAAATCCCCGCCCCGGTGCTGCTCTTGGTTGCGAAAAAGCCATCCTTTCAGCTTCTGGTGGAAGGACGTGTAAAATTAGTTTTGAATTTCCTCCTTTTGCTCTCGAAGACCAAGGTGAGGTACTAAGTTGACTACTTGTTTCAAAATTCTTTACAGAGTTTGCAGAATCAGACACCACAATGCGTTTACTAACATGCAATCTACTTTTAAATTTTTCCAAACTTGAATTTCATGTGACCTGAGAAACTTCACCTTTTCCTGCAAAAAGGCAGGCATGTCCTTTAGGCTAAAAATCAAGACTAGAGAATGAGGCTTGCAGATTACACCAGAAGGATATAGTCCGAAAATATTTTTTTTTTAAAGCGAGGAACTACTATTTTAATTGCGTATGTTTTGCTGGGAAACCACAAGAAAGAAGTATAACAAATCATTGCCCAGGGTACAGAAAAAATAATAAAAGTACTTAAAAATAATTTAAATTCCAACATTTTCCCCCTCATTTTAGAAGTTTAACGTTTCAGAAGCCACAACACTGCCTCCCTTCCTGCGACAACTCTCCCCCTCTTAAGTCTCATTCTCCCCCAGTTTCAAGGGCGAATTCTAGAACTCCCCGGAACCGCCACCTGTTAACCAGAATTTAGTGGTTTTGGAAAATAAAACTGCTTTTATAGCTCTTCTGGGTTTTTTTGTTTGTTTTTTTGAGACAGAGTCTCTCTGTCTCCGCAGTGGCGCGATCTCGGCTCACTGCAACCTCTGCCTTCCGGGTTCAAGCAATTTTCCTGCCTCAGCCTCCCGAGTTGTTGGAACCACAGGCGCGCGCGCTGGCTAATCTTTTATATTTTAGTAGAGACGGGGTTTCACCGAGGCCAGGATGGTCTCGATCACCTGACCTCGTGATCTGCCCTTCTCAGTCTCCCAAAGTGCCGGGATTACAGGCATGAGCCAGCGCGTCCGGTCAGCTCTTCTGGGTATTTGAGAAATGCATTTGTGAGTGTCAGAGTTTAATCTTTTGATGGGAAAGTCGGGTTTTCCTGATACTGGGATTCCGGGATTCCCGGGGTTGGGGTGGCCCAGTTCCTGCGAGAAGCAATAGCGGGTGGTGCCGTGAGGCGCACTGTGAGTCCAACTATCCCAAGCGCCTGGAGCCCTCCCCGCGCCCCCCCCCGCCCGCGGCTGCGCCCCCAGACTCAGGCCTCTCCGGGCGGTGCCGGGCGCCTCTGTGACGCGGCGTTCCAGTCAGTCGGCCCCTGCAGAGCCGGTAGCCAGAGCCGCCCGGAGACAACAGCCGGCGGCGACAGCGGCGGCATGAACTGCTACCAGCTACCGGTGGTGATCGACAACGGCTCAGGAGTGATCAAGGCGGGCCTGGCGGGGTCCAGGGAGCCCCAGTTTCTCTACCCGAACATTATCGGCCGCGCCAAGGGCCAGAGCCCAGCGGCCCAGGGCGGGCTAGAACTCTGCGTGGGCGACCAAGCTCAGGCATGGAGAAGTTCGCTGTCCATCAGGTACCTCCTTCTCCCAGCAGGCTGGGCGGGGCGGGGGGGGGGGGGGGGGGAAGGAGCCCAAAGAATGTGCGCTATGGGGACAGAAAGGATAAGGAAGCCAGGAGCAGGAAAGTCCCAGCCAGCTGGAGTTACTACAGACGCGCAGGCCACAAATCTCTGAGGCTACCACACATCGAAAAATTGAACATTTTGCTCTCTGTGGCTATACAAATGTATACAAACTATAAAGTTATCGAACGAATTCATTTAAGAATATTACTTAACTCGTGGCTCCTTTTGTCACTTGGGTTCTCTTCAACTGACATAAACTATACTATAATATGAAAATTTCCCAATTTCTTTTTTTTTTCTTTTCTTTTTTTTCCCCCTCCCGCTCCCCGCCCCCAATTTCTTGAGAGTCACAAACTTCCAAAGGAGAGAGAAAATGGAAAGCAATAAAAATTGCAGAGGTAGGTAGCTGTGCTAATTTTTGCTGACATTTACCTTCTGTGAGAGGCTGTGGCAGTTATTGCCCATAAAGGGATATTGGTAATAAACGTGGTGATTAACTGAGGGTCGAAGACAATAGAAACTAGAAAAATAATTGAGCTTATTGCTCTCCCTACAGTTACCCAGTGGAGCGAGGTCTCATTACATCATGGGACGACATGGAGATCATGTGGAAGCATATCTATGATTATAACCTCAAGCTGAAGCCATGTGATGGTCCAGTCTTGATTACTGAGCCAGCCCTGAACCCACTGGCCAACCGGCAACAGATCACAGAAGTGTTTTTTGAGCATCTGGGTGTTCCTGCCTTCTATATGTCCATCCAGGCTGTGCTAGCTCTCTTTGCTGCTGGCTTCACTACTGGCCTTGTGCTGAATTCAGGAGCTGGGATTACCCAGAGTGTGCCCATCTTTGAGGGTTACTGTCTGCCTCATGGTGTGCAGCAACTGGATCTGGCCGGCCTTGACCTCACCAACTACCTCATGGTGCTAATGAAGAACCATGGTATCTTGTTGCTTAGTGCTTCAGACAGAAAGATTGTTGAAGACATCAAGGAGACCTTTTGTTATGTGGCAATGAACTACGATGAGGAAATGGCCAAGAAACCTGATTGTCTAGAAAAAGTTTACCAACTACCTGACGGGAAGGTCTTCCAGCTCCATGACCAACTCTTTTCTTGTCCAGAGGCCCTCTTCTCTCCGTGTCACATGAACCTTGAGGCCCCTGGCATTGATAAGATATGTTTCAGCAGCATAATGAAATGTGATATAGGCCTGAGGAATTCCTTCTTTTCCAATATTATCCTTGCCGGGGGATCAACCTCTTTCCCTGGTTTAGACAAGCGGTTAGTTAAGGATATAGCAAAGGTGGCACCTGCCAACACCGCCGTGCAAGTTACAGCTCCTCCAGAAAGGAAAATATCAGTGTGGATGGGAGGTTCTATTCTTGCATCCTTGTCTGCCTTCCAGGACATGTGGATCACTGCTGCAGAATTTAAAGAAGTTGGACCCAACATAGTACACCAGAGATGCTTCTGAAATACAGATAAAATGGTTAGAAGAAAATGTTTTGAGTATATGTGACAGAAAACTTTGGATATGTTTCCTGGAGAATAGAAAATACCTCAATTATTGGGATGCCAATATTTCTGTCTTATTTCTATAATGGGTGGGGGGATAATAATGGTGAAGCTCAAGAACAGATGTCTATTGAGTAGAACCAAGTTAAAATAATGTTTCCTATGGTGCCTCTTCTATAAGTTGATGTTGATGAGCTTGTATTTCCTTTGGAAGAGAGCAGTTTGTGGTACAATATGCTATGTGCCAAATGAGTGATAAGATTTAAGCTTATTGAAGTTTAGGGAAAGAAGGTTGCTGTGGTGAGGAAAGAGACTCCATAGTAGAGGTATGCCATCATGGAAGGGGTGGCTTTAGGATGGAAAACAGATATCCAGGCAAGCATGCTAAAATGAACAAGTTGCTAAAGATGAGAATGAACAAAGCATATTCAGGGCATGCTTAATAGACTGATTTTGTTTGTTTTTAAATTTTTTATGTATGTATGTATTCATTTACTTAGTTTTAGAGGCAGAGTCTTACCCTGTCTCCCAGGCTGGAGTACAGTCCTGCAATCATAGTTCACTACAGCCTCCAACTCCTGGGCTCCACCCTTAGCTTCCAAAGTAGCTGAATCCACAGGTGTGCACTCCCACGCCCAGCTTAGACTGATTTTGTTAAGTGAAGAGCAGAGCAAGAGCAGGTCAAGTGAAGGCCAGGGACTAAAAGGCTTTAAGTGCTAATATCCAATACTTAAAGGGGAGAAATTAAAAGCTGGGGACATAAGGAAACTATGTTATGATGAATGTGGTGATAGTTTGGAGAATAAATTGAATGGGGAAGGCCCCGGAGATTCGGTGATCAATTAGAAAGTCACTAGTCCAGATATAAAGTGGCAAATCTAGTACTCAAGATTATTAACAATAGGAATTAAAAAAAAAAAAAGAAATTACAAAAACTGACAAGATTTGTTGGCTAATTAGATATGAAGGGAAAAGAAGGGTCTGGATAATGTGGGAAGCTAAGAGAATGGTGGTAGTGTTGATACATAACTCAAAGCACTTAGCATCTGCTCTATGTAAGGTACTGTGCTAAGTACAATAGCGTTAATTACAGAAGTCAGATTCTGTCCTTAAAAAACTTTACAACGAAGGCCGGGCATGGTGGCTCATGCCTGTAATCCCCGCACTCTGGGAAGCCGAGGTGGGTGGATCACGAGGTTAGAAGTTCAAGACCAGCCTGGTCAAGGTGGTGAAACCCCATCTGTACTAAAAATACCAACAAAATTAGCCGGGCACGGTGGCTCACGCCTGTAATCCCAGCACTTTGGGATGCCGAGGCAGGTGAGCAGTTCGAGACCAGCCTGGCCAACATGGTGAAACCCCGGCTCTACAAAAAGTACAAAAATTAGCTGGGCGTGGTGGCGCACGCCTGTTATCCCAGCTACCTGGAGGCTGAGGCAGGAGAATCGCTTGAACCCAGGAGGCAGAGGTTGCAGTGAGCCGAAATCGTGCCATTGTACTCCAGCCCAGGCGACAAGAGCAAGACTTCATCTAAAATAAAAAATAAAAAAAAAGGAAAACTTTACAGCCTGGCAGATGCTATGAAAGAAAGAGGAGGCAAGGGGAGAGAGAGATTTTACTTTTCTTTCAGATAGAGGACCGACAGCGACAACTCCACGGAGTTTACCCAACTGAACACGAGTAAAACTTTTAAGATTATCCTGTCAGTAATATGTAAAACTGCATTATATTGGCCATTATGAAAATTTGAGGCCGGGGATAGTGGCTCACGCCTGTAATCATAGCACTTTGGGAGGTCGAAGAGGGCCGTAGAGTTCGAGACCAGCCTGGGCAACATGGTGAAACCCCGTCTTTACTAAAAACACAAAACCTAGCTGGGGGCGGTGGCGGGTGGCGGGCGTCTGTAATCCCAGCTACTTAGAAGGCAAAGACACGAGAATCGTTTGAACCGGGGAGGCGGAGGTTGCAGTGAGTCGAGATAGCGGCTAAGGTGACACATCGAGACTACATCTCAAAAAAAAAAACAAAATCTCGCTACAATTTACGGTGGACTAGTCCCCTCTTTTTGCTTCATCACAACACAGCACTACTTTAAAGCAAAGCAAAGCCAATGATTGAAAAGCCTATCTTTCCTAATAAAAGGGAGATTCAGTCCTTAAGATGAATAATGTAGTAGTTACACTCGATAAAAGCCATCATCCTCTGCGCAGAGAGGCTGGAGAAGACATGCTGAGGAGAAGGGGCAGGGTAGGAACTCGGACCCATTCCACTGAGCCGAGACAAGATTCTGCTTTAGTCAGTCCTGCCTGGGAATCTATTTTCACAAAGTTCTCCAAAAAAAATGTAATGATCAGAACTGGGAATCTGTATTCTGTGTCCTGGGCCCTAAAATCTTCCTATGAATTCCATTTTTAAGGTAGTCGAGGTGAACCACGTCTGGTCTGCAGAGGATAGAAAACCGGCCCTCTGAAGCCTCTAGCTAGTTTCACCTTTAAAGAAGGTAGGAAGTAGACTCAAAGGCTTTCTCCGATGTGGGGGAGGGGTGGCGTACTTCCTCATGGCCGGAAATGGAACTTTAATTTCCCGTGCCACCTTCCCGCGAGAGTTAGCTTGGCCAATCCGCGCGGTCGGCGACCGCTGTCTTTATAAGCCGACTCGCCGGGCAGCGCGCTGGGTTGCGGAGGGTGGGCCTGGGAGGGGTGGCGGCCATTTTTTCTCTAACCCTAACTGAGACGGGCGTAGGCGCCGTGCTTTTGCTTCCCGCGCGCTGTTTTTCTTGCTGACTTTCAGCGTTCGGAAAAGCCTCGGCCTACCGCCTTCCACCGTTCATTCTGGAGCAAACAAAAAATGTCAGCCGCTGGCCTGTTCGCCCCTCCCGGGGACCTGCGGCGGGTAGCCTACCTAGCCCCCGAACCCCGCCTGGAGGCCGCGGTCGGCCCGGGGCTTCTCCGGAGGCGCCCATTGCCGCCGCGAAGAGTTCGGCTCTGTCAGCCGCGGGTGTCTCGGGGGCGAGGGTGAGGCTCAGGCCTTTCAGGCCGCAGGAAGAGGAACGGAGCGAGTTCCCGCGCGCGGCGCGCTTCCCTGAGCTGTGGGACGTGCACCCAGAACTCGGCTCACACATGCAGTTCGCTTTCCTGCTCTTGGGGGACGCCCATCGTGTGTATCTGTCACCCCTCGCCGGCAGCGGGGACTTGTAAACCCCCGAAACCTGACTGGGCCAGTGTGCTGCAAATTGGCAGGAGACGTGAAGGCATCTCAAAAGTTGGCCAAAATGAATGGGCAGTGAGCCGGCGTTACCTGGAGCGGTTCCTGCGTAGGTTCTCCTGTCTTCTGCTTTTTGTTGCCTTTTATGGTTGTATTACGATTTAGTTCCTGCTCTGCACATTTTGTTGAGGTTTTTGCTCCTCCCAAAGGAGATCTGGACTAGTCCCCTCAATCGGGTGTGGGAGGGCAGTGATTTTTTTGAGAGATCGTTAAACATTTAGTGAATACTTAATTAGAAAATCTAAACGAAAATTGAAAGTTGTGTTCCTGGCCGGGCGCGGTTGCTCACGCCTGTAATCCCAGCACTTTGGGAGGCCGAGGCGGGCGGATCACCCGAGGTCGGGAGTTCGGGACCAGCCTAACCAACATGGAAAAACCTCGTCTCTACTAAAAATACAAAAATTAGCCGGGAGTGGTGACGCATGCGTGTAATCCCAGCTACTCGGGAGGCGGAGGCAGGAGAATCGCTTTAACCCGCGGGGCAGAGGTTGTGGTGAGCCACGATCACGCCATTGCACTCCAGCCTGGGCAACAAGAGCGAAACTCTGTCTGAGAGAGAGAAAAAGAAATGGTAGTCACTTTATGCCGGTAGTTACAAAAAAATTTTTTTTTTGAAAAATCAGACCTTGGCAATGACCTTGAGCAGTAGGCTATGAATAACCCTCACAAGCTTAGCGTTCCAATAACGGAACACTAGGCATAATTAAAGACGGGAAAGAAATGTACAGAGGAATATGTTCCACCTCCCAGCCCCAGTCTCCCACAAGATTCTTAGCTCTGATTTTCTTTAAGAAAATAAAGTGATAGCCCACTGGGTTGAAAGAAACAAACGGGCCATTCTGCCCACTTGACAAGCTAAGGTAACTCCATCCCAAATCCATACCTTCAATTCCTTAGGATCCCTCTTCTGGGGATAGTTGCCAAGAGTGACAGCAGCCAGGGGTGTGTATATAAAGGCACACCCTTTAGTGTGATAGCTGGAATCCTGATGATTGGAAGGGTCAGTCAGGATCATGTCAGTAAATTTATGAACATGTATGTTTATAGCTTTTTGACCTATTACCTAAAGTAGGTGCTCTAGAGTTGTCTAGCAGATAACATTTCTTGCACTATTAGAAATAAGTGTGCAAAAAATTATAGAGTCCACTGTTGCTGGTAATGCTAAGGAAAAAGTATTTTCGCGTCAGCATCGTTTTGTGGAAAGTAAGGAATGAAATTCTAGTTATAATTTTGCCAAGAACTTTGACTAGAGGCTTGAGGAAGTAGCTCAGCATCACTAAGCCTCATTTTGCTCAAGGTGATCTAAAATTTCCACCTTTCTTTCTTTTTCTTTTTTTTTTTTTTTGAGACGCAGTCCTGCTCTGTTGCCCAGAGGTGGAATGCAGTGGCCCCATCTCGGCTCACTGCAGCCTCCTTCTCCCGGGTTCAAGCGATTCTCTTTCAGCCTCCCTACTAGCTGGGATTGCAGGCACACACCACCATACCCGGTTTATTTGTTTGTGTTTTTAGTAGTAATGGAGTTTCACCATGTTGGCAAGGCTGGTCTCGAACTCCTGACCTCAGTTGATCCGCCTGCTTCGGCCTCCCAAAGGGCTGGGATTAGGGGCGTGAGCCACCGCGCCAGGCCTAACATCCTTTTTTCAAGAGGGCAGAGATTCCTTGAGCTGCAGAGATTCGCATGTCTTTTGTTTTTACTCCATCTAGTGGTACTTTTGCTTCTCCACATTTACAACATTCATGGTGGTGCGGGGCCTTGAGGCAAGAATGGCCACAGACTGGGAATGTTTTTCTTTCATTTTTAAAAAGAAAACGGTGATTTAACACGCTCAATTTAAAAATAAGTCTGTAGTTGCTTCTAGCTCATGTTTGAAGTCTTCCCTCTGACATGTCTATTATAAACAGTCCAAGGGACAATTCTTAGTATTATAAACTTTCGATATATTATTTCTTTTTGGTAAAATGATTATATAATTCTGGAGTAAAGAGAGGCCATACAGGTCATCCAGTGAGATAATTTATGTGAAAACTTTTTGTACATAATAATTATGGCAAAAGTGACTTATTGCCACAGATTTGAGTAACTCTAGCAGATGAGGAAACTGCTGCTGAGAAGGATTTTATTTACATGCCTAAGCTAATTTTTTGTGGAGTTGAGACCAGAAGCTAGGCTTCGCAACTTCTAGTGCACTGTTCTGTTCACTGTGTTGCACCTTCAGGCTTTGTTGATTAGCCTGGGACAGATGGCTAGCATTAACTCCATCATCACTTTCTGGTTTTAAATAAAATAACCAAGGTTGTAACCTTGGTTTCCACCCCACATACATCTCCCACCCCAACATTCTTTGATGTGATTTTGTGCTGTGTGTGTTTCACTGTTTTACAAGCACAGCTGATTCTAGCTATTTGCAGTAGTTACAGTCTGTGAAGTCTCTGTGAACACTGAATTAGTGAATACTGAACCATTGCTCCCAGAGGAAATACAGGATTAGGTTTCTGGGAACATTCAGTCACAACATCTTTGTCAGCCAATCAATACATAATCTTGTTTCGTGTGTGTTTCTGTTAAAGACATCCTAAGATATGTTATCGATTCATTAGCATTGAACTCATATTCAACAACACTAAAGCCTGAATGAAGCCTATCTAACACAAGTATTTTTTTCTGTAAGGCACATCACAGCTTTCTTGTGCTTAGGAATGCTAGACAGCACTTAAGCACTATGATTGGGGATCATTTTAAACAGCAAAATCACCAACTAAAAGCACAAAAATGGGAAAACTTGCCACTAAGTAAACCAGAAATCGGACTTGTTTATAGTGTCCTTTTTGACTACAAAGGCAGAACTGGGCACCTATGTGTTGGGGAAATAAAACTTTTCAGGGCTCTGCACATGTCCATGAATGACTATGAAAGCACTGCAAGTATTGATTTTAAGATTATAAACAATTTTAGTGAATAGGTGAATCTACAAATACGGAAGCTATGAATATTGAGGGTTGATTGTACTTCAAGGTCTATGTGACACCTGTATCTGAGAGAGACTGCAGGTGTCCACATGGCTCCTGATGTACATAGGGCTTGTTTCATGCCTCTTATGTTTAAACCAGTGATTCTCAAAGTGGCACAATATTGGCTCACTGCAATCACCACCTCCCAGGTTCAAGGGAGTCTCCTGCCTCAGCCTCCCTTGTAGCTGGGACTACAGGTGCCTGTCACTATGCCTGACCAATTTTT
>NW_016107602.1:1142643-1146896 GCF_001604975.1 Cebus imitator
GGGTTTCACCATGTTGACCAGGATGGTCTCGATCTCTTGACCTCGTGATTCACCCGCCTCGGCCTCCCAAAGTGCTGGGATTACAGGCTTGAGCTACCGTGCCTGGCCCCGATTTTTGTATTTTTAGTAGAGACAGGGTTTCACCACTTTGGCCAGGCTAGTCTTGAACTCCTGACCTTGTGATCCACCTGCCTCGGCCTCCCACAGTGCTGGGATTCCAGGTGTAAGCCACTGCACCTGGCCTGTTCGCTTTATTTTCGGTCACTTAGGTTGCATTTCACATATAGAAGGATGTGAGAATTTTATGCTTATGAAGGAAGGTAGAGCTTTAAAAATATTGAGAAACATGTTTTTAGTTTTGTCCTTCAGAATGAGGGACTTCCTTTGTAAGGTCCAGGGTTGGGTTATGGGTTTTGACTCTGAGGATGACATTGAGTTTTAATTTAATTCAGCTTGTCCTGATTCTGTAGTCAAAAATTCCATGTTAGTCTGGCTCAAGACTTAAGAGACAAATAGATGGCACAGGCACAAGCATGTGTACACATGCACCCACCCTCTCACAGACTACAGTGGAGAGTGGCTTTAAGATAAGAATGAAATGACAAAAGGTAACTGTCATTCCTTCCATGTTCATTCTTTTAAGGTGTTAATGTGTGATGTAAGTAAAAACAGCAAAAATACACAAGAATTAGGCCAGGATTTGCAAATTTAAATGTCTGCAGTGAACAAAAAGGAAACAAGGAAGTGAATCACACCAGGAATAAGAAAATAGAGACTACAGAGATGGTGGGGAGACTGCATGTCCCTTTTTAAGGAGGTAGCAATCTCTTGGAAATGGAGCCTAAAATTGTCAATATTGCAGAAAAGACAAAAATTCAGATTTTTATGTCAATACCACTCATTATAAAATGTTGGTAGCTAAATTGAAATAAATTTAAATATCATGTAAGTGCATAATAAAGAATTTGGCTGGCCTTTGTTCCTGAACCCTGGGAAGCAGCCTCTAAACCTTTGGAATTCACCAAGAGTGGTAGGAGTGTCTTTTCATGGTAGGTCCCTTGGACTAGACCTAATAGTTGATGCTAATGAGATGACTCATGATTGAGGGTTGGTCAGCCATGTGGTAAGAGCGTTAGGGCTGTGGGCCCCATGATATTAGCCCAACCTCCTGAGAGGGGAGAAGGGCTAGAGACTGAGCCACATGACCTGTGTTTCATCTAGTCATGCCTGTAATGAAGCCCCAATAAAAGCTCTGGACACACCGAAGCTTGGATGAAACTTCACTGGTTGGCAATACTCAGTGTACTAGGAGGGAAATGTGTCCCTAAGGACATGAGGAGAGGAACAATGGAACCTTCTTTTTGGGACCCTCCCAGACCTCACTTTTTGTGTCTCTCCCTTTGGCTAGTTCTGACTTGAATCATTTTGCTATAATAAAACTAATAATAACCATAATAAAAATCCTTTTGCTATAATAAAACCAAAATAACATTTTCTTGGGTTCTATAAGTCATTCAGTTAATTATGAAACTTGAGTGGGTAGTGGGAACCCCCCAGATTTGTAGCCAGCTTCTCAGATGTAAGGATGGCCTGGGGACCTCCTAGCTTAGGTTGTTGATAGCTGAAGTCATTGCATTGGGCAAATCAAAAAACCTTTTGAAATAAAATCTGGTCTTTTATAGGCTATTAATTTGTGACCTTTGGCCTAGGCAAATTTAAGCATTCCTGAATGCTTTCCCTGGAAGGGTGAGGGTTTGGACCACCCTACCAGTTTAAGACCTATCCAAAATAAATGTATTTGAGAGGAGTTGACACTGTTGGTATCTTTTATAGGTTTCTGGGAATATCACTAAAGAGAAGTTTCAAAATTAAATTTTAATGGTATTCTGAAAATAGTAGTGCTACTCCTTCACTTCTAGGGCTTAGGACATGTCTTCCAATAGTTCTGCCTGAGGGGTGTCCATTCTGTCAGTCCTTATGGGTTGTGAAGAGGGTTCCACCATCCCTTAGTGGAAATGAGGCCATTTCCCCCATATTTTTTCTTTACTCTGGTTTATATCTCCCATCCTAGGTAGGTATCAAAGTATATAGGGTTATTTGTATTGCCTCAGCTTCTGATTTCTTCCTTGATATAAAAAGGAAACAGGAAGACATGAAAATAAGGGTATTATTGTGGTCCAGCACTTTTACCCTGTTCTAACCTAGCTGAGGGAGTCTAGCATAAGTCACCCACCTTTAGATTCCACATGTGTCAAGCGGATGTACTTAGACTTACCTTGAAGGATGGTTGTGGGGGGAATATATGAATAATGCATATGACAGCAACTATTATTATTATTATTATTTTTTTGAGACGAAGTTTCGCTCTTGTTACCCAGGCTGGAGTGCAATGGCGCGATCTCGGCTCACCGCAACCTCCGCCTCCTGGGTTCAAGCAATTCTCCTGCCTCAGCCTCCCGAGTAGCTGGGACTACAGGCATGCGCCACCATGCCCAGCTAATTTTTGTATTTTTAGTAGAGACGGGGTTTCACCATGTTGACCAGGATGGCCTCGATCTCTTGACCTCGCGATCCACCCGCCTTGGCCTCCCAAAGTGCTGGGATTACAAGCGTGAGCCACCGCACCCGGCCTGCAGCTAGTATTATTAATGAGAGGAGAAGTATGTCTTACTCTTTACTTTTCAAGTAATGATTTTATGGTGCTCTAATGAGTATGTTGTAGTTAACTTCAGCAGGAAGTGGTTTTGACTTGGGTATATAGTTGAGAGATATGTGGAGAAGGGTGGAAGTACTAATGATTTGTGAATTTTAAAAATAACACCAGTTATGAACTTGATGCACACCTGCAGTAAGAATCTTGCTCTAGATGATGGTTGTTTGACTGTCTTTTTTTTTTTTTTTTTTTTTTTTTTGTCTTAGGGCTCTAGGTTTTCACTTTAATGATATTTAAGGGTGTATATGGCTGTCTGTGTAAGTGTTAAAAGGCATAATTATAGGTAAGTAAAAGCAATTTAAAGAAAACAGAAAAATACAAAAATGAAGAAATACAAATATTGAATTTTTTGTATGGTCAATGAGGATATAATAACTAAAATGAAAAACATTATACATATCAGTTGCAAAAACAGTTATATTCCCCACAATCTTTTTAAAAATTGTGAGTGGTTTGCTAAAGTATATGACTTATTTTCAACCTTGGAAGAAAAACTCAATTAAAGCTGCATTAGAACTGTAATGGCACCGACGAGTTCAGCTTGACCTCATATGCCAGATGATAATCATCTTTCAAGTGTACAAACAAGGAAGCATAGTTATCGAAGAATGAGAAATACGTTTGTTCAAAGACAATTTACTGCTTTAACAAGAGGTGAAAGCTTGCCAGAAGTGTATAAACACCTAACCTAGTGCTATTCATAGGCTTAACATGTTCAAAGACTTGGTTGGGGGGCAGGGGCGGCGCAATTTAAAAATATCTTTGAAGTTGTGGGTATTCATCATCATATCTAATAATGCTTACTTTCTAGAGCCCCTCTCCAAGGAGGGCAAAGCAATTTATCTGACTTATTTTCATGACATCCTTGTGAGATAAGGCAACCACTATTATCTCCCTTTTGCAAATGGAGAAAGTGAAACACTGGGAGGTAAAATCACTTGAAGAAGGTCAGTAGCAGGTCCAAGAATGTAAACACACATATTTAAGCTTTTAACTGCTATTTTACTTTACAGAAAACTAAACAAACAAAAAATAATTTTAAGAAATCACATACTTTTTCATTCTTTTTAAGTTAAAGAATAATTAATCATCAATCAACTTTTCCTTGGTAAGGAAAACTGTTTAAATGGCTTTTCACAGTAACTAGAATCTTATTACACTGGAATGAATGAAATAGTTGCAAAGTTGTGATGTTCATTTAAGGAACACTAAATACCTAGTCTGCAACATGTTTTGTTGTTCAGGGTGTTGAGACTTCAAAGGTGAAAAATATATTCTTCATCCTTAAAGGTCTTCCTGGAGAGAGAGATTATATAAGAAAATTATATGGTGCAGTTTTGTGTTATTTAAATTTACTAAATTCTTCATTTTACCCCCAGAATCTATTTTTCCTCACTTTCCCCATTTCTGTAAACATTACTGCCATTCCTCACTTTCTCCATTTCTGTAAATGCCACTGCTACGCCCAGTAGCTCAAACCAGTCATTTGGGCACTATTGTTGATATCCCATTCTCCCCGAACCAAAACATGTCCTCTGTT
>NW_016107602.1:1146926-1178149 GCF_001604975.1 Cebus imitator
TTTTTTTTTTTTTTTTTTTTTTTTTTTTTTGAGATTGGGTCTTGGTCTATTGTGCAGGCTGGAGTGCAGTAGTGTGACATAGCTCACTGCAGCCTTCAGGCTGATGTGGGAGGGTCACTTGAGTCCAGGAGTTAGCACAGAGGCAAATGCTAAGTAATCTATAATTAATAATTCTAATTTTTTCAGTTACAAAATTAATGTGACAATATCACGAAAAAGGTAAGAAATACAGGGACTGCAGATGTGTACCACCAGCCCAATTTTTAAAACAATTTTTTTGAGAGTTGGGCTCTTGCTATATTGCTCAGGCTGGTCTTGAACTCTTGGCCTCAAGTGATCTTCCCACTTTGGCTTCCCAAAATATTGGGATTATAGGCATGAGCCATCACACCTGGTCTTCTCTGGTCTATTTTGAAAACATACCCTGAAATCTTCCAGTATAATTCATTGCCACTACCTTAATCCAGTTCACCGTCTTTTTTTTTTTCTTGAGATAGAGTCTTGCTCTGTTGCTCAGGCTCGAGTGCAATGGTGTGATCTCTGCTCACTGCAACCTCCACCTCCTGGGTTCAAGCGATTCTCCTGCCTCAGCCTCCCAAGGAGCTGGGATTACAGACACGTGCCCAGCTAATTTTTGTATTTTTAGTAGAGACGGGATTTCACCATGTTGGCCAGGCTGGTCTTAAACTCCTGACCTCAAGTGATCCACCCGCCTTGGCCTCCCAAAGTGCTGGAATTACAGGCAGGAGCCACCGCCCCGGCCCAGTTCATCATATTCTACAAAGACCTGAAAGGTCTTTACTTCTTATCTTGCCTCCCACCCATTACCAATTAATGCTTCACAATCATACTAGAGTGATCTTATTAAAAGGCTAACTGACCCATGTTTTTTCTCTACACAACCCTTTAGGGACTTTATGTTGCACTTGGAATAAAATCCAAAGTTCTTATCAAGGCTTTGCATAATCTGGCCCCCTGCTTACCCCTCTGATACAGTTTGGCTGTGTCCCCATCCAGATCTCAACTTGCATTGTGTCTCCGAGAATTCTCATGTGTTGTGGGAGAGACCACCGGGGAGGTAACTGAATCATTCAGTTACCTTGATGCCAGTCTTTCCCATGCTATTCTCTGATAGTGAATAAGTCTCACGAGATCTGATGGGTTTATCAGGGTTTTCCACTTTTGCTTCTCCTCTCATTTTCTCTTGGCGCTGTCATGTAAGAAGTGCCTTTTGCCTCCCACCATGATTCTGAGGTCTTCCCAGCCATGGGGAACTGTAAGTCCAATTAAACCTCTTTTTCTTCCCAGTCTCAGGAATGTCTGAGTGTGAAAACAAACTAATACACCCTATTCTATTCTAAACAAACTATACACCCTATTACCAGCAGTGTGAAAACAAACTAATACACCCTATTCTCTTCTTGCACTGTGCTTCAGCCACACCAGCCTCCTTTGTCCCAAGTTCTTTCTCACTTTAGGTTCTCTGCTTAAATTGCACTTGCGGCTTCTGGCACCTTCTCCTCTTCAGGTCTCAACTTAGATACCACCTCCTCAGAATCCTCTCTGACCCCCTTTCGAAGCAGGTTACCCTCCTCTTAGGATCTTCTGTTGATTACCTTCATAGCATGTTTTCCTAATTTGCAATAAATTATTTGCTTATCTGTATTCTTCACTGGGCTATAAGGATAGGGGCAAAACCCAAGTCATTTAGCTCATGGATAGTTCCCAGGTGCCTAGTATATAACAGATGCTCAATAATTGTTTGTTGAATGCATGATGGAGTGCTGTTGGGGCAAAGAACAAACCAGCTAATTGTTAACTGATTTCACCAGCACAGAGGCAAATACTAAGTGGTTATCTGTTATTAATAGTACTTTCTAGGCTGGGTGCAGTGGCTCATGCCTGTAATCCCAGCACTTTGGGAGGCTGAGGCAGGCGGATTACCTGAGGTCAGGAGTTTAAGACCAGCCTGGCCAACATGGCAAAACCCCATCTCTACTAAAAATACAAAAAAATTAGCTGGGTGTGATGGCGCACATCTGTAATCCCAGCTACTCAGGGAGGCTGAGGCAGGAGAATCACTTGAGCTTGGGAAGTGGAAGCTGCAGTGAGCTGAGATTGTGCCACTGCACTCCAGCCTGGGCAATAGAGCAAGACTCTATCTCAAAAAAAAAAAAAAAAAAATTGTACTTTCTAATGTTTTTCAGTCACAAACTTAATTTGACAATATCATAAAAAGGTGAGAAATAGAAAACATTTCAGTAAAATTCAGGTCAGTATTTGATGCATTCTTTCCAATCTCTTTTTATATATATGTTTTATATAATCATACCTGATGTATACATTTTAGACAATTATATGTCAAATTCTGCTTTTTAATTTAGTAATAATATTATTCCATGTTATTACAGGGACTTTAGAACCATTATTTACTATTGTTGTCTACTGTTCTATTTCATGGATGTATCATAATCTATGTAACACTTCACCTACTGATGAATATTTAACTTGTTTTCAGTTTTTTTTACTGCTATTGTGAATAATTATGCACAAAATTTTTTACGTTTTTAGATTGTTCCTTTATTTAATCACTAAGAGTGCATGCCTAACACAAAGGGTAGTATTTGGTTTGAAGGAGAATTGTCCAGACTTGTATAGTGCCTCTGGGCAATCTACCTATTTTACTTTGTCTTCTAGAATTTCCCCAAATAGAATTTATCTTGATCACCATGTATATCTGATTGTCAACAGTAGATCTGGCTGCAGCTGCAAACCTTGAGTAGCTATGCAGATTGAATCATTCAATCCTTTCCAGAGTCCTTCCACTGCTAAAATGAAGGACACATAATATTTTCTCTCATTTTTCCTCATCTTCTTTCTTGCCTTGCTTTCCCTGCCAAACGTTTTGACAAAGGAGGAGGTAAAGATGGCAGGGAGAGAGACAGTGGCTAAAAACAGAGTCTGTTTCTCAGAGGGGTGTGTGTGTGTGTGTGTGTGTGTGTGTGTGTGTGTGTGTCTGTCTGTCTGTCTGTCTGTCTGTATAGTATTAAGTCACAGGGGCCAAGGGTATCAATGCAGAGGCAGGATACATACATGATGGTGCCTCTCCTGCATCACACCCTCCTCCTGCATTCAGCTGCAGCCATGCATTATAGGTGGGATGGATTGACTCTTGCCTGTATCCAGGGATGATTCTAATCCCCTCTCTCTTGCCATCATGATTGGTTCTGCGATGGCTTCATCAGAACAAAGTGCTGAACTTCAGTTTCATGGTTGAATGAAGTAAGGGCCTCCTCCCCTTTAATGGGAAAGAAGATATAAGTAACTAGTGTTGCTCCTGTTAGTCACTTGCAACTAAGAAGGAGGCCAGTTTGAGGACAGAGTCAGCTCACAAAGAAGGAAAACAGGGAGGCGGAGCTTCAACTCACAAAGAAGGGAAACAGAGAAAGAGAGGCAGAGCCCTGCCTTTGGATTTTTCAAATATGTGAGCTGATGAATCACGTTGATTGTTTTAGCCAGTTAGAGTCAGGGGTTTTGTTGCTTCACTCAAAATTACCTTAACTGATGCAGGAAAATTGGCATGACTGCGATATGATTGCTATCTTACAAAACAATTGTATTGTGGCATTGTCCTAGAATAGAGGTTAGGGTGGCTTCTGTCCTAGAAGGAAATGTTCTCTACAGCACAGGAGGCATGCCTCAGAGATTTCTGGGAACAGCTCTTCTCCCATTTTGTACCCTTCTTCCCTGTATACAGTGATAGATGGCATTGTAAAGACAGGACAGGCAGCTTTCAGATGCTACGTTTGCAAGTAAATTTTCTCCTATTTGAGACATTTTGTAACTAACAAATACCATCGACATGGTTTGTGATTATTTGTAATATTAAATAGGAAAGGCATAGGGGCTGTCATTCTGGGACAGAACCAATCTTGTTGACAGCCCTGTGCTATTCCAGGATGTAGGCCCCAAAAGTAGGAAGCTGGGGGCCTGGTGTGGTGGCTCACGCTGTAATCCCAGGACTTTGAGATGCTGAGGTGGGTAGATTACTTGAGGTCAGGAGTTCGAGACCAGCCTGGCTAATATGGTGAAACTCTGTCTCTACTAAAAATATAAAAAAAATTAACCAGGTGTGGTGATGCACACATGTAGTCCCAGCTACTTGGGAGGCTGGGAATTTCTTGAACCCAAGAGGTTAGAGGTTGCAGTAAGGCAAGATTGCACCACTACACTCCAACCTGGGTGACAGAGAGAAACTCTGTCTCAAAAAAAAAAAAAAGGAAATTGGGACCACAGAGTGTGCTTGGAATATTTATTCTCAGAGGTGAAAGACTTTTTCTTTATTGTGTATGTGCCCAATGTGTAGCTTTTCAATAATGAAATAAACAATGATAAAAATGCATAGGTCTCTCACCTTTCTTCATCTCCCACTCCCATTTTTCCTTTTCTTAGTAGTAGCTCTTGCCTTATTTGATTGCTTGTTTATTACAGAGAGATTCATGTGACTGATGTATAACTGGTAGGAGAATATCTATCTAGTTAAATATTTGTCTTAAAGTTAATCTTTAAAAAGTGACTGTTAAAAAGATAAGTAAATGTAATTTGATAGCTGTTCAAAGTGTCATTCCTGTTGTGGAATAAATCTTCTTTTGGTATTCATTGTGACAACGTGACTATAGCAAAGATAGCACTGCTGTTGATAATCCTTCTGAGTGTTTGACTTCCATATCCATAGTTCACCCCTCTGTCAGACAGAATAGTGTTTCTTAACCAAAAAGATTGAGCTGGGTGCAGTGGCTCACGTCTGTAATCCTAGCACTTTGGGAGGCTGAGGCAGGTGGATCACCTGAGGTCAGAAGTTCAAGACCAGCCTGAACAACATGATGAAGCCCTGTTGTTTACTAAAAACAAACAGACACAAAATTAGCCGGGTGTGGTGGCACATACTTGTAATCTCAGCTACTCGGGAGGCTGAGGCAGAATTGCTTGAACCCGGGAGGCAGAGGTTGCAGTGAGCTGAGATTGCGCCACTGTACTCCAGCTTGGATAATGAGAGTAAAACTCCATCTCAAAAAAAAAGAAAAGAAAGATCGTTTTACCTATTCATTAGTGTAATTTTCTCTGCTGGTCCAAGGTGTGGAATTAAAATAGGGTTATACAGAGAGCAAGTATCAAAGGAGAAGAATAGAGGAAATGGTTTGAACTCACCAGTTCTCTCGACTTTTCTCCACTAATTCTTTTTTTTTTTTTTTTTTTTTTTTTTAAGATGGGGTTTCACCATGATGGCGAGGCTGGTCTTGAACTCCTGATCTCAGGTGATCCACCCGCCTTGGCCTCCCAAAGTGTTAGGATTACAGGTGTGAGACACCACGCTCGGCCTCTCCACTCATTCTTCCTTTTTCCTGGTGGCAACTCTGACCCTTTTGGGTTGTTCGACCTTTACCTCAGAGATTCAGTTGCTGATTTTTTAAATAGAGCACAAAGATGTACCAGCTATAGTATTCTCAATTTTATACTATTTAAACCAGTATTTTCCAAAAGTGTTCTGCATGGTATTTATTTTTTCATCTAGTTATTCATGTGTCATTCATCCAAAAAAGTATATTGAGCTCCTGCTACATGTCAGCATTATGCCAGGTGCTGGGAATGTCTTCCAGGCACCAGGGCAACTAAACTTCAATATCCTCGAAGTTTGGCAGTAAACTAGAAGACAGACAGTTAGAAATAAACTAGTAAGTACAGAATTCCAGGGTGTGAAGGAAATGAACAGGGTGTTATGCTATAGCACGATGGGCAGAGGAGGAGGATTTAGTATTTTCAAAAATTCTGGTTTGGACAATACTTGATATAGTCATCCTGTCTATTTGTAAGAGTAGTTTTGGTGGACTGAGGAGGCAAAAAGCCAGAATGCAGTAGATTGAGAATTGAGTTGTAGGAATTGATGGAGAGATGGCAGATAGAGACAGTTCTTTAGTTTATGAAGGAGTGGAGAGAAATAGGAGAGTTAGCGGAGTTGAAGGAGGGTGTTTTGAATATCAATGTTTATGCACAATAGGAAGGGGTCTGAAGAGCAAAGAAGGTTGATGACTGGAACTAGAGAAAGGTTTCTAGGAAGGCAGTCAGCAGAAGAGGGATTTTCTGTAAAAAAGAGAAGAGCAAAAGGAAAGGAAATGGGCCTCAGAAACAGGTCAGTTTAAAGATTTGATGGTGGGAAGTTAAGGGGGTTCATATCTTATGGCTTCTTTTTTCTCTGAAGTTAGAGCCTGGGTCATGTGCAAGGATTTCTTTTTTCTTCTAATACTCAAACTACGTTTATTGATTGTTTTAAGGTGATTGTCTTATTAGTACAAAACACTGTATTCTAGCTAGTATTACTGAATTTTATATAGGATAAAATGAAGGTGAGCAAGATCTAGCACTCCCTTAAGCAATGCTACTTCTGTCCTTGTGACCTCCCTGGCTCCATATTATTCATTAAGCTTCTCTCTTTTCACTCGTCATTTGTAGAGTAGGAAGGGATAAGACATAGCCATTCTTCCATTGCATTGAAATTAGAGTATTAGCTTGAGTATCTGACCTGATTCCTTCTTTGGGAACCCTCCCACAGTTAATTATAATGCTTGTGTTTTCTAATTTAAAAACCAACTCTTTGTTTCAACATATTTGAGTGAAGTAATGGGGAGACTGTGACTTGATATGCAAAATTTGCACTGGCCCAGAGAAATCGGATTTCTTGTCCCCACAAGTAGAAAGTGCACTGAATTGTGAGAATATCTGGGCTTAAATCCCAGTTTTGCCATGTAGTTTCTCAGTGACCTTGGGCAATTCACTTAAACTTCAGCCTTTATTTCATCATCTCTAAAATGAGGCTATTAATATCTGCTCTCTCTAACTCACAAATATTTGTGAAGATAAGATTAGGCAAACTATGTGAAAGTATACGGCTATGCAAATTTAAGGTATACCACTTACTTCCTCAAAAGAAATATTTAGAGTCATCTCTTCATGTTCTGAGAATGGGAATAAAGGAAATTCATCTAAAATCATGAAAGCGAGCTGATCCTGATGTTAGAGTGAAATCTTGGACAAGATATGAAATACAAAGAATGATCTAGGCTGGACTCTGTGGCTCAGGCCTATGATCCCAGCACTTTGGGAGACTGAGGTGGGCAGATTACCTGAGTTCAGGAGTTCAAGACCAGCCTGGCCAACATGGCAAAATCCTGTCTCTACTAAAAATACAAAAATTAGCTGGGTGTGGTGGCACAGGCCTGTAATTCCAGCTACTCGAGAGGCTAAGGCATGAGAATTGCTTGAACCTGGGAGGCAGAGATTGCAATGGAGATAGTGCCACTGCACTTCAACGTGGGCAACAGAGCGAGACTCTGTCTCTAAGAGAAAACAGCAAGAAACAAAGAATGACCTAAAGAAGAATTTCAGTCAGTTAGAATTCAACTAACCAAAACACTTAACTAACCCAGATAAATTTGTTTTTTTTTTTGAGACGGAGTTTCACTCTTGTTACCCAGGCTGGAGTGCAATGGCGCGATCTCGGCTCACCGCAACCTCCGCCTCCTGGGTTCAGGCAATTCTCCTGCCTCAGCCTCCCGAGTAGCTGGGATTACAGGCATGCGCCACCATGCCCAGCTGATTTTTTGTATTTTTAGTAGAGACGGGGTTTCACCATGTTGACCAGGATGGTCTTGATCTCTTGACCTCGTGATCCACCCGCCTCAGCCTCCCAAAGTACTGGGATTACAGGTGTGAGCCACCGTGCTCGGCCAACCCAGATAAATTTTTAAGTGTTCTGATCCTAAACTCCCAAAATAAATATCTTAGATTTATCCTGAGAATACACTGTGGCCATCAGGGATAAGTATGAGGATGACAGAGGGAGATGGAATGGATGGTGTCCTTGACTTGCTCTGGTGCTATTGTTGTGCTGTTGTTTTGACTTGCTCTGGAATTCCCTGTCCTTAGACTTTATTATGTGACATTATAAATTTCTTTTTTTTCTTTTTTTTTTTTGGAGACAGAGTCTCGTTCTGTCACCCAGACTGTAGTGCAGTGGCGTGATCTCACTGCAACCTCTGCCTCCTGGGTTCAAGCGATTTTCCTGTCTCAGCCTCCCAAGTAGCTGGGACTAGGCATGCACCACCATGCCCAGCTACTTTTTTGTATTTTTAGTAGAGATGAGGTCTTGCCATATTGCCCAGGCTGATCTCGAACTCCTGAGCTCAGGCGATCCTCCCACCTTGGCCTCCAAAAGTGCTAGGATTACAGGCGTGAGCGACCACATCCGGCCTATAAATTTCTTTTTGTTTGTTTGAGACAGGGTCTCGCTCTTGCCCAGGCTGGAGTAAAATGGCACAATCACAACTCACTACAGTGTCAAATTCCTGGGCTCGTAAAATCTTCTGCCTCTTCAGTAGCTGGGACTACAGGTTCACACCACCATGCGGGGACTATTGTTATTTTTTATTAGTAGAGATGAGTTCTCACTGTATTGCCTAGGATGGTCTTGAATTCCTGGGCTCAAACAGTCCTTCAGCCTCAGCCTCCCAAAGTGCTAAGGTTATAGGCATTAGACACCTCACTGGGCCACATTATACATTTCTTTATTGTGTAAGGCTCTTTCGGTTGTGTTTAACTGTTAGTGCAGCCAAAAGCATCCTAACCAATACATTAGCCTCTACTAATCTTTTTTACACGGAGTTTCCCTCTGTAATCCAGGCTGCAGTGCGGTGGCACGATCTTGGCTCACTGCAACCTTCATCTCCCAGGTTCAAGCAATCCCCTGCCTCAGTCTCCCAAGTTGCTGGGATTACAGGTGCCTGCTACCACGCCTGGATACTTTTTGTATTTTTAGTAGAGACAGGGTTT
The DNA here is from genome assembly GCF_001604975.1 of Cebus imitator. Classification (NCBI taxonomy): domain Eukaryota; kingdom Metazoa; phylum Chordata; class Mammalia; order Primates; family Cebidae; genus Cebus; species Cebus imitator. Next base: position 1,155,810 of record NW_016107602.1, read on the forward strand.
CACCATGTTGGTCAGGCTGATCTTGAACTCCTGACCTCGTGATCCACCCACCTCGGCCTCCCAAAGTGCTGGGATTACAGGTGTGAGCCACCACGCCCAGCCACCTCTACTAATCTTATGTGAGGTAATCTCAATCTTTTATTCTCATCAAAGATAGGCTATTATGGCAGGTCTTTGAACTCTTCCTGGCTAGAACTGATACTCAAAAGCCCAGGGCTTCACAAGAACAGCAGACAGCAGAAAATAGATAAGCAAAAACTCTGTTTTCTAAAATCAGATATTCATGCACTCCACTTGCTCCATAATTCTCCTGACCTCCCAATAGCTGACTCTGGTTGCCTGAATTTAGGCATATTTCTGCCCTTTGTTGCTTCTGTTGGCTTTCTTGAACTCAGCCATATATTGTCTAAATCTCTGCTTCTATTTGATCTTTCCTGTTTTTCTAGACTCGCACCTGGACCTGGCTTCTTGTAAATAGTCTTACCACATCGTCAACCCCATCTCAACATGATACACGTTTATTTTTCAACTTCGCCTTAAACTACCTGCAACGGGTAAGTCATAATGTTTGCTGAATTGATTGTACATGTTTCATCCTTCTCTTTGCTTTTATCTCTGAATCCCTCACAACTCCTGTAGCTTAGAAACCCACCAGTAACCAGAAACCTGCTGTATTGAAGAGTCTTTCATCAAATCACATATCACATCATTTTTTTTTCCTGTATGAGCCTTGAGACTGGCTTGTTCTAGATCCACTCTCAGTTGCCCAGTTACAAACCTTAGCCACTTCTGATTCTCTTTTCCCATCACAGTCTCCAATATATATACCCCCTGCTCATCTTAACCTAAGTAAAATCTGCTCCATTTTCTCCTACATTCTCAGTTTTATTCAGCCCAGCTTCCCTTTTCCTTATTTGATAACTGGCATAATTGTGTATTTCATACCTAGGAATCCTACTTGTTCTGTGTACAATAAAGCAGGAAATTATCATTCTGCTGCTTAAGTCATTGAAAGGTTATAAAGATCTACACGAGATAAAATGACAGTGAACTATATCAGAGTTAACTAATTTGCCAAATCCCATAGCTGATGATGGCAATGGCAGATTCAACCCTAAGTCTACTTGTCTCCAAAACCTGGACTGCTAATCACAATTCCCATTTCTTAATTTCAAAGTGGGGATAAAGTAATACTAAACTTGAAAGATTAGCCTTATTCAATTTCTGGAAAAACTAAACACACATTTACCATATATCCCACCAATCGTAATCCTAGACATCTATCCCAGAGAAATGAAAACTTACATTCATGCAAAAACCTTTACACAATTGTTCACAGCAGCTTTTATTTTATTTTTGAGATGAAGTTTTGCTCTTCTCACCCAGGCTGGAGTGCAATGGCTCAATCTTGGCTCATTGCAACCTCCGCCTCCTGGATTCAAGTAATTCTCCTGTCTCAGCCTCCCGAGTAGCTGGGTTTATAGGCATGTGTCACCATGCCTGGTTAATTTTGTATTTTTAGTAGAGATGGGATTTCTCCATGTTGGTCAGGGTGGTCTCGAACTCTCAACCTCAGGTGACCTCACTTGGCCTCCCAAAGTGTTGGGATTACAGGTGTGAGTCACTGCGCCTGGCCCATACAGTGGCTTTATATTTAATAGCCTCAAACTGGAAAAAAACGAAACGTTGTTCAGTGGGTGACTGGTTAAACAAACTGGTACATCACTCAGATGTACCCATGGAATATCCCTCAGAAATGAAAAAACAAACTACTGATTTATGCAACAGCTTGGGTGCACTTCCAGCATTATGCCAGGTGAAACAAACCAATCATGCAAGGTCACATACTGGATGATTCAATTTACATGACATCTTCAAGACAACAACATTGTAGAGATGGAGAATAGATTAGTGGCTGCCAGGGAATAGGGGTGGTGGAGAGAAGGGGGCTATAACTGTGAAGGCATGAGGGAGATCTTCGTGGCAATGAAATAGTTTTGTACCTTGATTGAATTGGTGGTTACAGAAATCAACTGGTGTGATCAAATGACAGCTACACACCTGTGTTGTACCAGTGTCAATTCTCTCCTTCTGATATTGTGCTATAATTATGAAAGATGTCTCCTTTATGCAAGGGCGGGGGTGAGGTGAAGGGTACATGGAACTTCTCTGTACTATCTTTGCAACTTCCTGTGAATCTATAGTTATTTCAAAATAAAAAGTTGAAAAAAGTAGCCTTATTGACTTCTATTTTTCTCCTTACTTTCTTCCCCAATCCATCTTGTTACTCAGTCAGACACCAGGTAATATGAGACTCTCTTCTTTCCTTCTTTTACCCCAATCGCCATCATATAAGCAGTCTTGAAGTCCTGTCAATTCCATCTCTGTGTGGTATCTCTTTAGTCTGACTGCTCCTCCCTACCTTCTCTGCTCTGTGTCAGACCTCCTAGTCTGACCTTCTGCAATAGCTCCCTGCTGGCCTCCTATCCTCCACCTATCTTGTACAATGCTGATGACCTCTTTAAAATATAAATCAGATCCCATTATGTCTCTGCCAAAGAACAGTTGGTTGTTTCTTGACACCTGTGGTTTTGAATCAACTCCCTACTATGGCAGACAAGAGACTTCATTCAGTTCCTGTTCTGCATTCCTCTTAGAAGCAATACATCTGGATGTACTGAAGGCTCATCTCCTTCCTATTTTTGGTAGATGAGTAGAAAGTTGGCTCAGCAAGTTAGAGTTAGCCCACTAGAACAGTTAGAAGCCAGCTCCTGGGCTGCAGAGACCATGGGACGTCCAAGTGCACATATGTTCCCTGTTTCCTAGAGGATTGTAGGGCAGGGTGTCTTTCTACTGCAATGTTAGCCATGGACATGTGGCCTGTCTACACAGGGCCCAAGCTGTTGGATAATGAGAGTTCAGGGGATTTCGGACACTGCTCCTTCTTTGCTTGTAAGCTTTCCTCCTATAATCTTTATTTTTTACCTTCTCTATGTGATATTAGGTATATATGCCCCGGACACCTCTGCCTTACACTTCCTCACCAGACTCATCTGCCAATACCCAGTGAGCCTGTGGTATCCAACAATGACATGTGGTTTTTTAGGAAATATCCCTTCCCTGCTAGATCATGTGCTATATAGTTTTTGATTACTTATGCCTTCCTAGATCCTGGCTGTGTCCCGCCAAGCAGAAACAGAGCTATTATCTTTCATTTTACATAATGCCCCTTAGTTCTTCTATCACTGGACATCTAACTTCTTTTTTAATTTTTATTTATTTATTTTTTTTAGAGATGGGGTTTCTCCATATTGGTCAGGCTGGTCTTGAACTCCCAACCTTAGGTGACCCGCTTGCCTTGGCCTCCCAAAGTGCTGGGATTACAGGCATGAGCCACCACGCCTGGCCTTTCTTTTTTTTTTTTGAGACCGAGTCTGGCTGTTGTCTGGGCTGGAGCTCAGTGGCACCATCTCAGCTCACTTCAACCTCTGCCTCCTGGGTTCAAGCGATTCTCCTGCCTCAGCCTCCTGAGTAGCTGGGATTACAGGGGAGCACCACCACACCTGGCTAATTTTTGTATTTTTAGTAGAGATGGGGTTTCACCATGTTGATCCAAGTAGCTGGGATTACAGGGGAGCACCACCACACTTGGCTAATTTTTGTATTTTTAGTAGAGATGGGGTTTCACCATGTTGATCAGGCTGGTCTCAAACTCCTGAGCTTGTGATCCACCCACCTCAGTCTCCCAAAGTGCTGAAATTACAGGTGTGAGCCATCGCGCCCGGCCTTAACATTGGTTTTAAAATCCAGTTGTGAGGTTTGCTTCCCTCTCACCTCCCCTAGACTGTGAAGCTTTTTGAAAGATGGGATACCTTGTCTTTTAGCTTTGTATTCCTGAAGCTTGCGAGAACCATGCATAGGGTTGGTGTTTAGTACATGTTTGTTAAACAAGGAAATTGTGACATGCATGAGAGGATTTTGTAAATGGTAAATGCTATACCAGTCTTAGTTATGATGATAATGTCTTAATGAAACCAGCAGAATAAGTCATAATGGTTGGAACCAGAACTGTCAATATAGCAAAATCAGTTACCAATTTTAAAAACATTAACTCCTTGACACATACGCAGATACACACACAGACACATCCTGTAAAGTGCATAGCGTGTAGTCAGCTTTCATACTTGGCCTAACACACTGCAAAGATTAAAGGTCTTTTTCCCTTTTTTTCACAGACATTCATGTTGGGGCCTTGTTCTGCACAATCCATACATTATGCTTCACATCCGCGTCTCTTGACTACGAGATAACTGTTACAGGACGTGGTGTGGTGCTTGGCTGTTGACAGTTAAATAAATATTCTTTAGAGGGGAAAATGCTTTTTTATGTGCAAAAACAACTGAATTTCAGCCACCAAATCATTTTCTCCAGCTCAACACCAGCCACCAGAACAAAGACAGGTCATTCCTCACATCGATTGATCTGAGGCTCAGAGCTCTGTCTCCCTTTCCTAGTGGGAGAGTTTGAACATGGCTGGGTTCTCTGACTCAGATGCATTGCTTCTATGGTAGCTTTTTGCCCTAAAGGGGCTTTCTGTAAATTTGAGCTTAAGTATGTACTACTAGAGGCCTAAATAAGGTTACATGGTAGCTACTCCATTTTTAAAAAGAATATTAACAGCTAAATATAAAGTTAAAACTGGACTGGGCCCAGTAGCATATGCCTATAATCCAAACACTTTGGGAGGCCAAGGCCAGTAGATCACCTGAGGTCAAGAGTTCGAGACCAGCCTAGCCAACATGGTGAAACCCCGTCTCTACTAAAAATACAAAAAATTAGCCGGATGTGGTGTCAGGCACCTGTAAGTCCACCTACTTGGGAGGCTGAGGCGGAAGAATTGCTTGAACCCAGGAGGCGGAGGTTGCAGTGAGCCAAGATGGTGCTATTGCACTCCAGCCTGGGCAACAAGAGCAAAACTCTGTCTCAAGAAAACCCCCAAAATACAAAAAACAAAAAAACCCAAAACAACAACAAAACCTGACTGCCACGAGTGTTTCCAGTGATTTTTATGATAAAACAAAATTACTGATTTGTAAGGTAAAATTTGAAATGATGCTAAGGTAATTAAAAAGAGACATTACTTACATTTCTTCTCGATTGCAGTAGCTAATATTGTGGGCCAAGTGGAACCCAATAAAACATAATTTGCTTTCAACTTTAATCAAAACTAAGAATAATTATAGCAATTTTTCTGATTTTAGGGATGAAAGTTTTCTGGCTTATTATGCTTTTTATTCTCTTTAGTTTTCAAATTACTTTATGAATGCAGATAGCTGTATAACTAAAAAGAAACTGACTACTTTCAGAAAGTCGTTGTTTTTTCCATTTTAAATTTATGATCTGTCAAAACCTCAAGAAGGCTGAAAACTTTTGGCTTAACCATTTTATTTTTTCTCGACAGTAGATGGCAATATCTCTTCACCTGTAGCACAAAGCCCACTCACATGAATAACTGCAGACTTAGATTTTTTTTTTCTCTTACTCTGTAAAGTGAAATCAGCCTATTTAAAATTGTAAATTGAAGTCAGAAACAGTTTGCATGTTTGTACAATATTACTTTTTAAATCTTGGTTGAAGGAGTACAAAAGTATGTGAGCAGATGAAAACTATGCCTCCTTTCACTCCAGGGTAGACAGGCTGCTGGATCTGGTGAACAAAGAGAACCTGTGGGTAGATAGTCTGGGGCAGGAGCAAGAGAGGTTAAGCTAACAGGTTTTAGTTTGTTCTGTTAAAGTTTATGCTCAGATGTTGTTACACACCCATTGAGATTTTTTGCTTAGATTTTTTGAAGTATGCTTTTTGCCTAGAAATTTGTAAGCTTTTTACATTTTTTAAATCAAGAAATAAAGTAAGAAATAAATAAAACAATGCCAATTTTGTACCCAAGGCTCACATTTGTTCTTTCTTTCTCAAAGGAGTAGTGGAGGAAGGCCGAAGACTAGGCTTTGGGAGAAGTTTCTCTTTGATCAGATCCCCCTGTTGATCTCCCCAAATGCACTTTAGGAAGTGCATTTCTGGAGCTGGGTAAGTAATGGCTTCACAGCTTCAAAAATTTCAAACATTACAGGTGAGGGCGTAAACAAAATAGCTCCTCTACCAGTTAAACAGCTTTACTTTTGTGATACAGCAATAAACAAGCTTTTTTTTTTTTTCTTAAAAAGGGATAATATGTAGTCTTATCCTTCACATCTAACATCATCTATTCCTTTGAAAGCCTAATTATTATAATATTGTGCACTGTGATGAGAGAACATTGGCATATCATCTATAACTCTCTAGCTTTTATTTTTGTATGACAAGTGTTATTCTTCATTGACATATGCCCTTAATATATAACATTTGGTACTAAGTTGATTTTTTATTGGCTATAGCTTTTGGTTTTGTATTTCAAAACAGGTCATTTATTTGTCAAAATGGTTCCATTGACTGTTTGCTCTTTGGAGGACTGTGGATGGGAAAACAGCTCTTTACAGATAAAACTGCTAGGATGCAGGACAAGAGGGTACCACTGCATTCCCAAACATCAAACTGGAAACAAAATGCAATGGAAAAGAAAAAGTGGATCACATCTGCTGATTATATCAGTTAGGTTTACTTTCCATGACATCACGCCAATTAAGACTTCAAAGGTTTTTATGACACACGTTAATATTGGGCTACTTTTTATTAAAAAATGACTGTTTCCTTGTTCCTATAGTTGATGATCAGCCTCTCAGAATCTGAATCTCAGAATCTGGTTATAATCCTTTTGAATTCCTTTTTGTTTTGAGACAGAGTCTCACTTTGTTGCCCAGGCTGGAGTGCAGTGGCGCCATCTTGGCTCACTGTCACCTTTCCCTCCCTGATTCAAATGATTCTCCTGTCTCAGCACCCCTGAGTAGCCGGGTGCCACCACACCTGGCTAATTTTTGTAATTTTTGTAGAGACGGGGTTTCACCCCATTGGCCAAGCTGGTTTTGAAATCCTGGCCTCAGGTGATCCGCTCACCTCAGTTTCCCAAAATGCTGGGATTACAGGTGAGAGCTACTGTGCCTGGCCAAATTCCTTTTTTATTAAAGGATAAAAGTGATTCACTTTAAGTAGTTAGAATTTTTTTTTCTTTTGTAACACTCCTTCCACACTGAAGTAGTTAGGTTTTTAAAAATAAATGTTTTGACTAGGAGTGGTAGCTCACGTCTGTAATCCTAGCACTTTGGGAGGCTGAGGTGGGTGGATCACCTGAGGTCAGGAGCTGGAGACCAGCTTGGTTAACATGGGAAAACCCCGTCTCTACTGAAAATACAAACATTAGCCAGGCATGGCGGTGTGTGCTTGTAATCCCAGCTCCTTGGGATGCTGAGGCAGGAGAATTGCTTGAACCCAGGAGGCGGAGGTTGCAGTGAGCCAAGATTGCACCATTGAACTCGAGCCTGGGCAACAGAGTAAGATACCATCTCAAAAAAAAAATGTTTTGAAGAGTCAAGGAGGAATGAGCTATAAGCTATTTCTAGGTCAGTTTGTGTTGAAAATTTCGGTAGAAAATTTCGGTAGAAATTTCCTCAGGATTCTGAAGATTTACATTGATACTTGAATTTCTATTAGAGAACAAGTCCCATAAAAGTTTGTCTGTCTGACTCATTATTTAAGAACACTACAGCATGTAAGGTTTACTGAATGCAGGTACTGCATAAATAATGTAACCACATTCCATGAAGTTTTGATGGGTTTATGGTCAAATGAAGGGAATTATTTTGGCTATTTCTTGGTGGATGTTTTCCATGGAGTGAGCTTGTGTTTCTCTCATTATTTCGTGTGTGGTGATGGGTTTCACAGTGGAAGCTTAACTATTTTTAGGATCACTAGACACCTGGCCAGCTTTCCTATTAATAATAAGTCTTTCTTCAGGCAAAGAACCAATTTTCATCATTTATTTTATCATATTAATATGCCTGTGAATGAATGCATTAAAGAACGACTGTTCTTAAGAATATAGTGACTATATCTATGTATTTTTCATCGTAGGAAACAGCGTGAATTTCTTGATAACACACAGAACTCTCATTTATCTTGTTTCACAACAGCCTTTTGCTGTTTACCTGGTTTTTTGGCCCCTACTATGTACAAAGACCCAAGTGTGAACCTAAGTACAGGCCTTATGATTGTAAGCTCCCTTGACATCAGAATACATTAAAGGTTTAATTTAATATTATGCATCTGTAGGCAGCTTTGGATAAACAGAGCATGATGGTTGTGAGTGTGAACTGGCACATGTTGCTAATTTCTCTTCATTTCCATTGACTCTTATCTCAAATTCTCCAAGGTGGGACTTTTATCTGCATGTTTTCAAGAAGGTGTTCAGTTAATAACTGAGAAGAATTAAGGCTAATATGATTGTTTCATGTCTTAATTTAACTCCTTTAAACAGACTACTGGAGGAAAAGTACCATTTTCATAAAAAAAATTCCTGATATTTTTTCATTGTGTTTGTCATGTTGCAGATTGAATACCTCTAAGTAATTTATTGCAAGCAATCTGATATTTGATTACTTATTCACATAACATATATCCAAATTTAAATTTAGGTGAATGATATTTAAAACGTTAATTTATAATCTCTTCAGGGCTTGCTCAAGCCATAGGTGCCCTTCTGTATTCATTATATATCCTCATTACACACACACACACACACACACACACACACACTCACACACACATTTTTTTTTTTTGAGTCAGAGTCTCGCTCTGTTGCCCAATGGTACAATTTCGGCTCACTGCAATATCTACCTCCTGGGTTTAAGTGGTTCTCCTGCTTCAGGAGAGGTGCTGCCACACCAGGCTAATTTTTGTAGTTTTAATAAAGACTGGATTTCACCATGTTGGTCAGGCTGGTCTTGAACTCCTGACCTCATATGATCCACCTGCCTCACCTCCTAAAGTGCTGGGATTATAGGCATGAGCCACCATGCCTGGGCTCTATTCATAGTAACTGTCTTCTGTTAAGGTGTCTCCATTTGAAGCCTTTTATGTGTCTTCCCTCCCAGCTTTCTCCTCTAATCCGTGTGTTACCCTTTTGTCAGCCCTGGGTGTTAGGTCTTCTGTGTCCTGCTTTTAGCTTTTCTGTAGCTGTTAGAGAGCAAGGAAGAAAAAGAGCTAGGGGAACCTGCGTGCAGCTGGGTCACTTCATCCTTTGAGATTTAATTAGACAGACTCAAGCCTTTATCCTAAATGTGGTGGGAAAGGAGGCATCCCTTTGCCTCCCTGCACCTTTTGCCCTCACCCTAGAACTCTTGGGAGAGCTCGTGCTCTGGACTTTGGCTGTTGGATTCTACCTTTCTGTTTCTGGAGGTCTCCTCCACTGTGCAATTAGCTCACTCTTTGTATCTTCTGCACACTTCTGCATGTGTCTTCTTCCTGGACATTATCCAAATCCCTTCACTGCCTAAAGTCCTGACAATTTAGGGCTATGCGTAGGATCTTACCTGAGGTTTGGGGTCATAAAGCTGCACAAATATAATAAATAAAATTATTTAATTAAAAATTATTTAATAAGTGAATATTTAATAATTATTTAATAATTTTATTTCATAGCAATTTTATTTATTATATTTGTGTAGCTTCATAACCCTACTTAAAATAAAATTTGAGATATTTTTGTCCTCAAAACTTGTTGGCCATTCCTCCCAGTGGGAAGCTGCAGTCTTCTCTGGCCTGGGAGGAGGGCCTAGAGCCTCCTTTCTTCTGCTTCCAAGTCTGCTCCTCTTCCTAGACTAGCTCCTGCTCCCAGCCCCGAAATCCTTGTTATTTTCTTTTTTGAGAGGGAGTCTCACTCTGTTGCTCAGGCTGGAGTGCAGTGGTGCGATCTCAGCTCACTGCAACCTCCACCTCCCTGGTTCAAGCGATCCTGCCTCAGCCTCCCAAGTACAGCTAGTGCTCGACTTACGACCACGGTCGGGACCGCGGACCAGTCATAACATGATTTGGTTGTAAGCTGAGTAGGCTATATGTACAGTTGCAATGGTGCATGCAGAGATGGTAGTGCTGCCGGAAGCTCGTCCGCACTGTCGTACTCCCAGCTGGGCAACGTTTGTGCTGCCAGACGTGGAGCAGTCGTGGCTAGCGATTGTGGTCGTAAAGTCGAATGGTTGTAAGTTGCATAGGTGGTAAGTCCATCAATACCTGCAGCTGGGATTACAGGCACCTGCCATCACGCCTGGCTAATTTTTATATTTTTAGTAGAGATGGAGTTTCACCATGTTGGCTGGGCTGGTCTTGAACTCCTGACCTCAGGTGATCCACACACGTTGGCCCTTGTTCTTTTCTCATGCAGAACAGTTTTGCTCTCTCTGTCTTATTACTGCCTTATTCTAGCTGTACCCCAGGGACTCTTTCTTTCCACATCAGTCCTGGCACATAAGGATTCTATTTGTCACCAAACGGAGACTATTCTCTAAGACGAATTCTGCCACTAGCTATTAAACTAGCATTTGTTTAATATGCCATGCTAAATATTACTAGTTAATGGGTTAATCTCCTTCTACAATATCTGCATGTTCATGGGGGTTCGCCTGAGGAATAAACTGAATTTTTAATTAGAGCTTCTAAACTGTTCCTGGGCGCCTTTGGTGAGATAACGTCTTACTAGGAAAGCCTTTTTCAGCTTCCACAAATTGTTCCACAGAGGCCACTGATTTTTCCATTTTTCTACCTATTTTGTATTCTTATTGTTTTTCTTCTGCAAGCATGTACATCTACCTGAATGTAAAGAGAAACATTTAAAGAACAGAAGCTTCAAAATAAAAGTAGTTTAAACAAATTAAGTTTCATTGAGTTTAAACAAATGAGTTTCATTGAGTTTAAACAAATGTCTGTGCTAAACAATTTATATGCATTATTTAAACAACACCATGAGGAATCTATTGTGTGGTAGGAAACCGTCCCCTATGAAGTAGCTCACCCAAGGTCACATATATAGTGGATTCAGTCCATGTGTGTTTACTCCCAAATCCTGTTCCCTTCACCACTAAAGTGGCAGCCACCAACTTTTCTCTGTAGAACAGTTTATTACATTTCTTCTATGGCAGAAGTCTCTTGATTTCATGTACTTTTTTTTAGTTAGTAAATACAACATTGCTTAAATGCATATTGTTTCTTGAATTGTGAACAAGAATCAGTTGGTTGTGGGATATACTGGTTGTGTGACAAGGTTAAGCCAATGATAAGGTATTGAGATAATTCAATATTGTCTAAAAAGTAATCTCAGGGGCTGAGCATGATGGCTTACACTTATTATAATCCCAGCACTTTTGGAGGCTGAGGCCAGTGGATGGCTTGATCTCAGAAGTTCAAGACTAGCCTGGGCAACATGGCAAAACCCATCTCTATGAAAAATACGTAAAATATTAGTTGAGTGGTAGTGCACACCTGTAGTCCTAGCTGAGGTGGGAGGATGGCTTGAGACGGGGAGGCAGAGGTTGCAGTGAGTTGAGATCACACCACTGTATTCCTACTTGGGTGACAGAGCTAGATCCTGGCTCAAAAAGAAAAAAAAAAGTAACCCCAGTTCCTTTATGAATATGTATCAAGCATGTATATAAAACATAAAACCTATTTCCCTATTTTTTGATTTTTAATTTTTTCTAGTTTTTTTTAATTTTTAATTTTTGTGGGTACATTGTTGATATATATATATTTAGGGGTACATGAGATGTCCTGATACAGAGATGCAATGTGAAATAAGCAAGTCATGGAGAATGGGGTATCCATTCCTTCAAGCATTTATCCTTTGAGTTACAAGCAATCCAACTGCAGTCTTTATTTTAAAGTATACAATTAAGTTATTATTGACTATAGTCACTCTGCTGTGCTATGAAATAGTAGGCCCTTTTTTTATTTTTTGATTTTTCTTTTCACTCTCTCAGCAGAATCAAAATAGTAGGTCTTATTCATTCTTTCTATTTTTTTTGTACCCATTCACCATCCCCGCCTCTCCCTACCTCTACCACCTTCTCACTACCATTCTCAGCATTTGATAATCATCCTTCTCCTCTATATTCATGAGTTCAGTGATTTTTAGATACCACAAATAAGTGAGAACACGTGATATTTGTCTTTCTGTGTCTGGCTTATTTTACTTAGCATAGTGATCTCTGGTTCTATCCATGTTGTTACAAATGACTGGATCTCATTATTTTTTATGGCTGAATAGTACTCCTTTATATGTATGTACCACATTTTCTTTATCCATTGATCTGCTGATGGACACTTAGGTTGCTTTCAAATCTTAGCTATTGGAAACAGTGCTGCAATAAACGTGACAGAGCAGATATCTCTTCCATATGCTGATTTCCCTTCTTTTTGGTATATATCTCACAGTGGGATTGCTGGGTGTGCTCAGTTTTTAGTTTTTTGAGGAATGTCCAAACTGTTCTCCATAGGGATTGTACTAATTTACATTCTTACCAAAGTGTACAGCATTCTCTTTCCTGCACATCCTCTCCAGCATTTGTTCTTGGCTGTCTTTTGGAGAAAAGCAGTATCTCATTGTAGTTTTGATTTGCATTTCTCTGAAGATCAATAATGTTGAGCACCTTTTCATATGCCTGTTTGCCATTTATATGTCTTCTTTTGAGAAATGTCTAGTCCAATCTTCTGCTCATTTTTTGGATGAGATTATTAGATATTTTCTATTAATCTCTTATCAGATGGGTAGTTTGCAAATATTTTCTCCCATTCTGAGGGCTGTCTCTTCACTTTATTGTTTCCTTTTCTGCGAATTTTACCTTGACTTCATCCTGTTTGTCCATTTTTGCTTTGGTTGATTGTGCTTGTGGGCATTGCTCAAGAGATTTTTGCCCAGATCATTGTCCTGGAGATTTTCTCCAATATTTCCTTGTAATAATTTCATAATTTCAGGTTTGAGATTTAAGTCTTTAATTCATTTTGATTTGATATTTGTATATGGCAAGAGATAAGGAGTCTAGTTTCATTCTTCTGTGTATAGATATCCAGTTTTCCCAGTACCATTTATTGAAGAGACTGCCTTTTCACCAGTGTATGTTCTTTGCACCTTTGTTGAAAATAAGTTCACTGCAAATGTATGGCTTTGTTACTGCATTCTCTATTCTGTTCCATTGGCCTGTGTGTGTGTGTGTGTGTGTGTGTGTGTGTGTGTGTGTGTGTGTGTGTTTTAAGCCAGAACCTTGCTATTTTGATTACAATAGCTTTGTAGCATAATTTGAAGTCAGGTAATGTGATTCCTCTAGTTTTATTCTTTTTACTTAGGGTAGCTTTGACTATTGTGGGTCTTTTGTAGTTGCATATACATTTTTGAATTTTTTTTCTATTTCTGTGAAGAATGTCATTGGTATTTTGATAGGAATTGCATTGAATCTGGAGGTTGATTTGGGTAGCATAGACATTTTAACAATGTTGATCCTTCCAATCCATGGATATGGAATATTTTCCATTTTTTTGATGTCCACTTCAATTTTTTTCATCAGTGTTTTGTAGTTTCCGTTGTAGAGATTGTTCACTTCTTTGGTTAAGTAAATTCCTCAGTATTTAATTTTATGTGTGGCTATTGTAAATGGAATTACTTTTAAAAATATCCTTTTCACATTTTTCACTATTGGCATATAGGTTTTTGCATGTTGATTTGTATCATGCAACTTTACTGAACCTATTAGTTCTGATAGTTTTCTTGTGGAGTCTTTAGGTTTTTCCAAATATAAGATTATATCATCTATGAACAATGATGATTTGACTTCTTTCTTTGCAATTTGATGCCTTTTATATCCTTCTCTTGTCTGACGGCTCTAGCTAGGACTTCCAATACATGTTAATTAACAGTGGTGACAATGGGCCTCCTTGTCTTGTTCCAGATCTTGGGGGAAAGGCTTTCAATTTTCCCCATACGGTATCATACTATCAGTGGGTCTGTCATATATAGCTTTTATTGTGTTGAGGTATATTTCTTTTATCTTCAGATTTTTTTAATCTGAAGAGTTATTTATTTATATTTTACTTTGAGACAGAGTCTTGCTCTGTCACCCAGGCTGGAGTGCAGTGGTGCAATCTTGGCTTACTGCAATCTCCACCTCCCGAGTTCAAGTGATTCTTCTGCCTGAGCGTCCTGAGTAACTGGGACTATAGGCACGTGCCACCGTGCCTGGCTACTTTTTGCATTTTTAATAGAGACGGAGTTTCACTATGGCCAAGTTGGCCTCAAACTCCTGATCTCATGATCCACCCACCTCTGCCTCCCAAAGTGCTAGGATTATAGGCGTGAGCCATTGTGCCCAGCCTCCAATATATCTGGCAGAAGATTTCTCAGTGGAAATCTTGTAGGTTGGAAGTGAGTGGCTTTAAAATTCTGAGGGGGAGAAGAAAAAACAAACTTTTATCCTAGAATTCTATATCCAGTGAAAATACCTCTTAAATATGAAGGAGAAATACATACTTTTCCAGACATACAAAAGCTGAGGGATTTTGTTAATACCAGACTCATACTACAACAAATGATAAAGGGAGTTGTGAAAGAAAAGGACATTTATGAGCAAGAAGAAATCATCTGAAGGTGAAAAACTCACTGATAATTGTGAGTACATGTGCACATACAGAATATTACAACACTTTAATTTTGGTGTGTAAACTACTCATATCTTGAGTAGGAAGATCAAAAGATAAACCTATCAAAAATAATAACTACAACAGCATTTCAAGGCACAGACAGTATGATAAGGTATAGAGACCAAAAAAAGTTAAAAAGTGGGGGCAGGGGGGAGTTAAAGTATAAGTTAAAGTGTTTAATATTAGTTTTCTTTGCTTTTTTTTTTTTTTTTTTTTGTTTATGCAATCAGTGTTAAGTTGTCATTAGTTTAAAATAATGGGTTATAAGATGCCATTTGCAAGCATCATGGTAACCTTAAAGAAAAACAACCTATAGCATTACCCCAAAAATATAAAGCAAGACATTAAAACATAGCACCAGAGAAAATCACTTTCACAAAAAAGAAGACAGGAAGGAAAAAAAGACCATAAAACAACCAGAAAACAAATTATAAAATGACAGGAGTAAGTCCTTATTTATCAATAATAACACTTAATGTAAATGGACTAAACTCTTCAATCAAGACCTAGACTGGCTGGATGGAAAACAAAACAAAACAAAACAAAACAAAACAAAACAAAAACAGCTTCAACTATCTATTGCCTACAAGAAACACACATCACCTAGAAAGGCACACATAGACTGGAAATAAAGGGATGGACAAAAAATATTCCATGCAAATGGAAACCAAAAAGAGCAAAACTGCCTATTCTTATATAAATTAAAATAGAGTTCAAGACAAAAACCATAAAAAGAGACAAGGTCATTATATAAGGATAAGGAGTCAAGTCAGGAAGAAAATGTAACAATTACATATGTGGCCAACACTGGAGCACTCAGTTATATAAAATGAATATTATTAGAACTAAAGAAAAAGATGAGCCAATAACTTTAATAATAATAACTGGAGACTTCACTACCCCACTTTCAGCATTGGACAGATCATCCGGATAGAAAATCAACAAAGAAATATTAGACTTACTATTCAGTATAGACCAAAAGGACCTAATAAATATTTACTGAACATTTCTAATGGCTACAGAATACACATTATTTTTCTCAGCAAATGGATTATTATCAAGGATAGATTCTATATTAGATCACAAAACAAGTCTTAAAAATTTCCAAAAATTGAAATCATATGAAGTATCTTCTCTGACTACAACAGAATAAAACTAGAAATTAGTAACAAAAGGAACTTAGGAAAATACAACGCCCATGGAGGTTAAACAATATGCTCCTAAATGACTATTGGGTCAATGAAAATATCAAGAAAGAAATTAAAAATATTATTGAAGCAAATTAAAATGGAAACACAACATACCAAAACCTATAGGAAACAATGAAAGCAGTACTAAGAGAAAAATTTATAGCAATAAGTGCCTACATCAAAAAAGTAGAAAAACTTTAAATAAACAACCTAATGGTGCATCTTAAAGAACTAGGAAAGCAAGAGCAAACCAAACCCAAAATTAATAGAAGAAAGCAAAAAATAAATGTCAGAATAGAAATAAAAATTTTACAAAAACAAAAATATAAAAGATCAATGATTGAAAAAGCTGTTTTACTGAAAACATAAACAAGGCCAGAGGTGGTGGTTCATGCTTATAATCCCAGCACTTTGGGATGCTGAGAAGGGAGGATTGCTTGAGCCCAGGAGTTTGAGAACAGCTTGGGCAACATAGCAAGACCTTTCTACTGAAAATTAAAAAATTAGCCAGGCAAAGTGGTGCACACTCGTAGTCTCAGCTACTTCAGAGACTAAGGTGGGAGGATTGTTTGAACCTGGAAATCAAGCTTGCAGTGAGCTACGATTGCACCACTGCACTCCAGCCTGGGCAACAGGATAAGCCCATGTTTCCAAAAAAAAAAAAAAAAAAAAAAGCAAAAACACCAGAATCAACAAACCTTTAGTTAGAGATAAAAAGCCCCAAGTAAATAAAATTAGAGATCAAAAGGAGGCATCACAACTGATATTGAGAAAATCAAAGCATCATTAGAGACTACTATGAGAAACTATATGCCAGTAAATTGGAAACCCTAGTAGAAACAGGCAAATTCCTAGACACATAAAACCTATCAAGATTGAACTATGAAAAAATCCAAAACCTCAATAGACCAATAACAAGAGATGAGATCAAAACCATAATAAACAATCTCCCAGCAAAGAAAAGCCCAGGACCTAATGGCTTCACTGCTGAATTTTACCAATCATTTAAGAACTAATGGTGATCCTACTGACACTGTTCTGAAAAATGGAGGAAAAGGGAATACTTCCAAATTTATCCTATGAGACCAGTATTATCTTGATACCAAAACCAGAAACATCAAAACAAGAAAATTACAGGCTGATATTCCTGATGAACATTGATGCAAAAATCTTCAACAAAATACTACCAAACTGAATTTAACAAGACAGTAGAAAGATTATTTATCATGATCAAGTAGGACTTATCCCAGGGATGCAAAGATGGTTCAACACACACAAATTATTCAACATGATACACCCTATCAACAGAATGAAGGACAAAAATCATATGATCATTTCAGCTGATGCTTGAAAAACATTTGATAAAGTTCAACATCCCTTCATAATAAAAACTCTCAAAAAAACTGGGAAGGAACATACCTCAACATAATAAAAACCATATATGACAGAACCATAGCTAGTGTCATATTGAAAGCGGAAAAGGTGAAAGCGTATTCTGTAAGATCTGGAACAATACAAGGATGCCCAGTTTTACCACTGTTATTCAACATAGTATTGGAGGTCCTAGCTAGAGCAATCAGACAAGAGAAAGGTATAAAGGACATCCAAATTGGAAAGGAAGAAATCAAATGATCCTTGTTTGCAGATTATTTGAGCTTACACCTGGAAAAGCCTAGACTCCACAAGAAAACTATAGAATGGATAAATTAATTGAGTAAATTTGCAAAAGATAAAATCAACATACAAAAATCAGTAGCATTTTCATATGCCAAAAGCAAACACTGCAAAAGAAATTAAGAAATTAATCCCATGTATAGCTATAAACAAAATACGTAGGAATAACTTTATTCAAAGAAGTGAAAGATCTCTGCAATGAAAACTATAAAATATTTATGCAAGAAATTGAAGAGGACACAAAAGCATGAAAGATATCCCATGTTAATGTATTGGTAGAATCGGTATTGTTAAAATGTTCATACTACCCAAAGCAATCTAAGAATCTACAGAATCTTATTCAACATAAACTCCATCAAAATACAATGACTTTCTTCACAGAAATAGAAAAAATAATTCTGAAATTTGTATGGAACCACAAAAGACCCAGAATAGCCAAAGCTATCCTAAGCGAAAAGAACAAAACCAGAGGAATCATATTACCTGACTTCAAATTATACTACAAAGCTACAGTAACCAAAATGTCATGGTACTGGTATAAAAACAGACTAGCAGAGCAAAATAGAGAGCTCAGAAATAAATCTTTACAACTACAGTGAACTAATTTTCAATTAAGCTGCCAAGAACATACATTGGGGAAAGGATAGTCTCTTCAATAAATGGTATTAAGAAAAAACTATACTCCATCTCTTGCCATATATAAAAATTAAAATGCATGAAAGACTTAAATCTCAAATCTCAAAAACTATGAAACTACTAATAGAAAACACTGGAGAAAATCTTCAGGGCAAAGATTGGTCTGGGCAAAAATTTCTTGAGCAATAGCCTATAAGCACAGGTAACCAAAGCAAAAATGGACAAATGGGATCACATCAAGTTAAAAACTTTCTGCATGACAAAGGAAACGATAAACAAAGTGAAGAAGCAACCCACAGAATGGGAGAAACTATTTGCAAACTCTTCGTTTGACAAGGGATTAATAACCAGAATATATAAAGAGCTCAAACAACTCAATAGGAAAAAAAATCTAATAATCCAAAGATTGGAATAGACATTTCTCAAAAGAAGACATATGGCAAACAGATATATGGAAAGATGCTTAATATCATTGATCATCAGAGAAATGTGAATAAAAACTACAATGAAATATAATCTCAACTCAGTTAAATTGATTCTTCTCCAAAAGAGAGTAATAACGAATGCTGAGTAGGATAGAGAGAAAAGGAAATGTTTATACACTGTTGGTGGGAACATGCATTTGTACAGCCACTATAGAGAATAGTATGGAGGTTCTTCAAAAAGCTAAAAATAGAACTACCATATGATTCAGCAATCTCACTGTTAGGCATAAACCCCAAAGAAAGGAAATCAGTATATCAAAGAGATATCTGCATTCCTATGTTTATTGCAGCACTATTCACAATAGCCAATTTTTAGAAGCAACCCAGGGGTCCATCAACAGACAAATGGGTAAGCAAAATGTGGTACATATAAGCAATGGAGTACTATTCAGATATAAAAGGAATGAAATTCTGTCATTTGCAACTACATAGATGGAACTGGAGGACATTATGTTAAGTGAAATAAGCCAGATACAGTAACACAACCTTCACATGTTCTCATTTGTGGGAGCTAAAAGTTAAAACAATTGAACTCATGGACATAGACAGTAGAATGAATGTTACCAGAGGCTGGGAAGCACAGTGGGGAGGGAGAAATGGTGGTGGTTAATGGGTACAAAAATATAGTTAGATAGAATGAATGGGATCTAATATTTGCTAGCATAACAGGATAGTTTTAGTCAACAATATTCTCATTTAAAAATATCTAAAAGAGTATCTTTGGAATGTTTATAACACAAAGAAATGATAAATGCTTGAGGTGATGAATATTCCATTTACTTCACGTGATTATTAAACACTGTATGCCTTTATTAAAATATTTTATGTACCCCATAAGTATATACACCTACTATTACGCATAAAAATGAAAAATGAAAAAACAAATTAACAATAACTACACACCTGGGGGAACATCTAATGTCTTCAGATATGGCAATTTCTTGTGTTTATCAATATCTATTCACCCAGTTTATCAGTATATAAACATGTTTATCAGTAAATAAACTGCTTTAAAAATAATTGTCTATTAATCCACACTGCTATGTATAAACATGTTTATCAGTAAATGTTTATTTACTGATAAATATTTATTTATGCATCTTTGACAGCATAAATATTTATCAGTAAATAAACATGTTTATATATAGCAGTGTGGATTAATAGACTTAATTATTTTTAGAGCAGTTTTGTGTTTATAGTAAAATTCAGAGAAAGGTACAGAGATTTCCCACATATTCTCTGTATATAAACATGTTTATTTACTGATAAACATGTTTATATATAGAAGTGTGGATTAATAGACTTAATTTTTTAGAGCAGCTTTGGGTTTATAGTGAAATTCAGGGAAAGGTGCAGAGATTTCCCACATACTCTGTCCCCACGTACGTATAGCCTCTCCCGTTATGAACGTTCTTCACCAAAGTGGTACATTTGTTACAAGTGATGAACTTACATTGACACATCATTATCACCCAAAGTCCATAGTTTACATTAGGATTCTCTCTTGGTGTTGTACATTTTACAGGTTTGGCTAAATGTATAATGACATGTGCTCACCAGCTATAATATCACACAGAGTAGTGTTACTCCCTTAAAGATTCTCTGTGCTCTGTCAATCTATCCCTTCCTCCCTCCCTAATCCCTGACAACCACTGATTTTCTTCCTGTCTCTATAGTTTTGACTTTTCCTCAATGTTGTATAGCTGGAATCATACATGTGTACTCTTTTCACATTGACTTTTATCACTGAGTAATATGCATTTAAGTTTTCTTCATTCTTTTTATTGGCTTGATAGCTAATCTTTTTAGTACCAAACAATACTTCATTACCTGGATGTACCACAATTTACTTACTATATTTATGCATTTACCTACTCAAAGGCATGTTGGTTACTTTTAAGTTTTGGCAATTAGGAGTAAAGCTGCTATAAATACCCATGTGCAGGTTTTTGTGTGGCTATATATTTTCAATTTCTTTTGAAAAATATCAAGAAGGGTTGATTGCTGGATAATATGGTAAGAGTATGTTTAGTTTTGCAAGAAACTGTCAAACTGTATTCCGATGTAGCTGTACCATTTTGTATTTCCACCAGCAATGAATAAGAGTTCCTATTTCTGTACATCTTTGACAGCATTTGCTGTTGTCAATGCCTAGATTTTGGCTATTCTAATAGGTATATAGTGGTATCTCATTGTTGCTTTTATTTGCATTTTCCTAATGACATATGATGTAGAGTATCTTTCCATATGCTTATTTGACATCTATAGATCTTTGATGAGGTGTCTATTAAGGTCTTTGGCCAATTTTTAATTGTTTCGTTTTCTTACTGTTGAGTTTTAAGAGTTCTTTGTATATTTTGGATAACAATCCTTTATCAAATATATCTTTTGCAAATATTTTCTTCCATTCTGTGGCTTTTTACATTTTCTTGACAGTGTTTTTCCCAGAGCAGAACATTTTAATTTTAATGAAGTCCAGTTTATCAATCCTTTCTTTCATAGATTGTGACTTTTTTTTTTTTTTTTTAAATGAGATAGATTCTTGCTCTGTTGCCCAGGTAAGTGCAATGGCATGATCTTGGCTCACTGCAACCTCTGCCTCCCGGGTTCAAGCGATCTCCTACCTCAGCCAGCTGAGTAGCTGGGATTACAGGTGCCCACCAACATGCCCAGCTAATTTTTGTATTTTCAGTAAAGACAGAGTTTCATCATCTTGGCCAGGCTGGTCTCAAACCTCTGACATCATGATCCATCTGCCTCAGCCTCCCAAAGTCCTGGGATTACAGGGCATGAACCACTGCGCCTGGTGCCTTTGGTGTTTTTTTTTGTTTTTTGTTTTTTTATAATATATATTTTTTATTATACTTTAGATTTTGGGGTACATGTGCAGATCATGCAGGATTGTTGCATATGTACATACATGACAAGGTGGTTTGCTGCCTCCATTCCCCCTGTCACCTATATCTGGCATTTCTCCCCATGTTATCTCTCCCCAACCTCCCCACCCCCTGCTGTCCCTCCCCTACCCCCCCAGTAGACTCCAGTATGTGCTGTTCCCCTCCCTGTGTCCATATGATCTCATTGTTCAACACTCACCTATGACTGAGAACATGAGGTGTTTGATTTTCTGTTCTTGTATCCGTTTGGTGAGAATGATAGTTTCCAGATTCATCCATGTCCTTACAAAGGACACAAACTCATTGTTTTTTCTGGCCACATAGTATTCCATGATGTATATGTGCCACATTTTCCTTGTCCAGTCCATCATCAATGGGCATTTGGGTTGGTTCCAGGTCTTTACTATTGTAAACAGTGCTGCAATGAACATACGTGTGCATGTGTCTTTATAATAGAATGATTTATAATCCTTTGGATATATACCCAGTAATGGGATTGCTGGGTCAAATGGAATTTCTATTTCTAGATCCTTGAGGAATTGCCACACTGTCTTCCACAATGGTTGAACTAATTTACACTCCCACCAACAGTATAAAAGTGTTCCTATTTCTCCTCATCCTCTCCAGCACCTGTCTCCAGATTTTTTAATGATCGCCATTCTAACTGGAATGAGATGGTATCTCAATGTGGTTTTGATTTGCATTTCTCTAATGACCAGAGATGATGAGCATTTGTTGGCCTCATATATGTCTTCTTTTGAAAAGTGTCTGTTCATATCCTTTGCCCACTT
>NW_016107602.1:1178249-1244287 GCF_001604975.1 Cebus imitator
CCATTCTGTTGGTTGCCAGTTCACTCTAATGATTGTTTCTTTTGCTGTACAGAAGCTCTGGAGTTTAATAAGATCCCATTTGTCTATTTTGGCTTTTGTTGCCAATGCTTTTGGTGTTTTAGTCATGAGGTCCTTGCCTATGCCTATGTCCTGAATGGTTTTGCCTAGGTTTTCTTCTAGGGTTTTTATGGTGTTAGGTCTTATGTTTAAGTCTTTGGTGTTCTATCTAAAAAAATCATTACCAAGCCCAAGGTCATCTATATTTGCTCTTATGTTATTTTTTTAGGAGTTTAAAAAAAAAATCAGCTATGGAGTCTTAAGGATTGTCATATCTTTTAGTTTATATTAAACAATAGAGTCCAACAGTGTTCTGTTTGTTAATTAATTAATTTTTTGAGACAGGGTCTCACACAGTCACTCAGGCTGGAGTGCAGTAGCACAATCATGGCTCACTGTAGCCTCAAACTCCTTGGCCCAAGTGATCCTTCCATCTCAGCTTCCTGAGTAGCTGGGACCACGTGTGCACACCACTATGCCTGGTCAACATTAATTTTTTTTTTTTAGACAGAGTCTTGCTCTGTCACCCAGGCTGGAGTGCAGTGGTGTGGTCTCAGCTCACTGCAACCTCTGCTCCCTGGGTTCAAGTGATTCTCCTGCCTCAGCCTCCCAAGTAGCTGGGACTACATGAACGTGCCACCACACCCAGCTAATTTTTGTACTTTTAGTAGAGATGGGATTTCAATATGTTGGCCAAAGCTGATCTCGAACTCCTGACCTCATGATCTGCCCACCTCAGCCTCCCAAAGTGCTGGGATTACAGGCGGGAGCCACCACACCTGGCAAAAAGTTTTTTTTAGAGACGGTATCTCACTATGTTGCCCAGACTGGTCTCAAACTCCTGGGCTCAAGCAATCCTCCCACCTCAGCCTTCCCAAGTGCTGAGATAACAGGTGTGAGCCACTGTACCTGGCCTGTTTTTAAAAAATCACCTGTGATACTCTGAATTATGAATAAGTTGTCTTTTTGTTGTTGCCCGTTCCTTCTTTTGAAATTCTTCATACTGGGGGTTTGTGATCAACTCCAGCTTTTCATGTGGTTCATTGGGCGTGCCTCTTTGTTCCCTGTGTTGAGAAAGTTCAAACTGCAAGTGAATGATTGGGTGGCAGGGATGTGGCTTCTGTGTGTCAGAATGTGGTAGCTGGTTCAGTGATTTATCTGATGGGAAATTTTCTCTGGGAGAGAAGTGTTGATGCTGTCCTCTAATTCAGCTACCTCTGCTTTATTGAACAAAGCTAAACCAGCTTTGAAAGCAAATGGAAGACAGCGTGGTAAACCACAGGCAGAAAGACAGAGCTCTTGAGTATTCCTGACCAAGTAAAGACCTGACAAGGAAGAATATGGTTGACAGCATTTCTTAGAACATGCTTCAAGGACCACATTAAAACATTTCCACAGGGTACAGGCTTCAATCAGCAGAAGATGTTCTTGTATCCCAAGTACCACAGGGTCGAGTTTTCCAATGACCCTAGCACAGCAGCCAACACAAGGGCTGCTGGAGTAATTAAAAAGATTTCATTAAGTGTCAGCAAAAGCTGTGGCCAACTGTAGGCAACTTTTATGCGTTATGTTCAGGTCTCTCCAAAAACATTCAGCCTAATCTAATTGAATTAAATATTAAGGTAGGAAAACATTGATTAAAAAAGGAAAATTTGTTCTGCTTTAGGTGACAATGTTTTAAGAAATCCTTCTGCTTTATTTAATTTGTAAAATATATAAATGGTTGGAATAAATTCTTCTCAAGGACACTTTTCAAACAGATGCATATGCTCCCTTTCAGAAGTTTTACTGACTTTGGATTCACATTCACCTAACATTAATTATCTACTGCATTAGCCATTAAGTTCTAACAAACTACAAATAGCTATTGTCCCAACTCTATAGTTGAGAAAAGGGGACTTAAAAATGTTAAATAATTTATCCAAAAATCACACAACCAGTAAATGGGAGTAAACTCCAATTGACTCATGCAAGTTAATTATATTGCCTTTAAAAATAATTTTATTATATATATATATGCACACACAAATATATATATTTAAAAGCAGTTGTTATGTCAGATGTGTATTATGTTTATCTCATTAGCGGAGCCTCATTCTACTGATGTGAAAATATTTATGCTAATCACACTTATTAGGAATTTGTGGATAGAACAATAAAATTATTTTCCTAGCTTGGTTAGCTCACTGTATATTTTTTCCCATTGACTTTACCAGTGAGAAGAAGATAGAAACAGGATGAATGTGCGACATTGTCTCAAAGTGAGCCAGGTGAGATATTTGGCCATGAGTTTGTAGTGCTTTTGAGCTATGATGGCATTTATCTAAAACAAAGCCCATTTTACATGTCTCTCCCTAGCTCACCTGCAAAGAAAGTCACTGTCAAAAAGCCACATTCTTATTCTTCAGAAATGTGTTCTGTCTAGTTTCATTAAAGACCCACTTTTTCTTTTTTCTTTTTTTTTTTTTCACCTTGTGATCCTGCGAAGCTTGGTAACATTTTATTCAGGCAATACCAATTGTCAATACGGGCAATGAGCAACAAGACATTGGAGAAGGGGTAAGTGATCAAAAAAGTCCAGAAGAAAAATAACTCATAAAAGGAAAACTGCACAAACAAGACAGTACTTCTGTCAGAGACCTGTGGGAACACATCAAAATAGGTGAAGATAGAGACAAATTTGGAGATTGAAAGGAGTTTATAGATTAAGACCTTTGTCTAAAAGCATAACCACATAAAGAGAATTTGTGGGAACACATAATTGAAAAGTCTCATAGGGTGACAGCTTTACGACAGGTGGATCTGGAAGTAGTAGAATGCTATCAAGGGCTGATCTGCTTTCCTCTGTTTTTTTTTCTTAGACAGGCTCTTCCCTTTGGGAACAAGGTGGGGGCTTACAGCACCAGACTTTTTTCTTTACAGATTAGCAATCCCCAAAACAAACAAGCAAAAGCTTTCTCCTCCAATAGTTTTGGCGAGAGTTTTGTTGGTCTGGCTTGATTCACATGCCCATGGATGGCCATTTCTCCAAGGGAAATAGAGGGTGATGGATCAGGATAAAGGCAATAGACATACTTAATCAGCAGAAAAAGAAGGAGGTTAACAATTCATCCTCAGGATATGAGGAGAAAGTAGGAAGAAGGGACATTAGGAAGTGAAGAGAGAAAACTTTTGGCATCAATGCAGTAAGTCTACAGAGATTAAGAAAATGATTACTTAGCCGCCCTGAGGGTCTAATTGAAGTTAGATAGCATGGATTTGTCATTAAGCCATTAAACCCAGTTTTCAGGTTGTCTTTCAGTAGACCTAGGATTGGCCTAAAGTCTGGAAGGGGAGAAATCAGGTGATAGCAAAGTTGTGGTGAAGATTCAGTCCAGGCAGAGGCATGATGCAATGGAATGTAGTTGGTGGCTGGTGGACTAATAATGGGGATGGGTTAAAGGACTGAAGGTCCTAAGACAGATGAAAATCAGATTTAGAAAGAGGGGTGGAATGTAGTTGGTGCAGGACAGATTTTCTGGAGGTACAAGATATTTGGGTGG
This sequence comes from Cebus imitator, assembly GCF_001604975.1. Lineage (NCBI taxonomy): Eukaryota > Metazoa > Chordata > Mammalia > Primates > Cebidae > Cebus > Cebus imitator. Next base: position 1,181,849 of record NW_016107602.1, read on the forward strand.
AATAGAGACAGAAGGTGAAGATGGAGTCATAGTTAGCTAGCAGGGTACTGCTGTAGATTTTGTTTTCTGTGGAGCAGTGCTGAGATGGAGTTCCAAAGGCTCATTAAAGAGTAAGACCAGTGAAAGGAAAAGAGGAGGAAGGATTGCACAGGAGGAGCCAACAGATCATGAGGCAGCTCTGACAAGCTCTTTGCCTTTCCAGTTAGGAGCTCCAGGGCAATGAATGCCAACTAAAGGAATCTTACACAGGGTGGAAATGGCTGGACCCTCAAACCACCATCTTGCTTAGTCATTGGCTTGATGCTACATGAAAAGTTCATGCTCTTTGCTGAGGCAATCTCTGAAAGAGCTGGTAGCTACAGGTTGTTAGATAACTGCTCAGGAATTTGGGATTAAACCCATCATGTTGTGTAGTCCCCTGCTACTGGCAGGGTAGGGCATATGACCTAAATGATCCAATCAGACATAGATGGAGGAGAGTACCCCCCACCCCTTACCACACAGGGACAACGGCAAGGAAAAACATGGAGCAAGTTGCTTCTGGCAGCCTCCATAAACTCTTGAGGGGAACCAGCTCTAGGATTAAGTTTACAGAGCGAGAAGACAGAAACAACCTTGATCCTTGAATTATTGATGGCATTGTTGAGCTGCTCAGTCATGCAGCCATGAATTCTGATTTATCCTTAACAATTCCTGTTATGTAAATTAAATGTCCTTATCAGTAAGTTAACATGAGTTGGGAGTTTAGATTCTTGTAGCCAAAAGCATCCTGACTGATAGGAGGGTATTAAGGAGTTCTCAGAGTAATTAAGCTAGGTAGAGTCCTAGGGTAATGGCAGAGAAAAAGATGGAGAGGTAGGTTTTGGTTAGCATCATGGAGTAACATGGAGAACTTTCCTTGAAGTTAGTAGGTAATCATGATCTTGGCAAGAGGCAGTACAAAGAGAGGGCAAGGCATTTTAAAAGAGGGGTACTGTTAGGAGTTGGGAAATTATATATAGTGTGATTAAAAGCATGAGATCTAGGCTCAGGATTGTGTTCAGAGCTTAATTTGCCTTAAGTTTAAATTCTGGCTCTACCATTTTGTGGTATCATCTTTGGCAAGTTAATCTCTCTGGACAACAATTTCTTTATCTCCAGAAAGGTGGTTGTAAGGATTGAATAGGATAATACTTAATCAGGTACCTAGTACATATTAAAGCTCAATAAATATTACCTTAAAAATTATATCACATAAATGAAAACTGTTTCTCAACTAAAACCACATCATTAACCGTAACCTCTAAACTCTCTAGTTTGTATCCAGAAAAAGTTTAAAAGTTTGGGAAAGAAGAGCTAGAAATTCTGTTTATGTGGTGGAGGAAATGGGTGGTGGAGTGAATTTATTGTAGTAGGTTGGTTTAAAAACTTTAAAAAATTTATATAGTTTTGAGAGGTACATAGGCAGATTTCTTACATGGATGTGTTGTGTAATGGTGAAGTCTGAGCTTCTAGTGTGCTGTTCACCTAAATTAGTAAACAGTGTACTCAAAAGGCAATTTTTGAAACCTTATCTCCTTGCCACCTTCTCCCCTTTAGAAGTCCCCAGTGTCTGTTGTTTCTCCCCATATGTCCATGTTTGCCCAGTCTTTAGCTCCCACTTATAACTGAGAACCTGTAGTCTGGTGGTTTGATTTTGCCTCTTCTGTCTGTGGATTGGAAGTGGAGAAACACCGGCTCAGAAGTGGAGGAGGAACTGATTGCTTCCTTTGCATGTAGGAGAGGGTGGAGCTGAGGTGCATGGGTGTGAAAGTGTGTGAGGTATGGCTGGGGTGTGGAGGAATGAGGTAACAGTTGCAGGAAGTGGACTGGAGGGTCTCACAAATGGGAGGTCAAGGGCGGAGTGATAAATGAGGACCTGAGTTTTGGAAGACTTTATAGGCCAAAAAGACTTTATAGGCCGACACATCCGCAGTTCCAAAGGGCTCCAAATGATAGCCAGGGCCTGGCTCCAAATGATAGCCAGGGCCTGGCTCAGGCACTGTTCGAAAACACCCACCCTGATGTTAATGATCAGCAACAGCCTGAAGAAGGGGGTCACATCTCCCACTTACATGGAATGTATTTTGCTTTCTAACTGTGTTCAGACTGTGCTAATTTTGCATGGCTGAAACATTTACTTCCCTGGTGTCTGAAATAGGCACAATGGTGGAACCAGCCACCGGGGAAAGAAGGCTTGCTCTTCTCTACTCCCCATGGAGCCTGTTGTGAACGTGCTGCCAGGTCACTAGCAGTCTGTAGTCATGTTTGTGTCCACTGTTTCAAGTTCCCCAGGGAGATATGAGGAATTCCGGAGACAGTGGTGCTGCCCAGCTGCATGTGTCCAGAGGTCACTCTGCTACTCTGTTTGGGGTCAGAGAAGTAGGGAAAAGAATGGAGTGGACATGGAGTGCCGGCATGAGAGCTTTTGCCAAGATCAAAATGTTCCCCATCGCTGCGAGCAGATGAGATCTTGGAACCTGGACTCACACAGTCCCAGCTCCAGCAGGGCTTCTGGCAACAACCCCAGTGTCTTCAGCTATAGACACCACCTCTGTGAATGCCAAGAAAAGCAAACACAGGCCCCAGATCTCCTGTTGCACCAACTGGAAAGAAGCCCACAGCAGAGGAGCTGAGCTGTGAGGACAATCTTCCTGTAGCTCTTAATTTTCCACCATTCTTCCCTCATCTGAATCAAACAAACAACACACTTGTAATAAAATTTGCAGGTGTGGCTGGTTTATATTCTGGGATTCTTTTTTGATCAAATTCCCTATAGGATGCTGGGAGAAAATGGTGAATAAAACTGTATAATGCAGTATGTCCCAGACTTTTCAGACTGAATAGAAAGGGAGGAAACCCTGGAAAAGCAGAGATTTCATTTCCCCCTTGGGAGCTGGCTCTTTTTAGTGGCCCAGGATGGTGTCACTCAAATCCTCTCCAGACAACCCTTTGGAAATATATTCCATGTTCCTCTTCTTAGGGATGTGGATAGGAGTGGGGGTGGAGATGGTTCTGTGAAGTTTGAAGAGCAAGGTAATAATGTGGCACTTTAAGATCCTGACCCTCCAAGATTGGAGACAAGACTGGGAATTTACTTGGGGAAATGCTTCTCTCAGCCTTAGGAGCAGGAAAGTAGAATTACTAATATCAAGAATGATAATGGCTACCAAGGAGAAGAAGATGTTCATAGTTTACCAAAGCAAAATGTGAGCCATTGGTGGCACACAGATGAGTGGGGAATCTGCGATCTGATGCATCTGAATTTCCAGAAAAGAAAGAACCTGGATGCTATTGGTGACTCAAGTCTTCAGATATTTCCAAGGCTTCAGTTTTCTGAATAAACAAAGTTTAATCCTATTTCCAGTCAGTTACCAGTTTTCTGAATTAAGACCAATCAACTAATTTGGGTCAAATTTAATTTGTGAGGCATTGGGTTCTCTTGGATTATTCCCAAAATTAATCCTCCTTCCTGATTCCTGGATACTCTTTCTGCCTGTGTCGTCCTTCTTCTAATTCATTCTCCACTCCCTGTCACACTGTCCTGCTCAAGATACTTTATAATTAGGGAAATTTTCAAACATTAAAAAGTTTAGAGAGACTATCCTAAAAGGCCATCATATCTGTCACTCAACAATTATCAATGTTTTATGAGTCTTCTTTATTTTTCTCCCTTATTTCAAAGCAAATCCCAGATAGTGTATTCTTTTCATTCTTGAACATAATTTCTCCTTTGTTACCTCTATGGAAAACCATGTTTCTCAGTTTTAAAATTTTTATTGTGAAATATACATACAAGAGGGTGTTTAAAATGCATAGGAATACTTAATATAAAACAAACAAAAACTAAAACAGTCATGAACCTACCTCCTAGGTTAGGAAATAGAACATTGATCCTTTTTCAAAAAAACAAAGAGTTTGACTTGTATTTCCTGTCATGATTGTAAACTAGCATGAATTCTTGGTCCCTCCCCTAAGTTGACCTGTTGAGAGCTGTAGAAGAGAGAACGTCATTGCTGCCGCCATCGCCCCAGAAACACTGGGCTCTCAACTTGGCCACATCCACCCAGAATCAGACTGCCCTTGGCTCTGTGTTTCATTCTCTCAATATGTAAAAATTCCGGTGGCGGCATCTGATTAGTTAAGCCCTGGTTACATGATTATGGGTGCTAATGAGTTGGGACAAGGAATTTGCTCACCTGTTGATTTCTCTCAAGGGAGGAAGGGGCCTGCCTTTACGCATCTTTTATTTTCCCCAAATATGAAAAGGATTCATGTGCTAAACACAAAATAACAAAACCAATTTTTCCAGTATATATGTCCAGCTTAGGCCAGTCTAGACTGGAATTACTGAATGTCTTTTCTATTTAGTCTTCACGTCCTTAGAATGTATCTCTGGCCTGCTTCCCTTGTCTCCCACTCTTTGCTTAATTCGAGCCCTCATCATCCTTCAGGTATGGTAGCTTGTCTTTGTATTACTCTAAAAGCAGATTCTGAGGTAAAGATTTGAGTGCAAATCATATATTTGGGAGGTGAGAACCACAAGGATAGAAGAGTGGGGAAGTGAGACAAGGAAGGGTAAATAGCCAAAAGTTCTGTTATCAAGCTGGCTACCACCGTGGGTCATTGGAGTTTAATCCCAGCTGGGACTAACATGCTCTAGAGTCACACACCAGCCTCCTTGTCACTGATGTAGAAGATCTTGCTGGGACACTCATTCTCTGACACTTCAAGCCTGCCACAACCAACAAAGTGGGCTCCAGCAGTCGTAGAAAGCTCTTAGGTGATGCAAAGCAGGTGCTGGCATCTGGAAGACTGGTGTTATGGCAGTGAAATCCTATGGGTAAGGTGGTAAGGGTGGGCACTAGAAGCATGGGATTCAGGCCTTCTATCTTCCTTGCATATATTATACCCTTACTGATAACCTAATTTCCTATTTTTCAGCTGTAGTGGTATTTCTAAAACTGAAATTTGTGTTATGGCCCCACCAAACATACTTTTAAGGCTTTCCATAGCTTTGTATATAAGATCTAAATAATTTAGCAAAGTCTGCAAGGTCTTTCCTTCATTATTTTTTTCTTGATTGCTTCTTCAGCCTGATCCCTTACTGCCTCCTCTCCCCACCTCTTCACAATTACTATATTCCATTCTTATCCACCACTTGTGGTTTCCAGGATGTGCCACAATCTGTCATGCTTCTGTATCTCTGGATATGCTCCCTCATTATTAGAATTCCTCTCCCCATCCTCTGCTGGTTCCCTCCAGCATATGGGGTTGCTGAGCATGTGGGGATCCGAATAGGCTACCTTAGTTTAATCAGAGCAGAGAGAGGGAAGAGCCAAGGTATCTATATATCTGTATCTATGTACCTGTACATCTGTTCTTTGTAAGAGTTTATCCTAAAAATACGTCCTATTGTTAATAAAATAAGAATAGATTTTGAAAATGACCTAATTAGGCTATCAAAATCCAGGGCCATCAAAGATTTGAATTATATACAATAACTCCCTTCATTCAAATTTCTCACCAAGTAACCTTCTGGTTATAATTTGATTTAAATATTAACTACCTACAAGGCACATACAGGTGCTGTGGTTTAAGTGTTTGTGTTTCCCTCCCCTCAAATTCATATGTTGAAACCTAACTCCCCGAGGTGATGGTATTAAGAGGTGGGGCCTGTGGGAGGGGATTATGAATGAGATTAGTACCCTTATAAAAAAGGCTTGAGGGAGACTGTCTGCCCCCTTCTGCCATGTGAGGACAGGCTCCATCTATAAAGCAGACACTGAATCTGCTGGTGCCTTGATCTTGTTCTTCCTTGCCTCCAGAGCTGTGACCAATAAATTTCTGTTGTTTATAAACTACCCAGTCTAAGGTATTTTGTTGTAGGAGCAGGAATGAACTAAGATAACAGGACATGCCAAAATGATCATTCTTTTGTCAAGGTTATATTCCTTATTTAGATGAATAATTGGCATTCTGATTTACATATCAGTCCCCTGTGTGTTTATCATGAAGAAGTCTTCTTGAGTCTGATAACTGATGCACGCTGGAGATAAAATTTTTAAATCTAGGCCGGGCGTGGTGGCTCAGGCCTGTAATGCTAGCACTTTGGAAAGCTGAGGGGTGTAAGGAGATTGCTTGAGTCCAGGAGATCCAGGCCAGCCACGCAAAACCCCGTCTCTACAAAACAGTACAAAAATTAGCCAGGCGTGGTGGCACATACCTGTAGTCCGAGCTACTTGGGGGGCTGAGGTGGGGGGAATCACTTGAGTCTGGGAGGTCAAGGCTGCAGCGAGTTGTGTTTATGCCACTGCACTCCAGCCTACGTGACAAAGTGAGACTCTGTCTCCAAAAAACAAACAAACAAAAAACAAAAAAAACTCTATAGGGCCAATGATCATTCCTTTCACTTCTGTGATGTCATGAAGGTAATGTCAGGTAACCAGACAGTTGATCTTCTCCGACAACGCCACCCCACTGTTACCCTTTTTAAGGTACAGTGACCCATGCCCAACTAATTGTTGATGCATTGATTTCTGAAGTCATATTCTAAACACACTATCTCATATCTAAAGATGATGCCAGTAACTGTTAGAGGACATTCGTGTGTGTGTGTGTGTGTGTGTGTGTGTGTGTGTGTGTGTGTGACTTTTCTGTGAGTGATTACACATGGAATTAAGCCATGGCATTCTCTCATTCAGTTCCCTCTTTGACCTACATATTTTTGGGACTGATTGCTGAACAGGCTGCACTGTTGAAAAGAATTTATCTTTGAATGATATGAAAACTGAGTCATTCATACAGACTGATGCTATGGCCTTATCCAGCAAATCAGCCTAGATGAGATAAGTGAATCCTCGGTTCAAGAATAGAAGGATTCTAGTTTGTTTCTCAGGAAAATCTTAATTAGGAGAGAATATTGTAGGGAAAGATTAGCCTTCTATGATTAAATGGTTCATAGATATTATAGGGATATTACACTAATATAAAAACTTAAACACACTATTCAAAAAAGAAAATTAGCTGGATAATTTTTTTAAATTAGTAATATACGGTTCTAGTCATTTTCTGCAGACTAAAGAATATCTGAATAAAATGTCACTCATTAATAGTTTAATTTTAGTTCCCAATTATATTAGTTCTACATATCTACCCTGAGAGGTTTTGTGCTCTTAAATATATTAAATAAATCCACACCTAAACACAGCTTTGGAAATTATTCTACAGATTACTACCACTCCTGATCAGATGTGGAACAAAAAACATATCGATGTAAATGTTTGATTTGCAACAACCAATTTGATGTTTGATATCTTTGCTTACCAAACAAGAATCTGATTCACAATGTGATTTATGGAGCACAGTTACCTTTCAGAAGAGATAATATTAAGCTGATAAAACTTTAAACAAAAGTTTTATCCAGTATATTGGCTATCTTCAGGCTAGCTTACTTCAAGGTGGCAAGGGAGTTATAGCAATTGCAGGCTACATGCAAATAACCTCTAAGAGATACTAGATGGCCTCTCTCTTGTGCCTCTTTATGAGTGAGGAAATTCTTCCCAGTTGCTTCCCAGCTGACTTCTAAAATCACACAAGCACATGCTTGACTAGTTATTGTGAAGGGAATAGTACCAGTGTGATGATCAGGATTCACTCTTTGAAATTGGGGCAGGGCCAATCTTCCCTGCAGCAGAAGGCCTAGGGAGGACTGTGTATACTTGTACTCAGCCAAGTTTCTGTAAGAAAGGAGAAAAGGGAGAAATGGTTGTAGCCTAGATACCTAACAATATCTATAACACATGTAATATTACATGTTAGTCTTCTTTCAGAATAATCTGTGTTATTCATAACATGCAAAGAAATTGAATTTTTATCAATTTTGAGTAATAGTTGTTACTCAAATATTTGATAACTCATTTGTTATCAATATGTTATGGCAGTACGGTTGAAGTGCTAATTCCAGAGACACCTTCAAAGTGATCTTTTTCAGTTTAAGCAATTAATACAACTAATGAGATTTAGGAAATATTTTTAAAAATTGTCATTTTTCTTTTGAAACCAGGTCACTAATTCTCTATTATAGCTAAAAGAAAGACCAAATTTGTGTAAGAGAGATTTAAAGTTTGTAAATCTTAAATTATATTCATTCAAAATGGAAATGTCATCTTCATTTGCTTGTATGTTAACTCACATCATATTGGGCAACTCATGTTTTAAAATACTAATTTGGTTTTGAAGATTTATTCACACACGTTGGAGCAGACAAAGGCTGCACATTAATTAAACTGGATTTAGAGACAGCTTATTGGCATCATATAGCTTCAAACATTTAGATGCTATTTTTCATTATGGCTGTAGGTTCCAATCACTGTTCATCTCAAACTGTCGCTAATTTAACCCTTTGTTTTGATGTTTTAAGACATTAATTTCCTAAGAGAAAAAAGAAAGGAGGACTGAAAGTGTAATAGATGATAGATGAGTTAGGATGTATTTGGGAATATTTCAAAATCAGAGTGCTTTGTATATTAAAATAAATATATTTTAAATGCCCATGTAAACAAAGATAGGCCTGAGTTTTTTTGTTTGTTTGTTTTCTTTGTTTTTGTTTTTTGAGACAGAGTTTTGTTCTTGTCATTCAGGCTGGAGTGCAATATTGTGATCTCAGCTTACTGCAACCTCTGCCTCCTGGGTTCAAGCAATTCTCCTGCCTCAGCCTCCTGAGTAGCTGAGGTTACAGGTGCCTGTCACCATGCCCAGCTAATTTTATATTTTTAGTAGAGACAAGAGTTCACCATGTTGGCCAGGTTAGTCTCAAACTCCTGACCTCAGGTGATCCTACTGCCTTGGCCTCCCCAAATTCTAGGATCACAGGTGTGAGCCAGTGCATCTGGCCAGGCCTGAAGATTTTTAAAAATCAATATTTCTAGTCCAGTGGTTTGTTCTAAGCACTGGATACTGCTCTCTGCTCTTCCTATCCCTTGGTTTGCCAGGGAGTGTAGCTGGTATTATTTATTGTTATTATTATTGCCTCCAACTTCTTTAGCCATCCATCCTTGACTGGTTCTCTTTGTGTAGTCATCAGCTTCTTTCATGCTAATATCATACTTATGTACCTAAGCCTAAATTTCAGTGTCATTTTAGAATCTTCCTTTCCTCAGCAAAATCAGCCAGTTGTTCAGCTGTATCTTGTGCATTACATCTTCTAAACATCATTAAAATAATTTGTTCTCTGTTCGAGACATTTGTACTTTTTGCCTACTTTATTTACTTCCCGTTTTCCTTTGGAGAACCTTCTTTTCTGCTCTTAGTTCAAGTGTTTTGAATAGTGCTCCAGAGGTGGACACAGAGCCCAGCTTGTCCAATCAACATATTTCATTTTCCTGTCCAAGGTGATAGGTCAGAGTGATGGACACACATCCCATGTTGTTCCAATGAAATGCATACTCAGAGCTTTATTGGAACTGCTAAATTAGCTGCTCATAGGGTGGGACATAAACCTGGAGCTGCTTGCCGGCTATTACAGAATCAAACGATGGAGAGAAAGAGAGAGACTGGGTCTTGGTGACATCAGTTGGGTGACTGGAGCCAGCAATGCCTGAAATTTTACCTTCGTACTTTTGGGCTCAAGTTACATTTCTCCCAGTGGCAAATAAAAATATTCTGATGAACTACTATTTTTCCGTGACCACTTAGCCTTCCTAATTTTCACCTGAAGCATTTCTTGCTTTTGTCTGCTTTGACAATTTCATTCTTTCTTTGTGACTCAGCCGAGTGTTACCCTCCTCAGTGAAACCCTCCATGACACCTCCCCCTAACTTGAAGATAGAGAGTTCTGTGCTTTTCTGCATATGATGTATTATGTACAAATTATACCATGGTTTCATTGTCAGTGTTCTTTTTGGTCTATTGCAGATGTTGCTTGTTGTTAACTAATCCCCATTCTCCCATTTTTTTTTTTTTTGGTCTTACAAGAGTCTCTATTTTTGCTTAGAGTGGCAATATGCCTAGCTTAAGTACTTACCTTCCCGAAATTCTTTGCAGATAGAATGGCCTTACGGCACAATTCTGGCCAGGATACAGAAACCAATGTCTGCTAGAGATTTCTGGGAAAGATTTTATTTTCCTGATTCAGGCAGCCTTCTTACCCTCCTCTTTGTTCTTTCTCTGCTTTCTTTCCTGGCAGGAGGCATGCAGCTGGAGTAGAGCTGTTACCTGGCACTCATGAGTGACTAGCTTGTGGAAGAAAGTCATATGTTAATGATAGTGGAGCACAAAGATATTTGGAGCCAGAGCCTGAATGTCTCTGAATTGCCCACCTCTGAACCTAATGCTTGGGTGGAAAATTACCCTATTTAGTTAAGCTTCTGTAAATGCGTTTTTTTTTTTTTTGGATGTATCTGAATGCCATTCTGAAAGAATTGCATCTGAACGGATAGTCTGGTCAAAACTATAAACTCCTTAAAGACAGAGCTGAGACTCTTGCTTCTGAACTCTAAATATACCTAATGTTTGGCACAGAGTAAAAGTTCACTCTAATACTAAAACTGGGATTTAAGCCTCAGATCCATTTTAATCCTGAGACTTTATGATTTCATTCTGTACACCATCCCCAGTGCTTGCTTTCACTCCAGAACCTACCTCTCTCCTAGCTGTTCTGTTACATGTTATTTTGAAGGGAACCCCCCAAACCAAGAAGTAGAGGTTGGTTTCCACATCTCTGTAATATGATTGCTGCTGATACAACTTTCCTTGCTCGACAAACTTCTCACTTATCCACATTTGCTCTTTTATTATTTCATACATGGAACCGGTAAAGACTTTTCAACATGAGGTCAAAATTTTGGGTTCCGTTGAATATCGTTTCACTCAGAAAACACTTAAAACAAAAATTTTCACTTAGGAATTCAATATATTAACAGCTGTCAGTATCAGTCACCAAATTTGGCTCCCAGAGAGGCTGCCCTGGTCCTCAGATAAAATTCTTCATCGGCCGGGCGCGGTGGCTCAAGCCTGTAATCCCAGCACTTTGGGAGGCCGAGGCGGGTGGATCACGAGGTCAAGAGATCGAGACCATCCTGGTCAACATGGTGAAACCCCGTCTCTACTAAAAATACAAAAAATCAGCTGGGCATGGTGGCGTGTGCCTGTAATCCCAGCGACTCAGGAGGCTGAGGCAGGAGAATTGCCTGAACCCAGGAGGCGGAGGTTGCGGTGAGCCGAGATCTCGCCATTGCCCTCCAGCCTGGGTAACATGAGTGAAACTCCGTCTCAAAAAAAAAAAAAAAAAAAAAAAATTCTTCATCATCCTAGGTAAAAATGCATTTCCTTAGGCCCTGACTTGTGTCCCAGGGGACTGATCAGGTCAATGGTGATGATTATTGTAATGAGTGATAATTACTGTTGGCTACACACAGATTCCAGAATTTCTGAAGTCAAAACAAAACAGCTATTATTATTGCAGGGAAGAGAATTTTATTCTATAGGACACATGCTGTTTAACTCCTATAAGCAATAAAGAAAAATTACCCATGTACATTTCTCATTCATCAGTGATATCAATGGTATCAAATAATTCAAACTGGGCATCTCCTAATTAACTTCTGAAAGCAGAAGTGGTACTATTGCTCAGGAGGAGACAAACTTAGTTATATTGTTTTATTAAAAGAAAATTTAATGTATAAAAGAGTTATTTCTGAAATTAACCATATGAGGACTTTTATGCTATGATAAGTAAGGACCAGATCATCCTTTGGGTTATCATTAAGCTTACTCCAAATCGTAGATACTGATAGGTTAAACACTGTCACAAAAAGAAGTCTCTGAATTGGTGCTTCTGGTGCAGACAGAGAGACAGAATATATGATCCAAAATTCTCTAGGCTATGTGACCTAGTCAAAGAACCTGAATGTCAGAGCTACAACTTAAATAGTGATTATTCTCACCAAATCTCAAACCTCTCCAAAGGCCATTTGAGAAAGCCAGTAATACCTACCTGTGCAATTCAGGAACTGCTCTTAAAGATCGGGTATTATCATTATTATTATTATTATTATTTATTTTGAGGTGAAGTCTTGCTCTGTCACTCAGGCTGGAGTGCAATGGTGCGATCTTGGCTCGCTGCAGCCTCTGCCTCCCGAGTTCAAGTGATTCTCCTGAGTAGCTGGGACTACAGGCGTGTGCCACCACATCCAGCTTATTTTTGTATTTTTAGTAGAGACAACATGGTTTCACCATGTTGGTCAGGCTGGTGTCCAACTCCTGACCTCAGGTAATCCACCTGCCTCGGCCTCCCAAAGTGCTGGGATTACTGGCGTGAGCTACCGTGACCGGGCCAGCATTTCCTTTTTTACACAAATTTTTGGAGGATATTTTAAAAAGCAGCTTTACCTACTTTTGGAATGGAAAGTAAAATCACTTCTTCTTCTTCTTCTTTTTTTTTTTTTCCAGGAAGAAAGGAAAACTAAATACTGTAATAAAAAATGATGTGGTGGGTGGTGGTTATTTTGGAATGAATGGTCAGGGAGAGGAAAATGACTGTTGAGCTAAGAAGGAGCTGGCCAAAAAAAGGTCTGGGGCGCAAGAATTTAAGGCAGAACAAGCTGACTAGAAGTTTTGAGATTTGTCTGAGTACAGAGTGATTTTGGAATATTCAGGGGTCCTCTATGCTGGGGCAAAGTGGGAGTGGGTGATAGGAGAGATCTGAGATGAGGTTGGAGGGGTAGGTGAGGGCCAGGTCAGTCAGACCTAGGAAAAAGTTCAAATTTATTCTAATAATAATTGGAAGCTATTGGACATGATCTGATCTCATCTAGGTTTTTAAAAGATTGCCCTTGCCCACGCTGCTGTACAGAAAATGGATGTCATGAGACAGGAGTGGAAGAGAGGAGATTGTCCAACTGAAGAATGACAGTGATTGTACTGGAAAGGTAAGAAATGGAAAGAGGTGACTCATTCATGATATAGTTTTGAAGAATGGCCAACAAAACACTTTGATGGATTATACAAAGGGCATGAGATAAAGAAGAAAAAGCTTAACTCAGTGGCTAAGGCTGCCATTGAGTGAAATAGGAAGAATGAAAAGGCCCACATTATTTTGCAGTGCTTGAAAAAAGAGATTGTTTGTAGACATGTTAAGCTTGAGATTCCTTTTAGATATGAAAGAAAAGATGTTTGCAAGGTAAGGATGTCCTTGATAATAGTGTTTTTACTAAAGTATCAAGGAATTAGGGACAGTGACTAAAGACAAGCCTTTTTAAAGAAGTTTTAGAGTGAAGAGAAGCAGGGACAGGGTGTGATAGCGAAGATGGATGTAGAGTTATGAAAGATTTGTTTTAAGACGGAAGACACTGAAACATACTTATTTGTAAACTTCTGGTAATAAATTAGCAATGCATTCTTATGAAGGGAGGAATGAAGTTCTCAACAGATGAGAGAAGGAGAGATCCAGATCAAAGTGGAGGGCTGGCCTTCATAGGAGCAGGGATGGTTAATGCACAGCAAATGGAAAGGGGGCAAAAAGTGTGAATACAGCTGTGGGTGGTTTTGCAGGTTTGGAGGTAGGAAGATAAGGAATCCTCTCTGATTTCTGTATTTTCCCAGTCAATGATGAGGCCAGATCATCAGCCAAGCATGGTGGGGAGAGAAGGGGAATACAGGAGATTTGGCAGGGAGAATAGAAACTATAGGATGGGAAATTGAAACTCTGAAAGCATAATAGGATTTTTGAGCTGTGCTATGTGTCCAATTGAGATTTGTAGCCATGGATCTAAAGTTAAACAGTTACCATGGTTGGTCGTGTGTTTTTCCCTGGGAATATTCAGGAGATTTGGTTCTGGTATAGAGTAGCTGTGGCAGTGAGTTTAGCTCTGTTAGGGAAATTTACCAGGAAAATATAATAATGAGGAGATATGGAGCTTTTGCACATTATTGTAATTATGGACTATGGGAATCTGGATATGAGGAAATGAGAGTGATGACTGGTGAATAAGCAACAGGGCCAATGGATCAAAGATCTCTACAAGGTCAAAGACTTATTACAGAGAAGGTACTTCAGTAAGTGGAAATCCTCTGGGCAGCTATTAACACATAGGAATGTTCATTAATCTTCCCCAAAGACTCTGATTTAGTTGGTTTGGATTGGAACCTTAGGATCAGTGTTGTAAAGAGCTATGCAGGTAATTATAGATGCAACCATGGTTAAAAGCCACTTAATAGGAAGATGGGCAATCAGTTCACACTGGAGGGATCACTTAGGTGGAAGGTGTGAGGGCACTGGGCAACTGCTCTCTTCTGCAGCTGGTGTTTGTTTGGTGACCTGGGAGTGACTTGGGAATAAACAAGAGTTTCTTCCTCCACTGGTCAAACAGTGTCCACAAGAGTAAATTTGAATGTAACTACAGTAAATATTAACTGGGATGAAAATCCCAGCTGTTAACATGAGCACATTTTCATTGTTACAAAGATCCCTCCTGGGTTTCTCTGAGCTTACTGTGGTGTGGTAGCTGGGGAGAATAAAGAACGATCCCACCTGCATGCAAGGCTCTGTGGGGACCCTCTCAAGGCACCTGGGTCATAGGTGCTCTGAAGCCACTCATGAAGCCCCTCTCCACTCTTCATTGTGGAGGAATAATTGTCACTCTTGTGTCTATATAGCCAAGAGTGATGAAAAAACAAACAATCAGCAAAGCAACCCAAAGCACAAATTCTCTATCTCTTTCATTCTACAGACAAAAAACATGATAAAATGTCACATAGCCTGAGATAAAAAAGGAATTTTCTTTTTTTTTTTTAATTGAACAGTTTTATTTTGTTTTAGAATAAAAACCTTGCTTTAATATTGTAAAGTGTACTCAGGCATGCCATGCTGCCAGTTATTGTTGGGGCACAAAATGCCCCAGTCAGTGACTCAGAGGGCTGGGAAAACGCGTGAACTCATACTTTCAGAGCAAGTGGAACTAGTATTTATAGTTTTCTTTCTTGAAATTTGCCGGGGACATCTCAGTCTACACAGGTGTTGCCATAGCACTTGCTCTGATGCTCTGAATGCCTCAGAAATGTGTTCAATGTCATGATTTGTGGGTGCTCTAAAAGGTTTTGTTGTTAACATGCAAGCAAACAGCACTAAACGATATTATCTAAACTATGGCTGCCAACTACTGGATCTTAATAATGAAACCAAATTACAAAACATTGCCTTGTAGAGCTACATAAAAGATATAAAATTAAAATAAAAAATATCAACCAGCTTTAAATATTCCAATTCTCCTACAGTGCAGTTTCCACATCTTTATCGCTACTGAATGTTTTAAGGAGAATGTTAACAAAAAAAAATCAAAATAGATAAAAATATTTAAATCTTTGGATCCTTTTATTCCATGGCCTCCATAAAAACACAGAAGTGGCCAGATTTTTCCCACTAGTGCTTAAAATATCAAAAAGACTCACTAGTAGTTTATAATTAGCAATGAACTCTATACTGAGTCATCTGCGGGTCACAGGCCCAAGGACCAGTGCTGCCGTGTGTTACAGGCTGCCAAAATAATTCCTCACATTCTGAATCCTCTTGAAATATGATGGAATGAGTCAAGGTATCATGACTAAATTCCAGGCATAATAGGAAAAACAGGTTCATTGATGCCTAGTTTTAAAGTCCTAAAAAAGGGTGGAGGATTACTTATTTGAAAATACAGCTAAGTACATTCTCATCTTACGATTATTTACATTTGTATACTGAAAATACTGATTATTTGGACAGATCTGTGACATGCCATTTGCTACAAAATGAAGCATGAATATTTTATGTTTTTTAGATAATGAAATAATGTATCAAATCTTCATTTATGTTCCAAACATTAAAAAACAAAATAAAAAAATTTTAAGCCTGGAAAACTAAGAAAAAAAGACTCACCCATAATGGGTATGTTTGCTGACTTTAAAATATTTGTTCTTTAAAAAGTTAGTTGCTTTTTATACAGCTATCCAAAGTTCTTAATGTTTCTTTGGCAATGGAATATAATGGAATTTTACAACTATATAAAAAAGTTACCTTTGCTTAAGAAACAGTATTACTGTGTGTACATAGTTGACTGGCAAAATTCTCTACCATCCAGCACCCTAATTAACTGACGAAATAAGCTACTTTGTATTACAGGATTTCCCAAAAGAAAGGAGGAAAAAGATACACACACACACGCACACGCACACGCACACATACACACACAACCTTCTGTGGCTCAAAACACAGCATCACGGCCCTATATGCAGGTAACTTGCAATTGCCAAATACAATTTAGTGATAAAAAAAACCTTTCAGTGATGAAAAGATACTTGTAAGTCCCACTGACGTACTGCTTTAGTTTAACTATACATAATTACTTAAGCTTCGGCCATTCCAAATATATTTAATGCTAATGTTGTAAGATGACCCTTCCACCCCAAAAAGTAACTGCATTTTATCTTTGAAATTAAGTGGAAAAACAAACAAAAAACTAAAAATCCCAGTGCTGGTGACAAATGTACAGCAAATTCACTTCTTCATTCTTCGCAAAGACTGAAATCAATTTTCAGGACCATGAAGAGATAGAAATTCACCTATTTTCAGAGACTTGTTTGTAGACTATGCAGCAACTTTGTTGTCTTTCCTACATTCAAAGTCTGCAAACTCCCGGCCCCCACGACCTCCTCTGAATCCACCACGAAATCCACGAGGGGCAGTGAAGGTACCACCTCTGCCACCACCATGCCCTCTGCCACCATGGAAACCAAGACCTCCTCTGCCTCTGTATCCCCCATGACCACAGTTTGGATGAAGTGGGATTCCAAATGTTTCAGCATTTAATCTTCTTTCTTCAGCCCAGGTTGGTCTCCGTTCTCTATTGTCATCACAAGAAATATTATCAAAGAAGGATTTAGTTTTGTCATAATAGCAATTAGATCCAAGTGGATCTTCTTCATCAGCATTTCCTTCACTGTTTTGAGTATCAACTCCTGAGTCTCCTTTATCTTCACCATTTATAGGCTTCTCCTGTTTCTCAAGTTTATCTTCTTTTAAGCTTATTATGAAACTCTCTGTCAATCTCTTCCTCGTTGAATTGTGCATTTGCATTTTCAAAGTCAAAGTCTTTCTCAAATTTCATTGGCCCATCTCGCCGAATATCAAATCTTCCCCTGCCACCCTGATGGAGCTGAAGGAGCACCTGGAGCTACTTGTTTCTAGTTATCATTTCTGAGTTGCTTATTTCCTGGCCTTGAAACTTTGTATACTTCAGCTCACCTGTGCTCCTGATTCTTTATTGCTTTTTGGCTGGTACATGGCAAAGGCCTGGTTGATACAGGACTCTTTCTCCCAACAGGTGCTGGAGCAGGTAAGTGGGCCGAGGCACTCTGCACTGCTTGTTCCATGGTTGGGCTTTTTCTCAAAGAGTCTAACTGAGGGCTTGAACGACCTTGAGATAACTGTGTTTTTAGGGATCTTGTATCCTGTGTAAAGGCAGAACCAACTGCACTACTTTGGGGTAAGGTACCACTGTTTGCTGTTTCTGTTCCAAAGGATGTCAAAGAGCTTCCAGCAACACCAACAGCATCAAACTGCTGCCCAGCTAAGGAACTTGGACTAAACTGACTGTATGTGGGCATCCTGCCAAAAGGCCCATAGGAACCCATGGACTGGAATGAAGAAGTCGATGAGCCTAGTGAGGACTGAATGATAGCTGGGTCTTGAGGCAAAGAACACTGTGGTTTTGGTGGCTCACAAACAGTGAGGTCTTTAATGTCACTCTCACGGAATATAATGTATTCAAAGACTTCATCTCGAGATGGTATTGGACAATCTGTTGGTCTGTCTTCTGTACCAAAGGATCAAACTTGGCGAGGGCTACGGTGGCATTTTTGGTGTCGATGGTGTAGAGGATGCCCTCGTAGTGGATCTCTGCTTTGGCTGATCTTGCTGCCGATGTAAGGGGTGCCCCCGCTCATGGTGCTGCCGCCCCGGCCTGCTCGCAGAGAGGCAGATCCCACGCCGCCGTTGCCTGCTCCGCATGCCCTCTTGCTCCAACAGGTCAGCGCCTACAGCAGCCGCTTCAGACCCAACATCAAAAAGGAATTTTCTTTATAGCAACCAACAAAAATATTGAGTTAGAACTATTTCAGAATAAAGTCCTCTAAAGGACAAAGTGCTTTTGTGATACACAACACTAGTCCCTAGTCTTGCTGAATTCTGCAACCACAAATTGCCAGAGTAACTCCAGAGGCTAGCAGAAAGCTTGTTCCATGGAAAGCTATGTATATATGGACCTTTCTGTCCCTGTACCATCTCTGTCTAGGTACAGGAACCAGAGAGATAAGCTCCCAAGTTATAAAGTCAACACTGGCCCTCTTATTCACTTACATGACCACAAAGTAACCAAGTGGCAGAAAACAGATGTGGAATCAAAGGACAAATGCCATGTAGTATCCAACCATGGTGAGCTCAAATGTGGCCAAACAACTTACAGAACTTTCCCAAGCACAGCTTTTATTGCTCACTACCATCACCATGTGGGCAAAGGGAGAGCAACCCCTCAAAAAAAAAAAAAAAAAAAAAAAAAGAACAGTTTAAAAGAAGATGAATTGCAGCACTTTAATAATGTTAAAGGATGCTTTTTATTGCTTTTAGTGGAGTTTATAAAAAAGAAATGAAAATAAGCAATGTTCAAAATAGCAAATTTGACTGTAACTATAGTAAATATTCACTGGGATGATAATCCTGTTAACATGAATATATTTCCATTGTTGCAAACATTTGGTTTAGGTTAATCCCCAGAATATATTACTGCCAAAAGGAATCTCATTGACAAGAGCTAATGCATTAGTTACTCTTAAAACTATCCCTCTTGAACTGTTGACTTACTGGTAGTGTTCGTCATGGAAAAGACTATTTTTATTACCACTGTCATCAAACTCAGTGAAGTTCAGAGATATTTGCTTGTAGTCACTACAGCTTATTCCTTTGCTGATTAGAGTCCACATGTGTGAACTAGAGGTTTGGGTGATGCCACATTTCTATCAGATGACAATGTGATTGTGATTGGATCGGATGAAAGTGTTTGGCTGGACTTCCAGTCCAGATTCTTTCAACTAAAGCCCGCAGTCAAGAAAGCAGAACCAAAATGCACAGTGAACTCATTTAAAAATGTTCTTATATAAACAGCTTTGCTTGGAAGTGCTAAGGGTGAGGGTGATAGGTAGAGGTTATTTAACATTTCCCTCCAGCTTCTCAGATACTCCCCAGCCTCAGATTTGCAAATATCTCTCAACATTTCAGAACTGTAAAGGAAACACAAATTAGGAAGCATCACCAGAACTCTTTTAAATCTAGCATTTAAATAGAATAATGTAATACGATGGAAAGATTTTTGGCCAAAAGAGATTTGAGAATATAGGTTGAGTCCTAGTTCCATCATTAAATAACTTTTGGCCAAGTAGTTTCCTATCCTAATCAGTAAAATGAGAGAGGTCTAGTATAACCATGGTTTGCAAACGAGTTTTTTCAGGACCCTTCAGGAAAGGAGTGGATGGGAGGACTCTACCAAAGTATATTGTTTGTCTTAGGTATTGAAGGTTTTTTTGTTTTGTTTTTGTTACTGTTTTCTTTCCAACTTTTATTTTAGGTTTAGGTTCAGGGAGTACATGTGCAGGTTTACTGCATGGGTAAATTGTGTGTAGTGGGGGTTTGGTTTACAGATTACTTTGTCATCTAGGTAACGAGTATAGTATTTGAGAAGTAGGAGCGTTTTTTGAAGAAAGATATCTGTCATCAAAAAATTTCACAAAGGATTTTATTAAGTGCCCTTTAAAGTCTCTTTAAAGAATGGATACTTTGAATTCACAACAGTAAATTCACAGCAGTTATTTCTAAACTGTTTTTTTGTGTGTTTGATTTTTGAGACAGAATCTCACTCTGTCTCCCAGGTTGGAGTGCAGTGGTGCAATCTCAACTCACTGCAACCTGTGCCTCCTGGGTTCAAGCAATTCTTGTGCCTCAGTCTCCCCAGTAGCTGGGACTACAGGTGTACACCACAACATCTGGATAATTTTTTGTATTTTTAGTAGAGACAGGGTTTCACCATGTTGGCCAGCCTGATCTCGAACTGCTGGCCTCAATTGATCTGACTGCCATAGCCTCCCAATATGCTGGGATTACAGGCGTGAGCCATCCCACCGGCCAATTTCTAAACTTTTTGATAAGCAATAGTTTCGAAACTTTTTGCATCCTAATCAGTAAAAATACTTTTGTCATGCGATTCCAAAATTACATGATAAATATTAAATTTTAAGGTAAATCATACATTTATTTTATAATGACTAAAACTTTTTATTGTCAACATTAATACCTTTATTAACATTGTTAATATTAACATTAAAAGTTTTACTGAAAGTAATGGCATTTGAATATGTTACCTGATTGGTTGGTCATTGTAACTGCATAGATCTTGCTAATTTTCTACTACCACGGTAGGGCTTATAGTTGATCTTCAATATTAATGGCTGTACTTTCTGTTGGGACTTGCAAACAAAAATTAAATAAATGATCTCCAGCTTTAGGATTTTCTGAATGATTCACACAGTCACAGAATGTTGGAAGATGGTAAATGTATTGTTTTTAATTCCAGACAAAAACCACTCTGGTTCATTTAAGCAGGAAGGTTTTATTAAAAGATTTTAGACAGTTTACAGCTCTCTGGGAGGACCAGAGAACTGGGCTTGGATGCTTCACATAGCAACTAGAAGAAATGCCCTTCCATAGCATAGGACTGGACTAACCAAACACTGTAGCTATCCCTGCTTACTTCTCAACATTAATGATGCTTAGGACGGAATGACAGAATCTCTAGCACAGTGTTGCCCCAGGAACTCCTGCCGCCTCTGCCTCTGGGCTTCAGGGAAGTTCACTTGCCCCTAGGGACCACTGACTCACACTGATCATTCTGCCTACATATTTCTGCAAGTGTGTCTGCTGTTAGACTATTTGGTGAGACTAATTGCAATGAAGAGGGTGGGTCTAGCCATGCTGTTTGCCAACAAATCCTGATAAGGAGAAGGGCCATATTGGGTAGGATGTCTGGTAATTGAAGAGAGCTGCACCCTTTTAAGGAGGGGCCAGAGTCCAAGAAGGCAAAGCTTGGCTGACAGCCTGGTCTGGAATCAGTCTTTGAGTGGTCCTGAACTAGAGGGTAGAACAGGCACCAGCGTTTCTGGGCCAGAAGCAGGGCTCAGCTTCTATTGAATGGCTTGGCTGCAGTAGGCCAGGTAGGCTTGTCAGAGTCAGTATGAGGGATGTTAGAAGCAAGGTTCAGCCTCAAGACAAGAGAATAACAATAATGAGTTAGGAGACCACTGTTCTCAGCCAGCCAGTTTGGGTTCAGGCTTACAGGACAGAGAGCAAGTAAGACACAGCAAACAAGTATGAGCCAAATGCTCAAAAGATGTCTGGAAGCTTAAATCCACTTGAAGCCCAGTTTTGATTTTGGATACAGGAATAGCCATCTACTACCAGACTCTTATCACTGGGGAAAAGGAGCTTCCACCATCCCAATCTTTAGAGATTTCAGAACTTACCAGGCTATAGTGGTTCCCACCAGACAGGTAAAATGAAAGCAATGCTTATTTACTGCTGCACAATAAATCACCCCAACATAGTGGTGTAAAACAATAATCATTTTATTGCACTCATGTGCCTCTGCTGACAATATTTGGGACCTCAGCTGGAAAGACTCAAATGCCTGAGGAGAACTCAAAACACTGGGATTGAACTCATCTGGGACGTCTTCACTCATCTACCTGGCTCCTGTGCTGGAATAGGTCTAAAACTGGGTTCAGCTGTGACTATTGGCCAGCGAACCTAGTGAGGGCTGTCTGTGAATTGGGCTTTTCCCAGCATGGCTGCTGGGTTCTGAGATGAAGCACTCAAGAGGGAGCCTGCAGAGAGAAAATATTCCAAGGAACCTAGGCAGAAGCTGCATGAGCTTTTATAGCCAAACCTTAGAAGTCATATAACATCACCCTGCACCATTTTATCGGTTGAAGCAATCACAAACCCATCCAGATGCATGGAAAGAAGACATAGATAGATCCCACGTCTTGATGGGAAGAATGTCAAAACATTTGGGACCATGTTATGAAACAGCCACTAAGAAAAATGAAGTGAAAGAGAAGAGCTCAAAAACACATTAGTTGCATATAAATATTGACTAAAACTTGAATAGCCTAGTTTAGTTTATTTAAAGAAAAAAACATATCGAAGACTTACCATGTAACAAGTACTGTGCAAAGGGCCTGGGATACAGAGCTAAGGCACAGCCCCTCAAGGAGCTTACAATCCACTGGAGAAAACAGACGTACATGCTTTATTGTAACAAAGTCAAATGAGAAAATTGAATGAAGACAGATAGTATAAGAGTGTTATGATAATCTACAGGAAGGAATAATTAGCATGGTGAAGAGGCCATGTTGTCTAAAAGAAGATATGTGAGGTTAGAAATTGGTCAGACCTTAATTTGAATGTTACCTTCATCATTTGTTAGATTGAACCATGCCAAACTGTTTTGTTGTGGGTAAAAAACTAGCTGACTCTCAGCAATTTAATGTGGCTCAATATACTTCTACCTAGGCCACCTCAAAAAGTTATGTTACTTCTGGGAATGTCAGTTTCTTGATTAGTAAACAGGGGTTAAAAATGTCATAGAGTTATTTGCAAAAATAAGGTAACATATGCAAAATGCCAGTATAGTACTTAGCACAGGGTAAGCACTTAATAAATAGTTGTTGTTGTGTGATTCTACTTATAAGTGACACTCAGTCCTGCTTTTGTTTTGGGACTCAGAGATTTCTTTTAAGTAAAAAGATTCAAGAAAAAAATTGAAATTCTCTCACAGCAAATCATCACAGGTGTTTTCAAGTCTAGACTTTCCAGTATTTTTATGGACTAAATAATCTGCAATCCTTCCCTTCACAAATCACTGAGGCATTCTGCTTAATAACTAATCAATGCTCTTTAAAAAAGTAAGGAAAGTCTCTGGGGCTCAACACAATGGGAATCAAAATCCTGGCAGCCTATGGTTGTGGAAGGGGAGATAATAGCCTTAAGAACTCAGGGTGTAGGTTTCAAAACTCTCATGAAGTCAGGACATAAAGCTCTGGCCCAACATGAGTTGGGGAGATAAGAACTGATACCCTTGCATAAATCTGGGTCTCATAGAGCTACATAATCAATGAAATGCTGGTCTAGAAAATCATCAGCTCACTAGAAAAAGAAATAACAAGGAAGCTTCTATCTCATCTGGCCTCTGGGTTAAAAAAAAAAAAGTGTCCCTTGACAATTCTTTCCAACAGGCCTATCACTTACATCTGTGGTTCTAATTACATTTCCTCCATAGTTTGGGAAATGTCAGGCTGATAAATTAGTGAAAAAATTGATAACACTCAAGCATCTAAGAAAAGCCAAGGTAAAATCATTCTGAAAGGATATGTCAAGTAATTTTAAACATGATTTCCACAGAGAAAATCTTGTTAAAGGTGAACTCACAACTTAAAATTCTAAAGTATGGAAAAACAATTTTCCTGAGCAATCAACAAACAGAAGGATTAAAAAGATCCCTAGAAACTTCAGATAATAGAGCTGTCAGATAAAAGAAATATATCTGAAATGTTTAAAAACTTAAACTGGCCAGGCACAGTGGCTCACACCTGTAATCCCAGCACTTTGGAAGGCAGAAGGAGGCAGATCACTTGAGCCCAGGAGTTCGAGACGAGCCTGGCCAACATGGTGAAAACCCGTCTCTACTAAAAATACAAATATTAGCTAGGCATCATGGTGCAGTCCTGTAATCCCAGCTACTCAGGAGGGTGAGGCAGGAGAATCACTTGAACCCAGAAAGCAAAGTTTATAGTGAGCCGAGATCATGCCATTGCACTCTAGCCTGGGTAAAAGAGCAAGACTCTGTCTCAAAACCAAAATCAAAACAAAACCAAAAAACAAAAACATCCAAAAAACTTAACTGTAAGATTAAAAATTAAGACAGTGTGAAAAGATAACAGGCACATTTTAAAAAAGAATCATATTATAAATTATGGAAATTTTAAAAATTATTAAGATGAAAAAATTTAATTGACAGTTTAAATAGCTTATTAGATAGAGGTAAAGAGAATAAGAGAACTTGAAAATAAATTTGAAGAAATTATTTAGAAGTTAGCACAAGATAAAGAGAATCTATGAAAGAGAAGCTAATAAATACAGAAGATATAGCAAGAAGATCTAACTTATATCTGAGCAGAAAACAAGAAAAAAGAATTGTGAGGGTGAAGAAAAAGCAATATTTAAAAATGTAATGGCTGAAGATTTTCTCAAATTGTTTAAAAATTAGAATCCTTACATTTAGACAGTACAATTTTTGAGCAAAATATGCCTTAGCAGTGGCAGACAAGAACAGTTGATACAAATATCCCCTCAAGGAATTTATAGTCTATGAAGAGAGATCATAGAGATACAGACAAAACCAACATGTAAAACTGAGATGCCATAGAAGATCATGACTGTGATGGTGAGAGATTGTTTTTCCACTTGAAAGAACATCTCAGAACTTTATGGGAGGAGGCGATGTTTGTCTTGAATCTTAAAAGATGGGCAGTCTGAACATGTGAAGAAGATGTGTAATTCACATCACTGCCTGCTTAATCTTCCTAAGGCAAATTCTGTTAATGTCATTTTCCTGTTCAGAATCTTCAGGATCTCTCAACTATTTTCAAGATAAAGCCCCCAAATTTTGCCATTCATTCTAAGCCTCCATGGCATGTGTCCAACCTATCTTTCCAAACTGATTTCCAATAAAGTTGCTTCTTGAATCCCATAACATAGGCTGCCTAAAATCCTTGCTGCTTCTGTGTACATCCATGTTTCCCCACCTCTCTTGCTTTTTCCCCAATGTAGAATACCTTTGAATGAGAGGCAAAAAGCTGGGGCTTTATCTTGACAATAACTGAGGGATCTTGAAAATTGTCGTAGAAGAAAGACAGCTTCAGAATAGTGCCTCAGGAAGATTAAGCAGGCAGTGCTATCTAGGGTAGATTAGAAAAGGAGGTTCCTGTAGCTAAGTAGCCCTTACTGCTTGCTTACATTTTGCCCCACTCTGGGAGGCACAAGAGACACCAGATTGCCCAATTGGTTTGGTGAAGAAACCTGCATGATAGTTGATTCTGTAGAAATTTTGGACACAAAAGTTGTGAAAAGCTCAATAGAGCATTAACAGAACAGAAACAGATGCAATCAAAATATTCACTATCTTGGCTTCTCTGCATTGGTGCTTCCACTGCAGCTAGAATTGAAGCTGTCTCCTAGAGCCCTTAAGAATAGCAAATGTTCGGCCGAGCGCGGTGGCTCAAGCCTGTAATCCCAGCACTTTGGGAGGCCGAGGCGGGTGGATCACGAGGTCAAGAGATCGAAACTATCCTGGTCAGCATGGTGAAACCCCGTCTCTATTAAAAATACAAAACATTAGCTGGGCATGGTGGCGCGTGCCTGTAATCCCAGCGACTCAGGAGGCTGAGGCAGGAGAATTGCCTGAACCCAGGAGGCAGAGGTTGCGGTGAGCCGAGATTGCGCCATTGCACTCCAGCCTGGGTAACAAGAGGGAAACTCCGTCTCAAAAAAAAAAAAAAAAAAAAAAGAATAGCAAATGTTCTTATGAGTTCAATGTCTCCAATTTCAGAGTCCCAGTTCAATGTCAAACAGCTAAGTGAAAACCTGGATATGAGTTAGATGGTGATTTTTTGCTGATAAACTATTACTTCTAAATGGGTGTAAGCACAGACAAATTTTAGAATTCTCCTTTTTTCTCTCAGAAGATAGAGTCTCACTCTGTTGCCCAGGCTGGAGTGCAGTGGCATGATCATAGCTCATTGTAGCCTTGAACTCTTGGGCTCCCCCCTCAGCCTCCCAAGTAGTAGGACTACAGGTGTGTACCACCATGCTCAGCTAATTTTTTTGTAAGACAGAGTCTTGCTATGTTGCCCAGGCTGGTCTCAAACTCCTGGGCTCAAGCAATCCTCCTTCCTTAGCCTCCCAAAGTGCCGTAGTTACAGGTAGGAGTCACTGCACCCAGCCCTAGAATTATTCTTCAGTTTCTCTGTGCAACAGAAAATTCTTCCCATTGTAAAAAGTGTATTTTTCAAGAGTGTTTATAGAGTTGATTTGGATAGCTTACTATTAAAACCCAGTACAAGAGCATTGCATTTTCTAAAATGTTTGAAGTCCCAATCTTATCATATTCCTGGTTTCTGGTATATCTATATGAGCCCTCAAAGTAGATAATTCAGTTGATCAGTCCTACCGTTTCTTCTATGTACAATTGATCTGTACAGAAATTGTTTCTTTCCCAATCCCAGAACGGTGGTATGCTTCCTTGTCTTAATCTTTGAAAATGGACTTTTCATTATAAAACATTTGCGATGGGACATGCATCGTCATTTAAAAAAACACAGCTTTACCTCAATAGGTATGTTTCTGGGGAAAGTGAGTATAAATCAGATTTTTGTAAGTCAAATCATATTTTAAGTGTCTCAGGGGAACTCATTATTTAATAAACTAGCACGAAGCGAATAATCACATTGTGGTGTGGCTTTTCATAAAGCAGGGCACACCTGTATCACACTCTGTCATGGTATAGGACTTCACTCCATAGCAGAGTTTGAGGGTTGCCAGGTTTGCCTTGGACCTAAGTCAAGGGAATTAAGTTATTGAGTACTGAGGATCTTGTTACAAGGAAGTCTCATTTATAAGCTGTCTCAGCATGGATCCTATAGTTTGTGCTTTAAAAAGATGTGGAAAGTCTGCTATACTTATAAGTTTAAAAGTATATTAGGCAAATTAAATTGCTTTATGTCTACATTTTCTCATGTCAACCATAATCACTTGTTTGTTTGAGTACAGAATTTAAAAGTACTGTAGGTGTTAATTTTACAAATCTTTTATTTCCTGGCAGGAATTTAGACTTAGTAAATAATTTCATGTATTGAAAGTAAGGGCAACAACCAGATTTATGGAAGTGAAAATTTAAAAAACACTGAACAAATTTAAAAGCGTGTAAAAATAATTTTAAAAGAAAGAAGACAGAAAGAGCACTTACTCCATTAAAAGCCGCTTTCCCTTTGAATTGTCTTTGGGGCTTCCATCTCACAGGGATAGAACATGGTAATATAAAAACATTACATGTCTTCAAATACTGACTCTGTATATGTTGTGCAATCATAAGGCCACGGAAAGAGCAATACATCTGTCAGTGAGTCTCACTGGCCCTCAGCATGTGGCCCAGGTCCTGTTGCTACAGGCTGACTGGGAGATGGTCAGGACTCTCCTGGTATGAGATGAACTGAGTATAGTGTTGACTAATATAAAACTGAATTGTGAAAGCACAATCACACAAGAATCCCTGAAAAATACATAGTTGGCTGGGCATGTTGGCTCACGCCTGTAATCCCACCACTTTGGGAGGCCGAGGCAGTGGATCCCGAGGTCAGAAGTTCAAGATCAGCCTGGTCAATATGGTTAAACCCCATCTACTAAAAATACAAAAATTAGCCCGGCATGGTGGCGGGCACTTGTAATCCTAGCTACTCGGGAGGCTGAGGCAGAGAATTGCTCTAACCTGGGAGGCAGACGTTGCAGTGAGCTGAAATTGCACCACTGCATTCCAGCCTGGGTGACAGAGCAAGACTCCCTCTCCAACAAACAAACAAACAAACAAAACCATAGCTAAGGGGCCGGGCACAGTGAGAGGCCAAGGCAGGCGGATCACCTGAGGTCAGGAGTTCAAGACCAGCCTTGCCAACTTGGTGAAATCCTGTCTCTATTAAAAATACAAAAATTAGCCGGGCGTGGTGGCTCACGCCTGTAATCCCAGCACTTTGGGAGGCCGAGGCGGGTGGATCACGAGGTCAAGAGATCGAGACCATCCTGGTCAACATGGTGAAACCCCGTCTCTACTAAAAATACAAAAAATCAGCTGGGCATGGTGGCGCATGCCTGTAATCCCAGCTACTCAGGAGGCTGAGGCAGGAGAATTGCCTGAACCCAGGACGTGGAGGTTGCGGTGAGCCAAGATTGCGCCATTGCACTCCAGCCTGGGTAACAAGAGTGAAACTCCGTCTCAAAAAAAAAAAAAGAAAAAAATACAAAAATTAGCTGGTCCTGATGGTATGCCCCTGTAATCTCAGGAGGCTAAGCCAGGAGAATCGCTTGAACCCAGGAGGCAGAGGTTTCAGTAAGCTGAGATGGCGCCGCTGTACTCCAGCCTGGGTAACAGAGGGAGACTCCGTCAAAAACAAAATACAAAAAACAAAACCATAGTTAAAACTATTCCCTCTCTTTCTTGTCTCTCTCCCTATCATTTCTTCTCTCTCTTCCATCACACACAAAAACACACACACACAAACACACACATACATGCCCATTTAAACTGAAATGTTAATATCTAATTGCACCACCCAGTTCTATATACTATATCAAAGTCCCCAGGCTTCAGCTATTTGAGGGGGTTGTCGGCTGACCAAAGGGTACACTTACAGACGGGAATGGGAACAGCAGTGTCTAAGACCACCAACTCTCTCTCTTTCTTTTCTTTTTCTTTTTCCTTTTCTTTCTTTTTCTTTCTTTCTTTCTTTCTTTCTTTCTTTCTTTCTTTCTTTCTTTCTTTCTTTCTTTTTTCTTTCTTTCTCTTTTTCTTTCTCTCTCTCTCTCTCTCTCTCTCTCTCGCACGCACACACACACACACACACACACACCCTTACCATTTTGCAGATTACAAAATGTTAAAGCTTGGAGCTTTAAATAGCTCCATTTATTAAATTTCTATGATGTAGCAGGCACCATACTAGGTGCTTTGTATACATTATTTTTAATCATCACAAGTATTCTGCAAAATGTACATACTTATTCTGATAATACAGAGGAGGTAACTGGGACTCAGAGAGGTTCAGTAATTTGACTAAGGTTACACAGCTGGTAAAGGGGAGGACTGGGATTTGAACCTCCAGTGGTTTGATACTTAAGGTCTTTCAACTTCATGGCTTCCAAAGCATTTCTATATATTAATCCTATGTGGGAAGAAATGACTATTTCTATGCTGCAGATGAAAAAACAAAGTGGAGAATCAAGGCATAATCTCTTTCAAGATGTCCACAGCTGAAAGAGGAAGGAAGATATGTAACCAAAAAACTGTAATGTTAAGGAGGGAGAAATAAAAGCCATAGACTTGGCAGCAAAATACTGAAGGGGACTGGGGCGTGAGGAGAGTTGCAGGAAGGGATGTCAATCAGACCAGAATCTAGGAAGCTTCACCGTTGGCATTTGGCCCCTAAGCGCAGTGGTCAATGGTTATGAGAGTCTAGGGTTTCTGCAGTGAGCCAGAGGAGATGTAGCTTTTACATGGATAGGTTCATTGACTCCATCCTTTCCCGCGTCCACGGCAGAAAGCAAGATTTGAAATGAGGTTCAGTCACAGAGAAGTCCTGATTTAAGACAGAAGAAAGAAAACCTGGCCAGACACCTTCTATTGCAATGCATCTTCAACTTCAGTGTTCTAGTGAATCACTTGTTAAAATGCCAGTTTTGATTCAGCAGGTTTGTCTGGGGCCTGAGATCTTGAGTTTCTATTGAAATCTTGGCGATGCTTGATGTTGCTGGTCTGGGACCACACTTTGAGGAGCATCTACGTCACCTAGGAGCCTGTTGAGAAATGTTTGGGCTCCACCCCAAGCTTAATGAATCAGAATCTGCATTTTAACAAGATACCCAGGCGATTCGTATGCACATTACACTTTGAGAAATACTCTTCCAGGTAATTCTTTTTTTCAGTAGAAGGGACCCCAAGAGGTCCAGACTTCCCAGGGTAACGCTCACGAGCAGTCTGGTTTCTTTCCGGAGCTCAAGTTCCCACAGGGCAGAGGTTTGTGCCCCGTGAAGTTGCTTCTCCTGATCCTAAACCAGTAGCAGCTCCGGGAGTTTGCTCGCCTCATAATCCTCCTTGCTGGGTTCCTTTCCACCCCAACCCGCGACTCCCCGGGGCGCTCCAGCTGTTTCCCACCCCCACGCCCAGGCGGCTACTGTGCACAGCTGGAGCCCTAAGCGGCGGGAGCACCAGAGCTGCCGCGGCCGAGGAAACCAGGCGAGGGCGCCGCAGACTAGCCTGTGCGGGAGGAGGCCGCTCGGAGCCGGGAGAGGGCGGCCAGGGGAGCGCGAGCTTCGTCTCTGGTGCCAATAGGCACGGCTCTGGCGCGGCCCCACATTCCCACACCGCGGGAGTCTAGGCTTGCTACCTGGGAGGCGGCGCGCATCACCCCAACTTGCGTTTCACAAACCGGTCGGGAAATAGTTCCTCAACCCCGTGGGCTAGTAATCAGCCCGAGGTTCTCTCGAAAAAACTGCTGATTATAATCCCGGAGCTGGGCGGGGGCCTAGATTTTAAATCGACTATTTAATGTCATCATTATCATCATTATTAAAAGCTAGCTACACTGACCGCTCCCCACTCCCCATTCCTTATATACACATCAGAAATTAGAGGGGAGGATGTTGAAGAGCTAGGGGGAGGGAGCAGGATTGTAAAACAGAATGATTTGCTAAGAAATCCGGGACCGAAAAAGCAATTCACAAAACGGCGAGTTTTACAAGGTAGAGAATGTAACCGGGCAGAAATCTTGCAGCCGATGAACCCCAGCTGCGCGTGCTCTCCTGAGCCGGCTGGCCCAGAGCGCGCCTGGTTTGGGCCGCGTCGCCCTGGCAGCGCGAGGATTTCGCAGGAAGAGGTGGCTGTTCCGTGTCTCAGGCCCCGGCGTCGAGACGCGGTAGAGACCGTTGCCCCAGCCGCCCGGCGACCCTTGCCGCCCGCGGCGCCCTTTCTCTGGCTGGACGCAGAAGCCGAGCTAGCCCTGAGCTGTCGCCTCACTGGCGTTCGAAGCGCGCATTTCTTTGCAAGCTTCCCTTGTAGGGCAAAGCGTGGCAGACCATTCAAAGTTAACACCTTCATGTAGCCGCTGCTGCCTGGATGTGCGCTTATATGTGTATGTGTGTGTGTTTCTCTGACAATGTAAGACAAAACAGGTAGTTTTAACATTTATTAAAGCCTACCTGTTCTGTCTCGAGGCTTATCGGGTTTGTTGAAACTTTTGTGAGTGTGTGTGTGAGTGCGCGCGTCTCCACCCTCCTCTTGCTCCCCCAGCCCCACCCCCACACCGCCTGTGCAGAGCGAAGTAGTCCTATATAGCGATGATAAATATCCCTGTTGATCACTTGATTGATTACCTCCCTGAAAGGTCACGCGGGCTCGCAGTAATTTCCTTTTGCCTAAGGCTCCCTTTTCACTTTTACTCCGGCACGACAGCTCCGAGTACACGGGATCTTTATTTTTTATTTTAACCCCTAAATGCAACCCCTCCCGAAAACAATGCAGGCAAGAAAAATCGAATAAAATCAACTCGAGACCTTTTCGCTCACTCTCAGCCTCCCTCCCCATCTTGCTCCATTCTTTCTTGTCGCCCCCGACCCCTCCTACTTCAGCCCCCCTCCTCAACTCAAACGTATTCTGGACACTATTTAATAGATGAGTGTCTTGCAAGTAAACTCAGGCGTCCCTTGGGTCTGCATTTCATGTCTGTGACTCTCTCCCTTTCTCTCCTGTGGACTGAAAATTCGGATTTAAACCACTAGACAAGCTATTAATTTAGCTAGGCTACCCAGGGTCCTGAACCCAATTAATTTCTAATAATTATAGCCCAAGGGGGCTAGATAGATCTCTCTGCCTCTTTCTTTTATTGCCACTCCACGCCACCGAGGTCAGCGTATAATAATAAAGTGTGTATTTTGAAAGCGATCTCCAGAACAGTGAGTTATTGCAATGAATGAAAATTGTTTCCATTTTGGCTAATTGAGCCGGTGGCCGAAAGCTGGAGCCCTGAGACTAAATAAAGAGGACTGTTTCATTTCAACATGAAGAAACCCCTGCCTAGCTCTGGTCACCCGGCGAGAGTTTAATTTCTTAACAGCCAACCTGAAACCCAGCGTTGGGTAAACAGTATTAATAATTGCATTACAATGATTAAATTAATCTTGCTGGTAGCCAGGAGAATATAGGTTGTGATTGAATAGCATGATGTAAAGTTCACTGCACAAAGACAATAGGCCTAGAAATACCTCCATAAAGAATTCAAACTTTCTTCCAAAGATATTGTGGGGCCGGTTCAATTATAATGAGAGGAAAGGAAAATTTCCTGTTGCATGTAATGTATTGAAAATCGGTTATTTGCCATTTCTAACATTAATTTAAAAAACATAGTGGGGGAAGGGATACACTTGTCTGTGTCTTTCTCTTCAATCCCCATCTTCCTTCTAACTTCCATCTCAAGCTCTTCACTTCTGCTAAAAAAAAAAAAAACAAACAAAACCCCGAAACAGTGACAGTAATAAAACAAGCAAACTCAGCCCGTAAACGCATCGACTTTCCAGAGACATTGCTTCCAGGATGCTCGCTTTCGTGGGAGAAAACACAAGTAAACGTTGGAATCCATGCTACTGTCCCCCAAGAAAACGAATTTCAGGAGGAGCGGGAAAGGCGAGAGATGGGGCGGGGGCGGGTAGCGAGGGCAGCTCCGCCAACTTGTTGGAGGCCTCTTTTCTCTTGGGCCAGGTTAGACATCCGGTCAGAGGGTGTCGGGAACTCCAGGGGCCGCTGAACAGAGAGTCACCTGCTCTGGTCTCACGGCTGGGACCTGGGACAGGTGGAAGTGACGGGGTTCAGGCACTTGAGAATGGGAACCGGCCGGGGCGGACACACAGAGGTCGCGGCGCCATCAGCCGCCAGCGTGACCGGCTGCTGCTGGGTGTTTGCTCCGTCAGGTTAAACACACTCGAACTAGCAAGTTAGCTCTTCATTAGAACACATTTAGGGCAGAAAGCAGGTGATAAAGAAAGAAAAAGAAAAGGAGAGAAAAGGAAAAGAAACCTAGTTTTCAGATTTGAAAATAAAAAAAAAACGAATGATATTGCGAATACTTTTATTTTTTAGAAAAAGGCGATGCCTTGTCTTTTCAGAATGGCTTGGCCTGGGGACACCGAAGAGTTTGCGTTTATTGTTTGTTAGAAGAGGTTGGATTTTCTGGTGGCTCGAAACTCTTGGAAAGACCAGGGAGAAAGACTTGGAGCGCTGAAGCGACAGCGGAGACTTTAAAAACTAGAAGGGGAGGGTGCTCCAGCCGCACCTCATTCCGCCTCTCACTCTGCCAACCCCCCTTCTAGAAAAGTTTAAAAATCAGGGACCTTTAAATTTGGAGATTCGGAGACTGATTTACTTCAGTCTTCCATCTCCCACCCAGTTCCCTTCGCAGAACCCACCCCCTAACTCCCCACGTGCCACGTGGCTTATCATTTCTCAGCAGCAACATCAAGCTTAGCTTCACATGTGGGTCTTGCATTCATCTCAGGGTTTGGTACCTTGGTCCCTTCCTCTCCTGGGAACATTTCCTGCGCCCTTCTTAACCTCCCTTCTCCAAGAGAACTCAGATATAGACAGACCCCCTGGGGATGAGGTGAAAGGGATAAGCGGGAGGAGTGTTGGGGAGGATGGCGGTTTTTTTTTTTTTTTTTTTAAGGCTCCCAAGGCAAGGTGCTTAGCTGTTCCTGGGTGCCTGGAAGAGAAGGTGGGGATTGGGGACAAGACCTTCTAGATTTTGACAGCTGGGATCTTCAGGTGCTGCTAGTCAGTCCCCTGGCCTAGGGGATGGTCCCTGGAGAGTCCCTTACATGGATCAGAAGCAGCTTTATGAACTTCTTGCCAGTCAGCCTCGTGTTTTTCTCTCCCTAGAGATTTTGTTCCCCTTTCCAAAGGCACTCAAGCCCCATTTCTCCTTTTCCTTTGAGGACATTTACTGGTCAGAAGGAAGGCACCTCTCTATCTAAACTGAGGGAAGCTGGCGGAGTCACATTTTGGTGGAAGTTTTAGAGTTAAAGACCTGTGGGAGCCTAACAGAATGTTGAAATGGCTGGTGCTTTTGCACACACCAAATGTGTTAGCACACTCACCTTTATGCACAGGACAACGGGAATTCTAGGTCTGGAAAAAAACCCAGGTGCCTCTTTAATTCAGAGTGGATAATAGAGTTCTCTTGTACCCATGTGTGTGGCACCTTCTTTTTTAGAAGTTGTTTTACTCCTGTTCTGTGTAATTCCCTCATTTACTTCCCCACTTCCCTTCCTCACATTTCAACCTTATACATCTGTCTCCCTTGAGACCTGTAGCTTGGTTCTCCAGGGACCTCTATCTTACAGCCAAATGCTCCCAGAATTACACAGCTCTGGAGAAAGAAAAATGGTGGGCATCCTTAACCAGAACAAATTCTTTGAACTTTGATTCTCTTGAATAAAGAGATTTGCAGGCCATTGATACCATTTGGGACTGAACCTTGCTATTTGCTCTCTCATACCCACAGTACTAGATCTGATAATAAATACCATCAGGTACAACTGGGCACTCTCAGTAATCCCCCTTCCCTTCCACCGTCTTTGCCAAACTCATGCCCAGGACCTGCTTTTCTTTTCCTTTAACTTGAACATCAAGAATGTGTTGTTCCAGTACCGAGACTGAAAAGATTGTAATTTTCTTTTATGGTGTCTGGCAGGATTTGCAACAGATATTAATGGGGACATAAATAGCACATGGAAGGTATTGAACAAAACTGTTTAATGCAAGAAGGTTGTACCAAAAGAAAATCTATACCTAGTTGGGATTGATTCATACCTTGCACACAGCTAGCCCCTTTAGGAGTTCCCATATCTGACTGTCACTTCATTGGTAAATGCTGTAATCAAAGAAAATTTCAAAAATGTATTTTTTTTAAGAGTGTGTGAATCCACCCCCCCACTCCCACTAGTCTTTCTTGTGACCCTGAGGTTGTAGGTTTAAGCGAGTGAGTGAAAATGGCAGGCAGGCTGAGCTGCACCAGGAGGCGACCGTGGCAGCGGTGGGGGAGGCCGGAAGGTGACAGCCGACCTCTGGGAAAGCAGAAGGTCTTGGATGTCAAATGCCCGCGCCGGCCTGGACCCGGGAATCAAGGGTGATCATTACTACTTGGTAGGGAAAGAATACTGAAATGTCCCAAGGATGGCAGCAAGCGTTGGTATTACAGCTAAAATCGAGGAAAAAACCAGTTATTTACTCTGCTTACAACTCTGAAAGCGGAAGCCGCAATAGCTTCAGTAGCAGGAGCAGCGGCAGCAGGAGATTTCTCAAGTTCAGGATGATTCTCACTTTTCTCCAGGATTATTAGCCGAAGGTCCAGCCCTTTTAGTTATTTAATAGGAGGAGGGTTAAAAAAATTTTTTTTTAAAGTTTTTTTTCCCCCTTCACTTCTTTCTTCCCTCATGGATGGTATAGAAAAATGGGTGGGAAAAACAATAACAATAATCATGATACAAGCTTATTGGTGATTCTAACACGAAATCAATCCTCTGCCCAAGCCTTTTCAATTCCCCCCTCCCCTTTTTTTGGGCGAGGTGTCTGCTCCCCTCCGGCTCTCTGCGTTCGCTCCCCGCCCCCCGCCGCCCTCCCCTCGGCTCCCTTTCTCCGCCTCCTCCGCGATTGCCATCTGACAAGATCTCCAAATCAAAGTGATAAATCGCTCCAAACTTTTTTTGGCGGCGCTGAGATGTTGGAGGGGCGTCTAGCGCGCATGTGCGAAGGTGTCCAAACTGACAATGCTGGAGAGATAGCGAGTGTGGATTGAGAGAAAGGGAGAGAGGGAGGGAGAGAGAGAGTGAAAGAAGAAAAGACTGAGTGAGTGTGTGGGAGAGGGAGAGTGAGAAACAGGAGAGAGAGAGAGAGAGGGAGAGAGAGAGAGAGAGAGAAACAGGAGAGAGAGGGAGGGAGCGAGAGGGAGAGCAAAAGAAGGAAAAGATCCAAGAAAAAAAAGCCCCAACCACACACCAGCGGCTGCAGGACTGGGCACAGCATGAGATCCAAAGGCAGGGCAAGGAAACTGGCCACAAGTAGGTGCAATATCCCTTTTCTATTGGCTTTTCCCCCTCCTCTGCCATCTTGCATATCTGTCTCCAGCGCTCCGGGAGGGAGCGCCGGCTGCCTCTCGCGCCGGGGCCCAGGGTGGAGGGCAGGCGCAACGCAGCCCCAGCAACCTGCCGGTCCCAGCCTTGGCGCCCGGTCGCCCGCGCTCTCGCTCCCGGGTTGGGCGCCGGAGGAGCCTGGGCAGCCCTCAGCCCCGCGCGCCGACCAGCTGTGGCAACCCCGGGGTGGGGGTGGGGGTGGGGGCAGCAAAGGCTAGGGGTGGGAGGGAGGAGAGAGCGCGAGAGTGAGCGCGAAGGGGTGGGGTGGGGGGAAGAGGAGAGGAGAAAGTCTCCCCCTCCCCTCCCCTTCCCCCCAGGCGGGGGAGAGTCGCCTCTGGCCAACCAGCTAGTCCCGGGTGTGGGAGGAGGAGGGCGCGGGGGATGGGGGGGCGGGCAAGAGAAGGGAGTCTGTTCGAGCCTCGGTTTGTTTCTGGGGTTTGGGTAGGGTAGCAGGCTCAGAGGGAGCCGCAGTGGCGGCGGCGGCGGGCGGCGGTGGTGGAGTTGGGAAAAGTTGCGAGGCGGCCGCTGGAAGTTGCGCGGGCGCGCGGGCGGGCGGGCAGGCGGGTGGGCTGCGCCGAGCCGCGGCTGCGGTAGTGGGCGCTGTGCGCTCGGCCACGCTCTCCGGCGCTGCGCTGCGCTGCGCGGCGGGAGGACGGCGGCGGGGAGTGGGGGACACCCCGCTGTAATTGCGGGGTGGGGGCAGGGGGCACGGGAGAGTAGAGCTACCGGCTCCACAGAGCCACGCGCAGGTTGGGAGAGAAGAGGCCTAGCGAGTGTTCCGAGGTGGGGAGAGATGGGGCCCAGCGAGCGCTCGGAGAGCCGGGAGTGCAGGGCACACAGCCAGCGGCGGCAGCCTAGGAGCAGAAGGCAGAGAGGGCGCGCTGCGACCCGCGCACCTCGGGCTGGCTGGGCGCCGAGCAACCCCCAGGGGGCGGGCTGCCCAAGCGTTGGGCCGCGGAGAGCGCGCAGGACAGCCTCCTGCGCGTTTCGTCTGGTTGCAGCCTGTGTCCAGGGTCAATAACCCTCCCCGGCGCCCCCTGCCTGCCCGGCGCAGAGCGGCCTTGGTCTGGCGGGATGTGGGCGAATGGATTTGGGGCAGGGGCGGTGGGAATCCCATCCCCAACTCTTACAGCAAAAGTGTTGGAGGACTCGCCTGGCTTTGCCGGCGGGGCCCACACTGTCCCACATGGTGTGATGCTCTGCCAGGACTGTAGGCGACAGGGCTGCGTTTGTCCAAATGCTTCTACTTGGAGCTGAAGGGGACTCAGCGGCGCCGAGCGCCGGAGCTGCTCCGAGCGCTCCTGCTTGAGGTGTCCAGCCGCGGGGCTGGAGCTGCCTCGGGAGTGGACAGGCCGCCGTTCGCTCTCCCACACTCGCAGTCGCCGAAAACAGAACTCTAATTGTGTTGCTTACGGAACGCAGAAATGAGATGGGAGGTGGGTGGGATGCTTCTCACCGATGAAATCCCAGTCTCCCCCCGCGCATCCCTCGCACAGTAGAACCGAGTACAGTAGGTATCGTATCCACGCCTCCCTGCTCGCCGCGTCCCTGCAGCAGGACGGCAAGGCAGCAGCACCTCGGCAGGCTCCGCTTCGCCGGCAGTGGAGTTGGCGGTGTAGCCCGGCGAGATGCTGTTATCCCAGGCGCCTTTCCAGTGCTTTGTCCAGTCCTCACCCAAGCACTCGTACATTCCCGGATACATTTCCTTTCCTCTGGGTCTCAGAAACCGACCTAAATATAGGGCTCTTTGGGTCATCAGTCCATCTGTTTCTCTTTTGGGTATTGTTGATTGCACTCGCTGCTACAGTGTCAAAGGGCGCCAGTGAAACTGTTTTCCCTGTTTGGTTTTAAATGAGGCCGATGTCTTTATTTTCATCTGAAGGGAAATAAATGTACATATACTTGAGGTTCGCGGACTTCGATTTGGACTAAAGGTTGGGAGAGAGCGAGCGTGTGTGTGTTTGGGGGGAGTTGGCGGGAGTGGGGTGGGGGGTGGGGGTGGGTAGCCCTTTTCAACCTTGTCTAAGTTGTGAAATGAAAGCCTAAGGCTTCGCGCCGCTAGTCCCTACCCGGTATCTTCCGAAGTGAAAGCAGAACACAAATCCCTTCGAATTTTCTTGAGCAACTTTTTCAACTATTTTAATTGCCAAGCAAGCCGTACGCTGCCGTCTTAAAGTATTCCCGCACGCACAGTACACTCAACATCCAGAAACTGAGCCTCGTTTCCGATGTGAGGAGACTTGTCATTCAACTGGTGGGAGACCCATTTATTTTGTCCCCAGGGTCTCTAAGGATGCCGCTGCCGCTTTCTGATAGCTAGATCTCAACTCTTACAAACTTTTACTGAGCCTCAGATCGCCGCTTGCACTGCTCCAGCTGTTGCTGCCGCTGCTGCCTTTCTCAGACAGAAGCGCTGCTTTGCATTTTTTTAGTTGCAATCTGAGTAATAAAGGAAATCATAGCAAAACTACAGATTTTTGTATTTTAAAACGCGATTTCCTTACCCCAAGTAGCGCTTGGCGGAGATGGTTGGTGACCCCTGCGGTGCAATCATCCAACGAAAACTTCACTGTTCTGCACCAGTTTTTCTTTTTCTGGGTTTAGAAGGATCATTGTGACCACAATACTGTAAAAAACAAATCTATCTTTATTGTGGCAGGAGAAAACATTACAATGGAAACAAATTACATATAAATAGTTGTTTTCTCCATAGCTTGTTGTTCTTTTTGTCTTTTGTAAATTTCTTTGGTGGTCTTAAGTCCTGATTTGGTCTTGGCTACAGTACAGGAGCCCATGGACCTAGACCAGAGACCACAGACCCTGAAAATACCCACTGATTCTACACCGAGATTGAATGCATAGCCCAGGTTCCAACTTGCAGGGTTTGTTTTCTATACAATAGTTAAAACTGATAAATTCGTTGTAAATCATTTGGGAAGATTAAAAAATTAATTAAAAATAAAAAGAAAAGCAGGAAGATTGACATTTGTAGTGCTAACGCCCCTGAATTTTATTTCCATCTTTTAAGAAAAGAAAACTAAAAGCCAAGCCGACTCTGGTAGTGCGGGGAGACTTCCCAGTTTTTTTCTTGGGCAGCTAGGATAGCACCTGGGCCGTGCCAGAAATGCCAGTTGCTATGGTCCTGATGGATGGAAAGGAAGCGCAGGTTGGGTCTGCCCAGCACGTCTAGAGCCAGAAGCACCGAAGCCACCCTCACCTTACTTCCCCAAAGTGACAACTCACGGGAATTCAGTCACAGCAGAGAATGAGTTGCATCCAGTAACTCCCTTAGCCACCGGCCCCCCAGAAGTCTCGTAAAGTGGCTAAAGGCGTTGCGATTAGCAAGACCGCGGCGAGGGGGGCACTTGTTACTCCTTCACTGGCTCTCTGTTTAAAAACAGGCTCTGAAGTAGCAAAGGTAGATGCCGACCCATTCTCTCGTCTTTAAACTACTCACCTTAGCAGTCCAGTACCTAAGATAAACAAAACAAAACAAATCGCCAACAACAAACGCAGCCCCCAGATTCAGGCATTCACACTCTGTATGCCCACCTACTTGGGTTTTCCTTCATCCTTAAGAAACTCAGATTAAAACAGAGCTTTGTTTAAAAAAAAAAAAAAAACAAAACGCTTATTTGTTTATTTCAGATTGCTTTTGAGGAGGAAAATCTTTCTCCCAACGGAGGCCGAGGCCCCTTCTAGGAAGGCGGTTTATTTGCCATTACTTGACCATTACCCCGGCTTAGGGCTTCTTTATTGCATTTGGCACTTGGAGCACAGTCTTCTTGCAGTATTTTGATGTGTTTTGCCAAAAAAAGAAAAAAAAATCTGTGTTTAGTGGAAGGTTAATTACGCTTTTCATTCTTCCCTCATCTCCAGCACTGTGGAAGGCAACGATTCATTAGCTG
Source organism: Cebus imitator (assembly GCF_001604975.1). Taxonomy (NCBI): domain Eukaryota; kingdom Metazoa; phylum Chordata; class Mammalia; order Primates; family Cebidae; genus Cebus; species Cebus imitator. The sequence goes on from NW_016107602.1 coordinate 1,221,911, forward strand.
TAGAGGCAGAAAGGCTAAAAAGCAAGGCTTCTTTTTTTTATTTGTAGGGACTGCAGAGTCTCAGGTCTTGGCTATGGAGTGCATGTGAGTGTGTGTATGAGTGTGAGTGAGTGTGACTTTTGCTGGGTAGCCCAGCTCTCAGGCTTTCTGTGGCAAGGGCCTCCTCTGAGCCCTGGGGCCGGCTTCCTGCAGGGACAGACATTCAACACGTAGGACAAGTTATCGACTAGAAATTAACATGTCATTCCACAAATTTTCCTTCTTTCTTTCCTTCCCTCTTTCTTTCTTTCTTTCTTTCTTTCTTTCTTTCTTTCTTTCTTTCTTTCTTTCTTTCTTTCTTTCTTTCTTTCTTTCTTTCTTTCTTTCTTTCTTTTTCTTTCTTCTTTCTTTCTTTTTCTTTTTCTTTCTTTCTTTATTTCCTTCTTTCTTCTTTCTTTCTTTCTTTTTCTCTTTCTCTCTCTCTCTCTCTCTCTCTCTCTCTTTCTTTTCTTTTTCCTTCCTTCCTTCCTTTCTTTTCTTTTTCTTTTTTTGAAGTTGAAGGTAAGGAATTGTAAGCAATTTCTCTTTAAACATATTATGTTTGGGAGTTTATTTTATTTTTGTGAGTTGGGGCCAGGTTATCGTAGGCTGCAGTCGTGACCTGGGGCAGGAAGGGGGGACGCCCGGCTCCGTCCTCCCCAGGTTAGGAGGACAAGAGAGCGCAGACGAGTTGCCCCTGACCAGCCCGGCTCGCCCCCCTCTCTCCCGGCATCCCCCTGCGCGTCGTCTCCGCTAGAAGCGGGCGGTGAGATGGAGAAACTTGACTTGTCATCTCCTGGTCACCAGCTCTTTCCCTGTTCCCAAGGCACTCAGAGTCTTGTTCCCAAGAGCTGAGCACACCCTCCCACGCCTCATCTCAAAGCCGCCTGGTGCTGGGGAAGTGGCCCCAGATGGACATGGGGGTGGGGCGGGGATGCACCAGTGAAGTGGGGGGCAGTGCTCACTCCGGGGCTCCCCTATATCTTGCTCCTCAGGCGGCTCAGCTCAGGGTCCCAAGCTTTGGCCAGAACTCTTCTTCCCCTCCCCAGTCTCAAAGGGGCTGCGTGCCTGGCGCGCTCCTTCTCCCCGGAGCCAGGTTTACATTTACGGTGTAAACTCACACCCACACATGCGCGTGCACACCCACACATGTCTTGGCTTCAGGAAGACAAGGAACACTCTTGTGCAGAAGGCAGGCGCACACTCACTCATTGACTCTCCCGTTTGGGATAGGCTCCTTCCCAGCCTCATAGGGCAATGGAGAGAGGGTTTGGGGGAGAGATGGGGCGGGAGGGAAAGTCACACTCTGATGATGCCAGGCACATTTTTCTGGAGTGACAGTTAACCCTTCCTCCGCTGGAAGCCGCTGTCAAGGCATTTTCTGAAATAGTCTGTGGGGTCTGCTTTTTTTTTTTTTTTTTTTTTTTTTTTTTTGGGCGGCCCAGGATACATCATTAGTTCCCTTCCTACTTCCCCACTCCATTAGCCACGGTCTTCTTTCTAAAATTAGATTTCCCCCTTCCCATTCTTCTGGCCTTCGGAGTTTACCAGGGAATTTTCAAGGAAATTGGCTGGATAGTGAGAACAAGTGTGAGGAAGAGGATAAAGAGGAGACAGACAAATCAATCAGAAAACCAGAGAAGGAGACAGGAAGAGAGAAACAGTGTACTTCTTCCAGATCCTTCCTTAGTTTGCACAGATTGGTATTATCCTCCCTACAACCTCCAGGAAATGAAAAAAGTATAATCCTTGTTAATTACCTTTGCTTACTACATGCCATACAAGAAACTTCAGAGATGTCTCTACATAGGGAAGAAACTGTTTACAAAACTCTTTCAAAAGTGTGACATATTGCTCTAGTTCAGCACTAAAAAGCTAAACACACTTAGCCTCCTTTGAAGTGCCCTGGCTGGGGCAGCTTATTTGACTGTGGTTCAGATATTGCTGTGGGTATAACTAATGGCTTCTACCTATTTAGCTCAAGTGGGAGGAGAGAAAGGCCTGAATTCCTTGTCCAATGGGTCCCTCTGGAGACTGGGTTCTGGCTTCTTGCCAGTTCTGTACAATGTCAACATTGAATATTTGAATTCCCAGACTCTATTTAACAAGTTTCTAAATAAATAAACTCATTGTGTGTCTGTGTTTAAAATTATTTCACCTCTTTCATAAAAGCTACAGCATCTTATTACATTGGCCTTGCAAGTTGATTTAAAAAAATAAACAAACAGATCTTAAGGCATTTTAATAGCCAGATCTCTACAATTTGTATGTACTGTGAAGCCATTCTCTTCCGTGTGGCTGTGTAGGGGCTACTTAGAGGGATTGTGGGCTGTTCTGTGTGACCTGATAGTGAATTATAATAAACACTTCAACTAAGTTCAGAAAGTCAGTGAAATATTAACTGCATCTAAAAGAAGACTTGACTGTAAACTTTAGTGTATTTAGATATTTGATAATTTTGTCTACTAGGTCTACAGGGACAGAGAGCCTTCGTGTCCTAAATGGCTGTCTGAATACAGACCCCCTCTCCTATCGATATCAGTAGGTCTAGAACTCTGCCCAGATGGTTTTGTTTCTAGGCATTTTTTATCTGTGTATTTTTCTTGTAAGTTGGAAGCAGTAAATATACAGATATCCTCATATTTCACTTTGATGAAAAAAACCACAAGTCCTATGGTTTTACTAATTACTCAGCATTTAAATATCCATACAGCATTTTTATACATATAGAAGCATCATTGTTCTAAGAAGTACACACTGATTTTTTTTTAAGGCAAGTTCTAGTCCTTTTGAAAGTGTGGACCCCATCTGAAGTTGTTAGGAAAGAAAGTAGAATTTACTCTAATTTATGTATATAAAGTACAACGTTATTAGTAAGAATGGGATTTGAAAGGGCACACAGCAAAACCCATAACATTTAGTGGGTAACGTGGAGAACTCAAAGCCAAGACAAAAATACCATCAACCATGCAAACCTTAAATAGATTACAATGACCTCAGCCATTTTCATTTTCAAAAATAATAGCCGTGATTAAAATGGAGGAGTATTTTGCTTGGAACCACACTCTTTAGCATTATTATAAAAGCTGTTTCATTATAGAAAAAAAGGCAACTGAATTTTTAATCAAATTCCTGACTTTTCAAAAGCGCTCATTCTTGAATTAATTTTTATTTTTATTTTAGTTATTATTCTTATTTGTTAGCAAACATGTTTTGGCTTGTATATTCAGCCAAATTCTTGACTACTGACTTTTATAACAATTCTAAAAGATACATTTATTTAGAAAAGAGATTTTGTTATCTTAGTAAACGTGTGTAGGGGTCATTAACTACAGAACAAAAAGATCCAACGTTTCCTTAACCTTGTTCAAGAACCTGCCTAAATGAATTCATTGTATATGTCAATGTTGTTCAAATGATGACATTTATGAATGAAAGTCCTTGTACATGGCAATTTTTGGGCTTTGGCAGTGGGCAGGCATACACAACAAATATCAATGTGCTAGGTCCTGTGCCCAGGCAAACTACATACCCTACACTCACAAGCGTCACAAACGTGCACAACAGTGTTTGAATCTGGGCATGATCCCTGACTGAACAGCGATCTCTTTGAGTTATTGAATGCCCCTGAGGCCCAGCATCTTTGCTTGTGAAATGAGAGTAATAATACTGCCCTCCTTGGGCTGCTGTGAGGGTTAATTGGTAAAATGTGTGCAAAGTACCTAAGGCACATGCAATCAATCAATAAATCTTAGATTCAGTTTCCTTATAATTTATCAGTTAAATTTTCTGAAGAAGAAACATCCCTTTTTTCCATCCTGGTCAATGTTTTTACCTAATTTGATTCTTAGAAGTATTTGCATGCCTTTAGTAAGTATTTTGTATGTCTTCTCAATAAATTATGCCCTCAGAATGAAGGGAAGTCACATCTAAAATTTGGGCACATTAAAACTGTCCATACCAAGCCAAACTAGTCAGTAAATTTATTTTAAAAACTTGAGCATCTTCCTATGCCCTTTACTTGGAGTGGGGGTGAGGGGGATGTGTAAATAAAATGATTGAGATTTCAACTTTTCTCCACAGATGTTGGCACTGTGTAAGCCACATATCCCAAATTTAGTTTTGCATACTCTCTAGTTGTCATTAGAAAATAATCTCTCCTGAATGCCAGATGTAGGTGATGGGGAGGAAGGCAGTAAATCACACTGCCAGGTGTGTTCCTATGCAACAATTTTGCATGTTCTTCACATGTACCCCAAAACCTAAAATACAATAAAATAAATAAATGGGGAAAAAAAAAAAAGAAAATAATCTCTCCTGAATAAAAATCTGACTTTTAATGGAATGAGTTTGTAAGTCACTTTACTACTGTGGCTGAGTTACTCCTGTCTAAATGAAGGAATTGGACTAGAGCAGCGCTTGTAAATTTGCGGGTACCATAAATAAGTGAAGCAAGGTAGGTATAAGCCTTAAGCTCTCTCCTATTTTTATTTAACTTTTCGACGCCCAGGCTTTGTATTCCAGAACAAGAGGGCGTGGTGGGAACAGTGGAAAAATGGCAGTTCAAACTTCCTCTAAAGGTGGCAGCTTCTCAGTTCCAGCTCAGTGTTACCATTTGGGCAAGGGGGTTCAGGGCTGCCAGATCTTCTACTTTTTAAGAGAAGCCACACATCTGGGTTTCTATGTAAATTTTCTCTACTTTGTGAAATGTTGATTCAATTTTAAAAAATTCTGTAGGCCCAGCCCAACGCCTCTGACTATAATATATAGTTTGCAGGGTTTGCAATGTCTGGATTCATTGATTTCCAAGGTTCCTTTAAAGTTTCATTTTATGATGATAGCCATAAGCGTTTCTGAATATTACCTGTGTTTTTAAGATCTATATCTTTCTCCCCACCCCAAAGTTAGTGTGTGTGTGTGTGTGTGTGTGTGTGTGTGTGTGTGTTTTGATAGGTGGAAGTATTTATTACAGAATCTGATATCTGGCCATTTATCTGGAAAAATAGTCTTTTACGACCATGTTGTGTCTTTCTTTCCCTCCATGTCATTTCATCATTAATTGGCTTAAGAAAATAAACTGAAACATTTCCTTCCCTTCTTGTAGCCAGTGGCCACCATTCTTTCTTATTTCTTACTAAACCCAATTCTTTGATTTGTGGGCTTCGAGTTGGGCAGTAAATCATTAGGAGACAGTGGGAGAAGGAGTCATTTGGCTACTGTGGCTATTCAGAGGAAGAGTTCACCCCTGCCCTCCTAGAAGGGTCCAGATGTAATGTCCTGTACATCTGCAACTGAGGAACCCAACTGATTTTTAAGACCTGAACCTAGGATGGAGAAATTAGTTCTTAAGGGATGAATGTCTTATCTGACAAGGGAGGCTTTCTTTGTCAGAAGGTCATATATGTTCTGGGAACATGTGAAAATAAACATAGCTTGCTCTGTTTATATTCATAAGTGTATTTCTAGCTGAAGTGATAGGTGAATAGCAGGTAAAATTAAGTCTTTAGGTTGAAAGGTGTGGTGATGGAATGTCAACACAATGGACTCTCCCAATAAAGATTTGACTAAGCAATTTACAATGTCTAACTCAATACTGTAGCCATGGGACTTGTCAGTGAACACATGTCACTATCAGCTAACATTGTTGGGAATATCATCGTATTAGGGAATACTTTTAGAGGAGGATTCTGAGTAGTGATGAACCACGCTTATAAGCATTATCAATGGGTTATCTCAATGGGAATGGTTACCTCATTCCCAATCTTGGCATTTACCTGGTGCTGAATCTCAAATTCCTTAGCTTGGCTATTGAGGGGCTCTACTTTTGTGCTGGGAGGATGTGGTGACTCTGAGTACAGAGTGGGAGTTAGATTTGCCTGGGTTTGAATCCTGGCTCTACCACTTACTAACTGGTTGAAATGAAGGCAAGCCATGTAACCATTTTGTGCCTCAGTCTCCTTACTTATGGAGTGTAGGTACTTACCTCATGTGAGGACTTGATCAATGAATGCATTTTTAATACCTTAAATAGAGCTCAACACATTCTTTTTTTGACTTTTCAGGCTTGTCTTACTCAAGACTGGTCCATTCAGCTTAAACATTGTTTATTCATTCTGTACATCTCACTCTCTTGTCAGCCTATTCTTGTGTTTCTACTTTCCGGCTTTTGGCCATAATGTTGCCATAGTTTGTAAATCTACCCATACTGCACCTTGACCGTCAAAATCTAACTCCTCTAAGATTTCATTTGAACTCCTGCTTCTTCGTGATCACTCCTGGAGATATGACTTATCTATGTTATTTTATTCCAATAGTGTGGAATTATCATCATTTTGGCATTTTATAATAAATTACTTGTCTTCATGGTGTATATCTTATTTTTCTAGATCAACTGTAAAACTCATGGAAAGCCCATTTCTGTTTTATATGGGGCCTAATACTATGCTTTGCATATGGCAGATATCAATACGATTAGGTGATGGTGGTTAGCAATGGGCTTTGGAAGATTATGTGAACCCCTTCAATTTCTTTGCCTGTAAAACCTGTGGACTTAAGTAATGTCAGCACTGGAATTCTGGGATATCTGACACTTCAATTGTGTACTAAATCCACAATTGACCTATTTGACAGTGATAAACCACCTGGAAAGTAGAGTATTATTCCTAATTTTCATCAATAATGCCCCCATTTTGCCAATGCAGGTATAGCCCATGACTTCTCACTTAAATCACAAATTGCTATTGATCTTAAACTCTGTACTAGACCTGATTCTAGAGAATGTCAGAGGACTCAAGGTAGAGATGGTAAAACGTTCTGTGGACTCATGTAATTCTTAGGGATTTGGGAATATTCAGTTTACAAGTCATCAGAAACCTAGTTTTTACCTAAATCCTAACACAAATTTAGGCAGTTTTACTGCCTATTTTATGCTCTGTTAATATGGAGCATGGTGTCAAGAATTTTGCTCTATATTTAAATGCACTTTTACGATTAAAGGTTCTTTTAATTTAAGGTTGATAGATGATGTATTGAATCTTGTATTACTGGTTAAATTAACCCAACTCACTCAACTCTGTCCCCTTAATTCAAGTGCAAAAATGACTTCTTCTCTGCCCCTTTCCCACTCCTCTAACCCCCATCTGTCATTTCACAAATCAACCATCTCTATAGAGAAAATAGAACTCTTTGTGTCTTGGGCAACTAACCTCAAGTCCTGAATGATTACAGGCTTTTAGAGCCTGTTAGGGGTTTTCTTTTACCAAGACCAGCCACATGTGATTTCTTGTTGTATGCTTAGGACTGCTTCTAAGTCAACAGGAACCCCTTTAAATGAGGGTAAGACTGAAAACCACAGCTTTTATGACTTTACCTTTGGTGGAAACTATGAAATAAGTAATAAAATGTTTCATGATAAAATGATAGTAAAAACGAATGGAGGGAATCGTCCTTCCATTGGTTTTCGCTACAGTCATAGTTCATGACCTTCTTTTGGGTCCCAGACTCCTGTGAGAATCCAATGCAAAGTATGGAGCTTCTTTCCAGAAAATGTACATGTACATAAATATTTTCATGCAATTTTAGCAGCTCATGGATTTCTAAATTTCTAAATGGTTGAATGGGGGTTTAACCATTTGTTCAGTCTTGATTCACCTTAGCATGTTTATTATAAAACATCTTAAAGTTTTTATCAATCTTTCTTCATTTTCCTATAAACTATTTTTTTCTTATTATAAAATGTATACACAATATTTTTTAAATGACAAGAATGTATCAAATACAAAATGAAAGTTATTTTCTTTTTTTTTTTTTTGTCATAAATTGCTGGAGATTACCACCATTCAACCTTTAGTGAAGGCGAGATGCCTTATTTAAGCCCTCTGTCACACCCCATAAGGGCTGCTGGAGGGCGCCTTGGCTGAGCGGCAGCACCCGCGCTGGGAAAGCGCCCGCTGTTTAGCCAGCTAGTGAAGGAGAGGTTCAAGGCGGCCGAGACATCTCCTTCCTCAGGGGAGTTAGGAGAAAACTCCGCTCCTCCAAGCTCTTGCGGTGGGCCTGACGCTGTCAGGTCGGCCCGCAGACATCCAGGGGCTTAACTGTCTCTGTGTGACGCTGTGCTTCAGCGGTCACGTTCCATGTCCACTCTCATGTTCCGCTCCTGCACCTGGTTCCTGTTTTCTTAGAAGAGATAATTAGTAAAAGTAATATAAATCTTAATGTCTTTTCTAGCAAGTATGCAAAAGTGCTGACACATTATGCTCCTTACCTCATCGCCGCTACCTGAAAGTCCTGGGCCCCTACCTATATGACAGGTGATGTGCCCGACCCGATCACCGACCACCAAGGCCACGCCCCACCTACCCTGCCCCCAGGTTTGCACCGCGCCCCACCTACCCTGCCCCCAGGTTTGCACCGCGCCCCGCCTACCCTGCCCCCAGGTTTGCACCGCGCCCCGCCTACCCTGCCCCCAGGTTTGCACCGCGCCCCGCCTACCCTGCCCCCAGGTTTGCACCACGCCCCACCTACCCTGCCTCCGGCTTTGTACTCCATAAAAGTCAGAGCGTCCAGGCACTCGGGGCCACTGCCAGACTCCGGGCTTTGGTTGGCAGCGGATCCCGGGCCCAAACTCTCTTTTCTCTATCTCAGTGTCTCACGTCTTTTATTTCTACAGTTTCTCATCTCCACACCCGCAGAGAGGGGCTCACAGGACCCTGCAGGGCTGGACCCTTCCAGGGAGATTTGTGCAAATGAATAGCTACTCAAAGGAAGCACAAGGAGGAGCAGTCTTGGGCTGGACCTTAGGTCTTGGGTACATTTTCCAGCAGGGCGGGCTGCATTTGCAGGGCTCAATGCTCCCTCTGAAGGCAAGTGCCTCTGATCCTGCTGGGTTCAGGCCCTCACGGAGGAACAGGCGTGGCTCCCGTTCCTCCCTTCTGGGGGAGGACCTCAGAAGCCATCCTTCGAGGAACAGGAGTCCAAAGGGACAGCTGGGGCAGGAGAGCCTCTCTGTCCTACAGAGCGCGCAGGAGGCATCTCCCAGGACTTGGGGCTCAGGGACAGGGTCCAGCGGAGTTACAGACAGGTACAGGGAGGAGAGCGGTGCAAAGGGCAGCCCAGGTGCAGACCTGAGGGGAGAAGGAGCAAGGAGTATTTGCAGAATTGAGCGTGGAGAGACTGAAGCTGCAGGAGCCAGAGCTCAGGAGCTGAGGCCAGAGAGGCAGAGCTGAGAGGCCTTGAGGACAGGGCCTGGGTGGGGCCCGGCAGAGGGGCTGCGCGGGGGTGGGGCTCTGCAGGGGTGGGGCTCTGCGAGAGTGGGGCTGCGCGGGGAAGGGGCTGCTAGGAGGTGGGGCTGCGCGGGGGAGGTGCTGCGCGGGGGAGGTGCTGCGCGGGGGAGGNTTGTCATAAATTGCCTGGAGATGACCACCATTCATCCTTTAGTGTAACTTTCAGCAGACTTTTCCCCCTTGTATATATTAGTACATACGTACATAAAGATTTATAACTTTTTACAGCAACTTGCTTTTTCTTTTTTTTTCTTCATAGGTTATAGGGGTACTTGTGGTATTTAGTTACATGAGTAAGTTTATATGATCTCAGATGATTTGTGAGATTTTGGTGCACCCATCATCCGAGCAGTTTACACTGCACCATATTTGTAGTCTTATCCCTCACCCCCCTCCCACCCTTTCCCCAAAACTCCCCAAAGTTTATTGTATCATTCTTATGCCTTTGCATTTTCATAGCTTAGCTCCTGTATATCAGTGAGAACATCAATGTTTGGTTTTCCATTCCTGAGTTACTTCACTTAGAATAATAGTCTCCAATCTCATCCAGGTCGCTGCAAATGCCGTAACCAAAAAAGAAAACCATAGACTGATATCCCTGATGAACACAGATGCTAAAATCCTTGACAACATAGTAGCTAACTGAATTCAACAACATGTCAGAAAGATAATCTGCCATGATCAAGTGGGTTTCATACCAGGGATGCAGGGATGGTTTAACATAGGCAAGTCAACAAATGCGATACACTACATAAACAGAATTAAAAACAAAAATCACATTAGCATCTCAACAGGTGCGGAAAAGGCATTTGACAAAATCCAGCATCCCTTTATGTTTAAAACTCTCGGCAAAATTGGCATTCAAGGGACATATCTCATTGTAATAAAAGCCATCTGTGACAAACCCATGACCAACATAATATTGAATGGGGAAAAGTTGAAAGCATTTCCTCTGAGAACTGGAACAAGACAATGATGTCCACTCTCCCCACTTGTCTTCAACATAGTACTAGAAGTCCTAGCCAGAGCAATCAGACAAGAGAAAGAAATAAAGGGCTTTTTCTTTTTTTAAACTTAATAATATATCTTGGATCTTTTGTCTGTATGTATCAATCTAAACCATTCTTTTTAAAGGCAGAAGATCCTCTATTGTTTGGATCTTACACATTTCATTGAACCAATTCCCTATGGATGACATTTGGATAGTTTCCAGTTTTCAGAACAGAACAGACAGAGAAGTTCCCTAAGCCAGGATCCGAAGGAAAATGAAAGTGAAGTCTACAATTAAAGGAAGCTCACAGTTCAGGGTGAAGTGTGCTGACCTCTGAGACACCAGCACAGCAGGGCTTTGGGGAGGTCAGAGAGGGTTGCCTTACCCTGTCAGGGCAGATCAGATTTCTAAGCATCTTTACCCCCTGGAAGATCAAGGGTCTAAGACCAGAGCTAAGGTATATCTTTATAAGATCCACTGTGATATATCTGTGATATTTCAAGCTTACTGGATTATTTTGGCTCTCATATTATGACCCATTTTCCATTTCTTCCTGTTGCTTGGAACAGGCTGTAGCTGAAATCAATCCATGTAGCCCCAGCTAGATAAGGCTAAGCAAGTTGTTAGAGTTTCAGGCCTCAAGGTTTTTATTTTGTTGTTGTTGTTAAGTGATTTCCTTGTTTGTGTGGGACATTATTATCATACTGTCTTATGCTATACATGTACCTAAAGCCAACTGATGAGACTAGACCTACCAGACTTTTTTGATGTTCTTTAAAAATGTACCCACAATAATTTCTAGCTTATGAATTGGAAAGACCATTTTTATAGGAAAATGTTTTTCACTTGGTAATCAGAATATGGGAAAAGTTTTATAATGGAAACTATCTCTTACTTTTAACTATAGGATAAAAAATATGACAGTATAATGTTACACACTAAAGCCCATTAGATGCAAAATTCCAGTTTTTGATTATAAGTTATAAACCAGGATAGAGAGACTTCTGAAAAGTGGTTTTCTTTGGCAATGATGTTGTTGATTAAATATAAAAAATTCAAAAAGAATTAGTTCAGCCTATTCCTTTACACAGAAGGTTATAAAAATGGAATAGCTGGGTTTTGGTTCTACTGGGGAGAACTATTTTACTTATAAAAACTCAATGGATTATATCAGACTGCAAATATATTAACATTTTAGATTGGATTTGAAAAGGTACCATTCAAGGAATTAAAATTATTCATCTAAATCTTTTAGGGATTAATTTACTTTGGAATTTTAATTCCCATTTATTTTAATTTTAATTTGGCGCAATATTTGTTCCAAATGCATACATTTTGTGTGGATGTTTATAGATTGTTCCATGAGGGCATTACACTAGTTAACATTTTTCAACATATCTTTTAAATTAGATCAATCAAGTTGAATTAATAGTTATTGAATACCTAGTATATGTAAGGCATGATGAATTAAATCCTATAAATATTCAATTTCCTGAAAATATTGAACACCAACACTTGACAGACATACATATATCCCTGACAATGATTTATTAACAGAGAAAAAAATATCCATGACTACAAACTGGTTTTGTGAGCTTGGAATACTGAATCCTAAGTCTACCTCTTTTCCAGATTTTTTTTTTTTTTTTTTGAGACAGAATTTTGCTCTTGCCGCCCAGGCTGGAGTGCAGTGGCGCAATCTCAGCTCACTGCAATCTCTGTCTCCCTGGTTCAAGTGATTCTCTTGCCTCAGCCTCTGGAGTAGCTGAGACAGGGTTTCACCATGGTGTCCAAGCTGCCCTCAAACCTATGTGCTCAAATGTTCTGCAAGCCTCGGCCTCCCAAAGTGCTGAGATTACAGGCATGATCCACTATGTCAGCTTGGTGTTTTCCTGAAAAGTCTGCCTATCACATTTGTCTGTTGTTAGGGAAATGCTGATTGTAATAACTGAGTAAGATGTAGGATGTATTTACACAGCCTATAAATACTTTATAGAAATACAAGCCTTGGGTCTGCAGGTGGGCGAATTATTCCTTTCATGCTCACAGCTTTAGTGTATTTTATCCTTCGTGCAGTTAGAGCAAATTTTCCCATCACAGTTTAAGAACAAGTTCTCTTTAAAGAATCTCAAAGAATTCCTCCAGCTTCTTGCCACTTAGAGCTCTGTCTGAGAGCAAAGATTTGATCAAAATGCCCAAAGTGAAGTCTCCGTGGTTTCCAAAGGTGCATCTTTCTGCTAGGTTCAATTTTATCCAGTAGAAAACAGTGCTACTCCCAAACTAACATGAACTCACAGAAGTGGCTTGTCTCTCAGGCTGGCATGTGATTTTCTTGTTCATGAAACAGAAATAAGAATAAAAAGCACTGTCTTCTCTTCCAACTGTCTTTGCCAACCATCTTGCTGAGCTGTGTGTATGCATCCAAGCCAATGTTCCAGCCACTAGGCTTGGCACAGAAATCAGGGCATTGAACATCATTACTTTTGGGCACAGTCTGAAATTCTAAGCAAAATTCCCTATTTGCCTAAATGCATAAAATGTGAGTAATTTATGTATCCCGTTAGTAATGTTGCAGTATTAAAATACCAGCATAGACATGGTTTGACCCATGAAACAGCATTGTATCATCTTTTTTTTTTTGACCTAAAAATACTGGGGTGATGGATCATTAGAGGATGGTAAATGTCAAGGTAAAAAGCATTATATGTCTAGGGTTTTCAAAGTGCCTCATGGTCTCTATGTCAAATCTCTCTTCTTGCCCTCAAGTGATGGTATTATTAGTCACCAAGGTTTAACCTTCAAGAAGAGAAAATACTCTGATACCTAATACAGTACAATGAGCTGCATCTTAAACTTCCAAGTGAATCCTTGGCTGGGACTTGTAGAATGTAACCATTTGTTTGTTTCTACTGCTTCTGGAGTAATTTACCTAACCATCTCATCAGATCTCATTATGAAGCTTTATAATTACTAATAGTTTTCCTAAGAGGAAAATGCTTTCTGTGGTGTTTTGAGCCCTACCCACCATGAAGATAGGGACTTGTTTATTTTTTCTTAGGTGTGATCATCTCAAAAGTTCAGCACACTTTGGGTATCGTGAACACATTTTCTGGTGGCTAATGCTGACTGGGAAGTCAGGATGTAGGGGTTTGAGTCTCAAGCTTGCTACTCATCAGTATGGTATCCTTCTGCAGGGCATTAAGCCTCTGAGCCTCAGTGTCCTCAAGTATAAGACTGGAACAATAATTACCTCTGCTTTGAGTTCTTTCAGACCAGTAATAATAACATAAGATGGTATATGGGTAAGTTTTTATCAGCTGCAAAAAGCTGTGTAAGGTTTTTTTTTTTTGGCATTGAGATACCTGGCAGCTGCTGTGTAAATTTAATACACACTTAGAATTTCTTATTATAAACTCTAGAAATTACAGAATATTAAAAATGCTAAGATAGTATTAAGAATGTAGACTCTGAGCCACATTATTTAGGTTGGCATCTTGGCTCTATCACTACCTAGCTGTGTGGCATGGGCTGGCTATTTACCTCTCTGTGCCTCAATGTCATCATCTATCAAATGGAGATAATTAATAATAGCAACAATAAGTAATAACGCCAGTCAAGGTTGTTGAGTGTTCATGCATTATTGCAGTTAATCCTCACATCTCTATGAGGTGGAGGATATTATTGTCTTAGCTTAGAGATGAGCGCCCTGGAGACATGTTTGTTCTTTGCTCCAAGCCTCTTACATTTAAGTGCAGAGCCAGATCCAAACCTTGATCTGTTTTACAGTAAAGTCCAAGAACTTAATCTGAATGAGTACTCCACTGCCTTATTTTTTTCAAATACAGAAATAAAAGTAGAACATTACATTGTCTGGGCATTCTCAAACTCATAAAACGTAGTAAGACTTGGTTAAAAGACACTTTAACTCAAAGAAATGATTTCAAACAACTGTTAGTAAAGACAAATTTTGCTGTAATTTAAAATGAGAAATCTTCTTTTTATGACAGGGGCTGGTCATCACTTCGTCTCTCATTTTCTTCCTCAAGTTATCTGCATTGTGATTTTCTATCACATGATTTTAGTTTTATTTAGGTAACTCCAAACATCTCTGCTGAATGAATGACTTAGAGATACTTCATTACTTCATTGCTTGATATCAAAAGCTAATTATACCTTATCATTTACCAGTACATAGATGGTGCTAGATTCAGATTTTCATTTCCTAAACAATGTATTGTGACAGTAAACTTGCCCAAGCTCACCAGAATATTTTTAAGGCAAGGAAAGCTATCTACAACTTTCTAATTTTTTTTTTTTTTTTTTTTTTGGTGAAAGAGTCTCATTCTGTCGCCAGGCCACTTATCCTCAATTTTGTTTTAATATTCAAATAACTTGGGCCTGCAACAAAGCATTTGAGTAGTTACTTAATTGAATAACCTGTAGAATTTAGATAAGGGAAGCCTAATGAGCTCTCAGATCTAGTTCTTTTTTTCTTTTTCTGTTTAAGAAAAGGGCAGTGGACAAGTTAAGAGAAGAGACAGTGACTTTCAAATATGGCTGCATTGAATCAGTTGGAATGCTTAAAAATACTATCCATCCCAATCCAATTAAATCAGAGTCTCTGGGGATGGGACTCAGACAGTGGAGAGCAATGTGAGTCCTGGACATGAGAAACAGGGAGGAAGGAGGTCATTTTGATTAAACAATAGGGAGATAGTAGGGCTGTATTCACATGCTACCTTTGGGGGCTACTTCCAGAATTATATATTTTTTCATGTATGGTTTGCTTTCAGTTTTTACAGGCATAGCATTGTCTTTAAATCTGGTTAATGATCTTGCTTTCTGCCTATGATTTCTGGCCTTTGTAGCAGCAATAGATGAGACATTCTCAGTTGTGAAAGGCCATTGATGGGGTAGCTTTGTCACAGGCAGTGGATGATTTGTGGAGAATCCAGAAGCTCTGATATCTTTTTGACCATTTTGATCTCGTGGCCATTTCTAAGGAGACAATAATGTTTCTTTAGATTAAACAACAAGGAAAACAATCCAAACAGAGACAGAATCAGTAGCTGCTTTACTATTGCTAGCCACTTTTGTCTTTTGATTTTCCAGAATTCCAGACATAAATGTTTCTGCCAACCTTCCCATGCAAAGAGAGAGCAATGGGAATTCTAGAGAAGGTATGTAGGGAAACCAGAAAAAAAAAATATATCTGTTTTACTCAGAAATGTTAAAAAGTGGGATATTAGGTTTTAGGGTGGGATCGGACTATATTTTAGGAAGTTTAGATGTTGAACGCCAGTAGCCCTTGTGCTTGGTTGGTTTTAATCAATGCTGTTAGTCACATACTTCCATATACATGAACGTTCATTAAACAATCTCATTTGTTGTTGTTGGACAGCATAGGTATGTTCAGTTGCACCTGAGTGTACATTTGGTCTGTGTGCCTAATGGTTCCAGAGGTTTAGCTGAGCTTGGTGGGATGGACACAGAAACAGCCTCTGTTGAGAAACACAACCATTTATGTGTACCTATGGTAAAGAAGAATGGCCTTACTCAAAGAGAGGCCTAAGCCAGTAAAGAGGCATGAGTGTGTATTTATAAAATGTGTGCAGGTGTGTATCTTTAGACACGTGAAGGCCCCCCTCCTTCGGTTTAAACAGTTTGTTTAAAAGCTATTAATGATATTGCACAAAACCTCTGACAGATTTCATTTGGATTCTGGAGCTTATTTCAAGGCTGTTTAATCTAATTGCCCCTTTGTTTTGTTTCCCCGAAATGATCACTTGAGTTTTATAATTTTTAGAATTTCCTTTGAACCAAGTGTAAAGGAATATGATGGCTCAATTGTTGAAAAGAGAAATTAAAGCCAGGTTTTTATGAGAGTTTGGAGTTTTAAAAATTATAATGCCAGTGTAAGATGAATATAAAATACAAAATGGCAGGGACCGAGTGAGGTGGCTCACACCTGTAATCCCAGCACTTTGGGAGGCCGAGTCAGGCGGATTCCCTGAGGTCAGGAGTTCAAGACCAGCCTGGCCAGCATGGAAAAACCTTGTCTCTACTAAAAATACAAAAAAATACTAAAAATACAAAAATTAGCCAGGTGTGGTGGCATGCATTTGTAATCCCAGCTACTTGGGAGGCTGATAGAGGAGAATCACTTGAACCCAGGGGAGGGGGGAGTGGAGGGTGGAGTGAGCCGAGATTGTGCCACTGCACTCCAGCCTGGGTGACGGAGTGAGATCCTGTCTCAATAAATAAATAAATAAATAAATAAATAAAATAAGACAGCAGGAACTGAACTGAGAGTACAGTTCTATAGCCTCAGGAGTGGCGCTTCAGAATCATAACTATTTGAGATAATCTATGTATTTTAATCATGCACCATAAATTATGGTGCAATAGGAGTTTTACCATACAATATGGTAAACTAAAGAAAATGAAATAATTCTATTCTACAGTTGAGGCTTGAAAGAAGGAAAATGATGGTAAGTCTTTCTAGGCAACACATATAGGAGGGGTGAAACTGGTAAGAAAATGCTGGCTTACCTATTTCTTAGCTGCTGGACTGCATATTTTGTTGCTATCAGAGGCAGTTTTGTGACTTGTTTTATGAAAGTTGAGCATTTCTAGTTGAGAGACATCTTTTTCACTATACAGAAATTATTCAGTTCATTTTCACTGTAGTAAATAAAATAGTATCTTCTATGGAGTGTTTAAATCCCATAAAATAGGAAGTTGTATTCTAAAAGTTAGACCCAATATTCAGAACCCAGTGGAGATGAAGGCCCTAGGTCAGGCCAGAGTTATCATGGTGCCCTCAGTTAATGTTTTTGAAGCTTCCACTTGGTGAATGATTTTGGATGAAGGTTTCTTTTAGTAATTTCATAAGTGACATAATTTTCTCTTATGAAGCTTCTGTTTTGAGAATAAGCAGAAGGAAATGGTAGTAATAACAAGATTGATTTGTGCTCATTCACACTTTTCTGCCATTTGGATTCTGCGAGTGGTGGGGTAGGATACAGGACAGCAGAAGAAAGAATGTGCAAGGAAAACAGGTGTGCAGCAGAAAGAGGATATGCCAGGTAGAGCACACTTGGGGTACTCATAAGAGCGTTTCTTTAGAAAACACAGTACTAATAACGCAATATTTAAAGGCTCATATTTGGGGATTCACATATTTCCATTAATAGTTCTGGGAAAAGAAAATTTAGCAAAACCTGATTGATGACCAATGTAATTTAATTAGACTGAAGCCTCATAAATATGCAATGTTATTTGAATGAGGAGTTGAATTATTAGACTTCCTGAGAAAAAATGACAATTTGGTTTGCTTCGGAGCTTACCACAAACCTTTCTGCCCTTGTATAAGTGTATAAAATGATTTGGTAATTTAAACACTAGAAGAAAGACTAAATTCGATTGACCAGTTGCAGTAACCGTTCGTAGATATTTTTTCTCTCCTTTGTATCCCTGAACTCTCTTTTCTCGTTTTGTGATTGCAGATATTGCTTTCTTGAGCCATGCATTCTGTAATAGCTTTGAAAGATGCTATTAGGTTTTCAGTCTCCCAATAATTTCACACTGCCTTAAATCCTTTGCATGGTGGCTTTACTAGCACATCCAGAACAAACTATTAAGACTTTATAACAACATTAAAATCATTCAGTTGACCAATGAGACTTACCGATTTTTTTTTTTTTTTTGATAGGTTGGCAGGATGAGGTAGGGGAGGGGAGTGTGAGAGTACTTTTTATTTTTTCTTTTCCTTTAACCTTTGTTTTGAATAAAACTGGCCAGGGTAAATACCTGAAACTGTGTGAATTGATAGGCTCTATCTCCGAGATCATTTGGCAACTCAGAGTGTACGAGAGCCCTCTGCATAACCATGGTGACTCTTTGAGCAGTCAGACTTTTGCTCTTTTATCTTCTCTGAACTGCTCTTTACTTTTGGCCAAGATTCTTTCCTTTTCACTTTTTTTTTGTTCTCAGTTGGCCTAAGAACCTACCCTACAATGGATGGATTTGCAGTTTTCTTAATGGTTTATCAGTTATCTATTTTACAATTCCATTTCTAAACATTTTCCTTCTCTCTTGTCTTCCCTTCACACTTGAAATGGATAAAGCAGAAGTTTTATTTTTCATGCCTGCCTTCCCCAGTCACCGTCTGCACCATCTCTGTATTCTCTCTCTTTTTAATTCCCTGCAAGTGTTGGACAGCCCTGTATTCTCTTTATGCCATTTCGTTAGATTCTTTGCTGAAATGAAATATTTGATTAATAAATGGGAAGGTCCTTACTAGTGATTGATAACTAATCTTAGAAACACTGTCATTTTCAATTCATTAAATGCCTTATTTGCCATTTATATTTACTGAAAATTGATACTCTGTGTATTAGTTCTTTCTCAATGACATATCACTGGTAAATGTATAATTAAAAGAGAGCTTAATTCCAATTTGTCTTCATTTCTCCTTGAAATAATCTTACAGCTGTCATATGGACCTTCTTCTCCATTCCAATGCATTCCTTTTTGCCAATGCCCACAGTTGTTCTCTGTTATTTATGAATTTCTTTCCTCATGGCAGTATCGTGTTGTCAGAAGACCCAAATTCAAATTCTATCTGTGACACTGGTTGTGACTTTAGAAAAATAGTGAATAGCCCCCTTACCTCAGTTTTCTCTTCTGTAAAGTGGGAGTGAGAATATTTATTTCACAGAATTAGCATGAGGTTCAAATGAGATAATACATTGGAAATGCTTTGTTAACTAAAAACTGGCATTCATATTGGTATTGAATTAGTCAACATGGTCCTCTAGCTCCTTTGAATAGAATACTCGTGATAATGCTTCATACTTGCAGGTTATAGATATATTACAAAGAACAATTTGCAAGGAAAATAAAAAACTGGCCACAGATACGTAGTGAAACCCTCAATGAACAGTGCCAAATCTCTCCATTGCACAGGAGCCAGAGCCATCAGAGGGTGCAGCCTTATCGGTAAGGAGTTGGCTCAGTGGGGTTAAAGTCACAGAAACACTGACCCACCCAGGTCTGAGCCTATGCAAATAGAGAACAGTCAATATACTGACTGATTAATTTTCCTTCAGCCAATCATGTCCTGAGATAACTCTAAGTGCTTTCCTATGTCTCACTGCTGTGACTCCCGTCTATTCCCTTATATGTTAGCACCTGGCCTCCAGCTTCCTTAATCTTGCTCTGGTCTGGGTTTTTCACCAAATGAAGCTTTCTTTGATCACTAAACAGATTTTCTTCCATTTTCTGCCACCATCCTGTTTTCCTGAACTCCGATCTTAGGGTGGCACTTAGCATGACAGGTGGCAATGTGGAAAGACTTCTGCTCTTCGAGTGTTGCCTCTTCCTGCCTATGGAGACCTAGAGTGTCACTGGTGGGGCTTCAGGTGGGTGGCCAAAGGCTTCATGCCCTCTGTGGGAGAATGCATTGACCCTTATCCCCCAGAGCGTCTAATTTCTTCACATAGGCATGCACTGATTGGACAAGGGAGGGTGATATAATTGGGGTCACCTCCTCATAATTTAGTTGAGGCTAGAGCCTGTCTTTCTTTCTGGCAAACCTTGATTTATGGGAGACATAGGATTTGGGGGCAGAGCACATATTTAAAGCTGTGTCTACTACTTAGTAGCTCTGAGACCTTGGACATTATCACCTTTACAACCCAGAGATGAGACACCGACTTCATAAGGGTGTGGTAATGTTTCCATGACATCATATTTGTACTGAGCTTAGCAATTTGAAATCCTCAGTAAATTCATTTTCTTTAGTTCTATGATTTCTGTAAAGCTGCTACTGTTACCACCACCCCTTACAGAAGAGAAGCCTTAATAGTGAAATAAAATATTAGAATAGCACAGATGGACATACTCCTACAGGTAGATTTCGCCTCAAATTCCATTAAAGTGTCAATATTTTTTCTAGTGCTTCTCTCTACTGACCAGCACCTTAGTAGTAGTCATTAAAATTTTAGAACAGTGAAAGACAATGTTTTGGAGAAAACTTTTCAATAATTATTTATTGACAGCCCAATTTTCTTTCAATCTTGGATGGACTTATTTTTAGATTCTGATCTGTGGGCCAACAAATGGTAAGGTCGGGTCTGATTATTATTTAGGGTCTTAATTATTCTTTTAGTAGGTAATTTAGGATTTATCAACTTTAGACATCTACTGTTCAAATAAATTATTTGAATACATTTTTGAATTAAAAATTTGAATAACATATCTTAATATTGCTCAAATCAAATATTCACTACCTCTCCTGGAGAGAATTTTCTCTGTGACTCTAGGTTTGCTCTGACCAATACATGCAACAGAAATTTGTAAGATTCACCATGTGGTTCACTGTGTTGTGTCCTTTTCCTGTTCCAGAAAGAGACTTATTTAAGCAGCCTAAGGCCCAGAGAAAAGATGAAGATGAGGCATAGTTGACCAAGAATGGGACACATAGCATAACATTAGCAATAAATAAACTTGTCATAAGCCACTGAGATTTTGGAGTTAGTTACTACTGAAGAGTAACTTAACCTATTCTGACTGATATAGTCCATGTTATAGGTATAAATACTGATGAATTTTGATTAATGTTTTATTGATGTGCCAATTATATATGCTATTTGAATACTTAGGCTTTTGTGAACTGTGAATTATGTTTAAATTGCAATTGATTTTAATTTATTCCTTTTTCCTATATTGATTACAAGAGTTTCATGTATAATGAAGTATATACTTGGAAGATATTAGTTATTAATAAAGAAAAACAAATTTAAGCTGGCTTAAAAATTAAGGGGACTTATTAGCTTATGAAACTGAAAAATCTAATAGATTATGCTTTAGGTACAGTTGGATCAAGACTCTGGTTCCATGTTTTTCAGTGTTGCTCTTGGCCCTTCTTTCTCTGTGTGTTGGCTTCAGACCATCGCAAAATGCTTTACTACATACTTTGTTATTCATATTCGGTAGGAAATACAAAACTTTTTTTCTCCAAAACTTTGAAAAAAATCATAATCTTTCCTCTAATTGGGCTGAGTTGGGCAATATGTCTGCTTCTGAAGACACTTCTGTGACTAGAGGAACACTATGCACTGATCGGCTCAGACCTGGGGTACATGCCCATCCCTGAACCAAGTCCGAATCCAACCCTAGAGTTTGAAATGATGCCATATGAATATGAGAGAGGTAGGTGTTATAGCAGATAAATCCTAACTTTTCTCTGGGTTAATACATTTATTAAGTAATACATTTATTAAGTAAAATTTGAGTTATCTCATTGACTGATATGGGTGTTGCTAATCCTACTGATTAATTCACCTCCAGGAGGTTTATTCAGTATCTTAGCACTCTTCCATCTTCAACATGGTGCTCCAAAAGTTGCTGCAAACCAAAAAAGAGATCTTAGGGAAGATACATTACTTCCCAACTACCTTGGCTCAGAAATGTCACACATCACATCTGCTCAAATTCCATTGGTGAGAACTAATCATGTGACCCCTCCTAGGTCAAGAAAAGCGTGAAGTGTGAGAATATGCCTTGACTGGGCGTCTGCTTTCCAGCATGCACTCCATCCTGTGGAAGGCAGCATGTTGAATCTTTGCTGGTCAGCCAGCTGACTCTGCCATGGATGTTAATCCCACCCACGCAGCATAAAGGGAGATAAATGGAGTTAATATTGGGGAGGCAGCTAACCATGTCATCCACACCAGAAAGCCAGGTCTTAATGTCAGGCAGGCACTGATTTGTGCTGAAGCAGATGTGTGAGCCCTCCATTGCTATTAGACTGACCGATAAGATCAAAAGTCCACGTATGGCCGGGCGCGGTGGCTCACGCCTGTAATCCCAGCACTTTGGGAGGCCGAGGCGGGTGGATCACGAGGTCAAGAGATAGAGACCATCCTGGTCAACATAGTGAAACCCCGTCTACCATCCTGGTCAACATAGTGAAACCCCGTCTCTACTAAAAATACAAAAAATCAGCTGGGCATGGTGGCGCATGCCTGTAATCCCAGCTACTCAGGAGGCTGAGGCAGGAGAATTGCCTGAACCCAGGAG
>NW_016107602.1:1244401-1320139 GCF_001604975.1 Cebus imitator
AATTTCAGAAAATTATATACTAGTAAATACATGATTACTAGCAAGATGCCAATTTCCTCTCTCTGGAAGAGCAGGTGAGCACTAAGGCTCAGGTGGGATGTGAGGTAGAGTGCTCCTTCTCAGGGTCATGGTACATGGTTGCAGGGGGCTGATACTGTGAGTCATGTGCAGCAGGACCACTGGGGATGAATGTGGAGAATGTGTCCATGAGGGTCACACAAAGGGGCTGCATGCAGAACTAGGGTGCAGCCCATATTGGGGAGGTCTTGGGGAACAAGACAGAGAAGAAGAGTGAGAGGAAGGTGAGTAGTTAGGAGGGAGGTGGTTTTATGAAATTCAAAGTTTGAAATGTAGTCTTAATGCCAGAGGAAGACTTTTAAGTGCTCTGAGTGCAAGTCAATGGAGAAGAAATACAGTTCGTTATATTATCTACTACATAAGAGTTTTAATTATCAAGTTCTTTAACTTGTATAAAGTACTCTGGGAGCTTTTCTTACCTTTCAGGTGTGAGATTAAATATTTCTTCTCCAGAGAGACATGCTTGGTGAGAATTTTCTCTACCATTGCTTCTTTATTACTGTATTTCATGTCAAAGTTGTAATCATTGTTTTGCTTACTTTGTGGAGTCTACCTCTCATACTGGATTGCTAGCTCAAAGGTTATGTCGTCTCCTTTGACCCCAACTGAATACTCATTACCTACCTTGCACTGTGTGTGGAATCATATAGAATGAATGGTGTTTTCAATATTTTATTAGCCCATGATTATAAACATCTACTGAGTTTTTAATTTGTAGAGTAGCTCTTTCAATCCAATTATGATGCTAGAAATTAAATAAATTATTTCAAACTTGTAAAACTTAAAGATCACATATAATGAATTTGTGATTTGTTGAAATTCTACTTGAGTGAATTTGAAGTTAAGTGAGATTTTACTGTTGTGTGATATTCTCCAACAGTCTGAGCTAGGACACAGTGTCAGAGAGCTCCGTTCTTCTGGTTGATTTTTATTTCAGAGTTTTGAGTCATCCATAGGCCTCTAATATCTGAGGCCCAGGACAACTGGGCTGTAAGTTTTTGGGACCCTAGAGTCATCTTTGACATTTCCAGGCCCAGAATAAAAGTAGATTCTCGTATCCGCAGTCTCCAACTTGGGTCTGATTCCAGCTATTTCTGTGTAACAAACCAACCCTAAACTTAATGGCTTAAAACAACAGTTTATTATTATTTTTTGTAGTTCTAGGTATTGACTGAGTTTATCTGGGTTGGTCTCACTTGTGGTCTCATGTGGTTGTGGTTAGACGTTGGCTGGTGCTGCAGTCATTAGAAGACCACTGAGCGGGACGTTTGAGTGGCTCAATCGAATGGCTGCTGCTACTGTCTGAGTTCAGCTGAGGCTCTTGAAGACCTGAATGTCTGCATATGGCTTCTTATAGCACAGTGGCTGGGTTGCTGGAGGGAGCATTCCAAGATGGAAGGCTTTCTGTGACCTAGCATTGCAGTCATGCTGTGTTGCTGCTGCTATATCCTATAGGTCAAATGCGAGTGCAGGACCAACCCAGGTTTGAGTTGAGGAGACTATACAAGGGCACAAATACTGGGGCTTATAGGTGAATAGGGTGGCATTTTCGGAGACTAGGTAGTCTATTTAGAAATGAGCAGATCACAGTCTAGAATGTTAGGCCAGGTTTGTTCACACAAGACTCTTTGCTCTATTTAGAGGTTGTTCATGTTTGCTCTAGATCATGGTAGGAGTGGGGGAATGTCTTTCTCTGTGGACGGATGTCCCAATTCAGGAATGTGAAATTGTTGAAACTTAAGATTCTCTAAAATATCAGGAAACTGAGCCCAAGAGATCTTAACTCTTCCTAGTCTGTTGCATGGCTCACCTGATGTAATGGTCAACTGGGGACAGGATCATGAACCTTCGCAAGTCTAAAGATTCCAGGAGGTGTGCGCTTCTACTTGGCAGTTATAAACTGCTAAGGAGTGGCTGCATTGTATTTAGAGGTCCATCTGACCCTTAGATTCATAGAACAAATATCCCAGACTGCTTGAGATTTCTGGGCTGCTTCTTATCACTGAAGTTTGACTCTTCCGCATTAGTCTCCTATTTCTTTTTTCTATTACATGAAAAATATATCCAGACATTGTTTTGGAGCATTAGGAAAGAGTGGTAGTTTCTAGGAGACAAATGTGTTTGTCATGCAAATTAACCCCTTAGTGCTAAAAAAGATTCTTACTAGGGAAAAAGTAGACATAGGGAAACCTTGGTTTTAGGAAAGCGTTTTATAAAATTTCATTATATCTTTGTGGATAAGGTGATGAAAGTGGGCAGGGTGAGTTAGACAGCTGATGAAATAACCATATCTAAAGGTCTTAGATCTGTCAAACTGGGGAAACTAGTGGATGGCAGCAATAATCTGTCCTCGTCTTCTATAATGTCACATTGGTATCTATGATGTAGACAGAATGCTTCTCAAGTTTTTTAGATGACTTCACTGGAGTATATGGCCCATATAAAAGATAACAAGTATTATCCACATTACTTTTTCAAGTTGGAATTCTGGTGATCTGCAAGGTGCCTGGTGATCTCCAAGGTGTCACTCAGTAGACACAAATGTAAAATTGTTCCTTTAGGTTTCAAAATTAATTGCATAACTATGGGAAGGCTTGACAGCAGATTTAGGTGAAGAGTAACTAGTTGAACAGAAGCTATATATGAATAAGGGTGATCATGCAGCTTCTGAAAGCTGGCATTATATTAGTGCAATAAAGAAATAAATTAATTATGAAAATGATCCTTCCCCTTATACTCCAGGTTATTTAGAGCATATCCAGTGTATACAATATTGGTTGCTACCTTTGAAGAAGCACACTGACAACCAGAGTATATGAAGCCACATCATGTGAGAAACTACAGAATTGTACGTGTTCAATGAATATTTAGAAATTTAAGCTAAGAGAATATGCAGCATTTGAGAATGGACTTGAAAGATGGATTCACTTTTGATAGAAATCTGGAAATGCAGAGAAGACTATATGAGCTGAGTTAGAGAATTATAAGATATGTCCAGGAAATGATGAACCATCTCCTTTGTTTTAATTGTGTGGTGCATGGCAGATAGCAGTGGGAGTTGAGGCTAAAAATGTAGGTTGGAGAAGATGGTTCCAACCTGGAATGCTACATCAGGGTGTGTGTATTTACCTTGGTAGGCAATAGGAAGTTATCCATGGCTTATAAACTAAGCAATAATAATGGAAATAATGAGGATAATAATAATAAAGTTCAAAGGCACTGTTCTAAGCTGTTACATATATTAATTCATTTAATTTTTGCAATAGTCCTATGAGTTAGACATTGCTATCATCCTTGTTTTATAAATGAGAAAACAAAGGAGCAGAGATTCAGTAACTTCAGTAACAAAATCACACCATTCATAAAGGATAGAGCAGCAGCCTGGCCTGATGCTGTGCTCTGACCCCCTTTCCTGGACAGTGCCCTGGCAGCGTCACAAGGGCTGAACTGCATGCACCTCTTCTGTGTTTTCTGTAGCGTCTGCTGCAGCACCCAGAACACTGTGGTCCACCCTGGCCTAACATTTCACTTCTCACTTCTGCTTGCAACGACCCAACAGAAAAACAAGGTGCTGGAGATAAAGGAAGAAGATAATTTAAAAAAGTGATTAAGAAACTGTGTTTACTTTTTGGATTTTGAGGCCTTTCAGGTTTGAACAGTGACTTGTGGGCGGTGCATCTAGACTCTGGTTCACTGCCAAGAGCTGGGTGTGTCTAGCGCAGAGGAGTGATTTAAGAGTAATTTAAGTTTAAGTGCTCCCAAATGAACATTACCCCAGTAGCATAAGGTTAAATTCTGGCTTTGCAAGGCCCCAAGCAGACATTTAATAAAGAGAACCTTTGGCCCTTTGTTCAAGCCCCACTGATGTCTGGATGCCTTGCAATTCTGGTGCTACTTGGGTGGCATTGATGTTTGAGAGAAAGAAAAAGGTTGATTGGAGATGGGGCCCTTCTGCCCTCTGCTATTTGTCCCTCTTCAGCCTTACCAACAAACCTTGGCTAACATCCTCAAGTTAGAGAGATTAGCTGTTTAAATAGAGGGTCAGAGTTAGTAAGACAAGGTGTGGGTTTAACAGTGACTTGGATAAACTTACTTGTGATGCTCCTGTATGAACACATTAGCTTAAAAAAAAACTTACTGGAGCATGATCTCAAAAACTCTGTAAATAAGGGGTAAAACCATTAACGCTGGCTAATAAACTTTCGTTGCTAGCAAAGAGGTATGTGTGTGCATTTGTGCACACATATGTGTGGGTACCCGTGTGTGTTGTGGAGACTTGGGAATATTTAGCTCGATGACTATATTTGTTTTTAAAAGACCTAAAGTTAATTAGTTTAGATATTAATGCAGTTTTCCTCTTTAATGCTTCAGGAGCATCTCAGTGCTCTTGTTTCTGCTGTCCCTGCACTGTGGCCGGCAGTCCTGTTCAGTCACACTGAATGGTCGCATTCTGTGGGATGAGTTCTCTAATAACAGGGATGTGGTATGGACACCAGCCATGCCTTTTCTCAACAACCCCTCCCCACTGGCCTACTGCCTTTTTTTTTTTTTTTTTGCCAGGGTTACTACTGTTTACCTCTCTCTTCCTGTCTTACTTTGTTTCCTCCCTGTCACTTCATCCCCTGCTTGTCTTAGGCTGTTTCTTCGTTCAATACTGTGTGTGTGTGTGTGTGTGTGTGTGTGTGTGTGTGTGTGAATTATTCTGTGGTGGCTGTGGGGAACAGGCAGTGCCAAACCCTTGGCAGGAATATCATCCACGTATAGTAATGCCCACACTCTCGAAGAACCTTTTGTTCTTTGAATCCCACTCCTGTGGGTTGATATTTTAGTGAGAGTAGTGAGTAGCCCAGTATTTTTCTTCCTTCTAATTCATTTAACACACACACATGCACACATCTATCTTCTGCTAAGATGTACAAGTATGAGATAAATGGGAACACAAGGATCATATTGTACTTGAGTTATATCATTGCTGACTTCCTGAGAAGCCTGTTCAAATGACTAGAGGATGTTAACTAAACTGACAATGTGTTTCTCTGTGGTGGAAGTGAGCAAAACATCTGCTTTTATAATAGTCTGCTTGCCTAGATAGGCATGTACCGTTTTGTTGTTCCAGAAGACTTTCAAGCAAATATGCTAGTGAGTTTCAATGGCTTGGAACTTCCTGTTTTGTGATTAAAAAAAAAATGTCTTTGGAGAATGGGCAATGTTCACAGGATTCTGTATTGCTTTAAATGTATTCTCAGCCCCCAGATTATCTCAGGGAAAGATTGATTAGGAAGCTACATGGGATAGAAAGCAGATGATGGGTCCACTGCTTTTTTCCTTTAGTGCATAGCATTTGTTGACACTATTGGGTAATACAATGAATCTAGTGTTGGAGATGCTAAGGCCAAGAAATACAGAACGTTGAAAGGACAAGCATCCTACAAAATGTTCAGGAAGTCCGTTCAAACCTTTTCCTTTTGATTTACAACCTTTGTTCAGATAGGGCCTCAGAAAATAAAACCAAACAAAAATAAAGACTTTTGGGATGAGCTGAGATGGATTGTCATGAATTTCATGAAGAATTTGAGGAACATAATATTTAATGGTGACATTGGCAGATAGAACAGCTTTTCTGGTGTTTGCATGTGAGAGATGTGACTCTGGCCAACCTAGTGTTTGACTCAAAAGCATAAGCTTGGAGACTATGGGATTTTTAAATTGTCACCTCTTGTATGTGGTCTTAGGCAGCCATTTTCATCACTTCTTTGGATTGCGAGTTAGTCCTGGTGTAAAATGGAGTGATGTTTAGATTATTTTTATCTAAAGATGATGCTCTGTAATTGGATGACTGTCTTCACCTCTTTGGAGTTTGAATCATTCTGTCTGTAAAATGAAGCTATATATAGAAGCTATAGATATAAAAATATATATGTTTTTTTCTCAGAATATTACCTGATTGGTGAATACTAAATGGCTGGTGAGGGAATGGAATATTTTGCATGGAGGACAGTGTCACTGGAATTTTTAGCACCTGTTTTTGAATAAATCTCACATGATATGAGATCTCTAAGAGTTTTTCACATAGCTTTATTTTGAATTTTTGAAAAATATATTTTGAATATATATACGTATATATATAATACATATATAATTATATATATATATAACATTCTCTCTGTAATGCTTCTGAAAAAAAATGAAAGGAAGGAATGACTGAGAACAGAGGAGAGCCAATGGCCTTTACTCGCTCTCAGTTCAAGCTGGGTCTGTGTATTGCCTTTTATACAAACCAAGTGCTGGTGCAGACAGTGTCTCTAAACTTAGCAACTCATGGAATTGGTGCTGAGTACATGGTAGAGAAAGATTCAAAATTCCGCTGTTTTATCTGAGATGGGAAAAATGAAAGCAAAATAACATTGACAAAAACAGACAAACTTAGCCTTGTAGCTCCATGTCACTAGCCTGGGGTTTCCTAAACTGTGGGATGTAGATGAGAATGGGGTGATTTGGGTGGTTCAACAGCCTTGAACCAAGAAGCGAGAGCTATTTACTTTCAAGCTCTCTTTTAGTCATTCTAAGAACTGCAAGTATAAATGCAGTTTAATATTTGCTTATTTCTCTAGTCTACAGAAAGAAGCTTTGTTGGATAACACAATTTAGCTAGAATTTAATAACATTGTTTTGTCTTTTATTTTTTTTTTTTATTTTTATTTTTTTACTATTCCCTCTATTATAGCAAATGATACTGACTTTCCATTTGAACTGGTTCTTTTAGAATGAATTTAGGGGACAAAAGCAAGTACTTGAAGAAAATCATGAAGTAGCTATTGCCCAGGTGTTGCACAGATATTTGTAAAGGAGGTAATGGGATGAGTGAAGTTTGGGAAACACTGGCTGCAGATACATATGAAAGCAATTTAAACGAGGCAAGGCTTGGATTTGAAGCCAGGGCAATGACCCCAAGGCTGGGGATCCTTCTGCAGTGTCCTTGTGCTTCACCACTGCAAAGCTGCCTGCAACCTGACCTGGATAGCTGATGGAGGAGGACATTAATATGCTTCCCACAGCACTGCTATCAAGTTATCTCTACATGGGGATGGAGGATTTCCTCCTACAGGTTAGTCAAAGTCTCCTGAGAATTAATTTTGGGCTGGGCAGAGTGGCTCACGCCTGTAATCCCAGCACTTTGGGATCCCAGCACTTTTATACAAACCAAGTACTGGTGTAGACAGGGACCCTAAACTTAGCAACTCATGGAATTGGTGCTGAGTACATGATAGAGAAAGATTCAAAATGCTGCTGTTCTACCTGAGATGGGAAAATGAAGGCAAAGTAACATCAACCAAAAAAGACAAACTCAGTCTTGTAGTTTCATGGCACTGGCCAGGGGTTCAAGACCAGCTTAGGCAACATAGTGAGATCTTTTCTCTACAAAAATAAAAACAAAAATAAAAAATAAGCTGGACGTGGTGGTGTGTACCTATAGTCTTAGCCCCAAATTCATTCTCATGAATAGTCTTAGCTACTCAGGAGGCTGAGAGAATTACCTGAGCCCAGAAATTTGAGGCTGTAGTGAGTTGTGATCATACCACTGCATTTCAGCCTGGGCAACAGAGTGAGACCCTGTCTTTTTTTTTTAAGAATAAATTTGGGGGAGAATTTCCAGAATAGTAGGTCTTTTTACCCATAGCTTGTGAGGATTAAGATAAAAATACCCCAAACTGCATCTTTCTCATGGGGCCCTTGTCAAACCAAGGTGACTTTCTGAGGTAGCCACTCACTGGGTGCCAGAAAACTCTGAGCCTGTTTATCCAGAATTCTCTGTGCCAGTGTTGTTGAGCAGAAGTTTTGTGTCTTTAGCAGAGATGATATTGTTCCGGGGTTTGGCTTCCCTCACCTCCAGGGGCACAGTAGATGCTAATGACTTTGTAATAGCAGCTGGAGGTCGTGACAGAGAGCTGTTGTGTGTTGAGGAAAGGAGGCATGTATTTTCCATCATTGTGTGGAAAGTGCCACAAGCCACTGTCTTTCCATCTGCCCATCATGCTGGGATTTGTTCAGATGGCCAATGGAGGAGTGGGCTGGGACTAGCCCTTAGCAGGGCTCTGCAGAAGGGCTGGGAGAGGTGGGTTGACAGTGGAAACTGGCATTCTGCTGTCCTCTGGAGGCCCTGCTTTGATGGATGGCTGGGCAGCCTGTGTGGCACAGACTACCAGTGGTGGTTGATGTGGTGAAGTGTGTCCCTGTTAACTCTACTCTGGGCAGTGAACTGAAGAGGGAACAAAGTCCAGGAAATGGGCCTTCATGGCAGTGGTAGAGGTAGAGTGACCGACAGCAAACCTCACCACTTGTCCCTTACTATTCAGTAGTTCCAGAGGCAGTGAGCTTGGACTTTTAGCAAGAGAGATCTTGGGGTGGGGTGTGGACTTTCCACAAAGGCATTACCTACATGCACGTTCCTATATAGACGTAGCCTTCCAATCTCGTACTTAAGAACACTTATTCAACGAAAACATGCTTATTCCAACAGCAGGAGCCCTTGGCTGGAGAGTAGAGTTGTTATTAGTTTACTATTTGGCATTAACTGAGTAAATATTTAGAAAGGACTGGATGGGGGTGGGCACCTGGGGCTGGGGTACATTTGCTCTGGCTCTACATTTGTGAAGGACCTCAGATTTCATTATGTGACATTTTCTCTAAACAAGGGTATATATACTATAACAGATACACAGAGGCTGGAAAAAAGTCAACTATAAAACTTCACAGTTGGGTTCTATTACAAAACCACATTGTCTGCATAGTATTATGATGTTGGCAAATATATAAATCTTGTATTTATATACTTTTAAAAATGCATATGTTTATTATATGTAAACATTGTAAATATACCATAACTTTTATATCCTTCTTTTCCTCCTCCTCCAATGGCTATCTTTAGAGATTCCCCCCCCCAAAAGAAGTTCAAGCAGGAGCAAGAGAGTGAGCTGAGGGAGGGGAGGGGGAGGGATGGTGTTCTTTATTGATTAAGTGCTTTGAGTTCTTTGGGAAGTCAAACACCATGTAAATCCACTTAGCTTCAGTCTATTGCTTGAGAGGTACTCTAGTAAGCCAAAGTTTGCCTGGTGTAGGATGTTTATCAGAGTGGAGTGGCCAAAAATGAATGCCACACATTTCCCTACTCTGAATTCTGCTCCTCAGGGCCCAATAGCTAACTTTCTAATCTATGACAGCACCTGTGCTTCCTGGTCTCTGGGCCTTTGCATGTGCCGTGTCTCTAGCAGGGACAGGGAATGCTCCTCCCTCTGAGTTCCTTCTTGAGAACTCTGAATCATCCTTTAAGACTCAGAGGACTTGTTACCACTTCTTTGATACATTTCAGGACCACCTTTTCAGCATAGTCCCTGAACTTCCACTGCATCATGGAATAAATTGTTCCCTCTTCTAAGATGCTTAGGTGCCTCGTATGCAGCTTGACAATGTACATAGATAGCTGTGTGTGTCTCACCACACCATGAGCTTCCTATATAGGGCCATTTCTAATTCATTCTTGAATTCTCAGCCAAGCAGCCTGCAAAGGCAAGGTGCTCCAGAAATGTTAAACCTAATTGAATCTTTTAATAAAATGATGGGTGTAACCTCCAACACTATAAAAATTAAACAAAAACTCTCAGAAGCAACAATGTGCACTAAAAATTAATTTGAAAAATTTCCTTCCATATACTGTTAGCAAAGTACTTTTCTTTTATAGGCCTCTCCTGTGCTATAAAACTCTTGAGTGTTCTAAAAATATTTTTTAAAATGGGCATTTAGAACCTCCTTAATGAACTACTTCCAAATGTGGCTAAGATATTTGAGGCTTTCCCCGCAGCAGGTGTAAAACTAGCGGTTGGAGCTGAACACCAAGAAGTAGGAATTTCTGGCTCAGAGATGGAGAGGTGTCTGTCTAGAAATTTCACAGGTGGCAGGTGACACTATTCTTTGTAGAGTCCCAGGTTAAAGCGTTGAAGTTATCTCTGGGGGTGCTCTTTGGTATGTAGATCGGCTTCCTGAGCTCTTGCAAAATAGTTGGTGCATCTCAAATTCTCTGACTCTGATTTTGACTATGTTTGCACAGGCAGCCTTGAGGCCCTCCGCTTCACCTGCGATGCGACCACAGCATTGCTCAAATCTGCAGTGTAAATCACAGCTTTATCTATTCCCTCAAAGAACTGTAAATTAATTCTTATCCTCTTTCCTGATTTCCTAATGGCCCTTGTTTATAAAAGTGCTTTATGGTAAAGGCCATTAGTCTATCTCACAGGTTAAAGTCAAGAAGAACAAAGGCTGATCTAAAATAGAGCAGAAAACACAAAATAAAAAGGTGTTGTGGACCAAAAAAAGAAGTATCAATTCTTTTATTTGCTTCTAGGAGCTTAGCTTCCAATGCTGCCCTTAGAATCCATTATTACTGGAATTTCAAAATTACATTCCAATTCAGATTTAGATTGCAATGCTGATATTTTTTTCCTTAAGGAATAACAATTTTAGATTTTATTTCAAAAATAACATGTTCATCTCTGATCAAACTACAACATATATGTAATTCAATGTAAGAATCCACTTAAGTAGTTTTCCTTTGGTTTGACTTATGCCAATGTGTATTTAATGCAGTGTAGAAAAGCATTAATTAAGCTGTTCGGTAACGTCACTCTGTATAGGTTTCAGGTATGACCATGTGAATAGCAAGACGTATAATAACTGCACTCGTATCTTGGCAGCAGACGGCTTTTTGCTGCTGCCTCATTTCTCTGAGGCTCTGCAGAGGCCAACCACATAAAGTGACTTTCGAATCTCCCTTCAAACCTCACGACGTAGTGCCATTTTTGTTGGGCTGTGTACACCTGCTTTCACTAGACTCCAGTCCCATAAAACTGTCAATTGGATCCTTTCACAAGAATACATTAGCATTGTTTAAGGGGTTGTGCATCACTTTTTTGACTGCTGTAATTCGTTTTAAGCAGAACTTAAAATGATTAATTGATTGATCCTTCTTTAAGGTATTACAAATACAGACCGACACCAGCAATTTTACTGACATAT
Organism: Cebus imitator; assembly: GCF_001604975.1. Lineage (NCBI taxonomy): Eukaryota > Metazoa > Chordata > Mammalia > Primates > Cebidae > Cebus > Cebus imitator. Next base: position 1,255,547 of record NW_016107602.1, read on the forward strand.
TGAACATTCACATAACCCTCACATAGCCTTGTGACGTGTGTTTGTGCATGTGTGTGTACTCACTAGGGCAACATGTTTATGGAGACATATTAAGAACTGAGAAAGGGAAAACCCCTCTTATTTGAGAGATTGGAAACAAGAGAAGCAGGGATAAGGTGGGAGAGGAAAAAAAAAAGAGAAAAGAAATCTTAAAATTCACATGGGATTGTCAAGGAGCAGAGAAAAAACCTCCAGAAGCTTCGAGGCCTCCAACATTTCTGAGATAATCCAGTAAAGGATGAAACTCTGAATGCTGTTCCTAGAAACCAGGTGTGTTTTAAGTGTAAGAAAAAAAGCTAGGCTGCTCAATCCTTTAAAACTTGAAATTGTTGTTATGAGAAAGAGGAAGGCTGGTGTGGAGGTTAGGCCCTGGGCAAACCAAACCTCTGAGCTACTCCACAGGCTAGTTCCTCTCAATGATCTAATGAGATCAGTCGAGGCTCTTTTTGTTGAGTGAGAGAGGAATAGTCATAGATGTGACATTTCCTAAGACTTTATGAATGAAAATTTCCATTAGCTACTTTCAGGGCAAATGTATGTTAAGGCAAAAGGATACTTTCTGCCCCCAAACGCCTCCCAGTTATTATTAACTCTTTAATTGGGCAAAGTCTGTTTATGCCAGTCAGACACAGAGAAATTTACATAGCATACATATAACCATGGGAATTTCTCTGTTATACTATTATCAGTGAAAATAGAAATGGGTCTTCAGGTTTAGCAGGGTGAGGATAAGTTACATGACAAATGCAAACAATTACAACTGCTGTTATAAACACGCCAGTCCTATGTCTTGCTTATCTCAATTCTATCTGGTACTCACTTTTAAACCAAGGGAAAAAAAAATCACAGGAAAACGTTAGGGATATTTTTGTGCCTTCACAACCATCACTTACATAGGGAAACTTTTGAATAAAATGAGTTTTTGGAAATAAGAGTGACAAATGGCTGTAATATAAAAAGTTACACACTAATAGTTTATGCTATATTTTCAACATGCTGGTTTTTGGATGGGTAATTTCTTTGATAATAAATGTGAGTTCGGTCTGACATGGGAAGTTGGTATTTATTGTAGGATCTGTACTTCTGATTACCTCTTCTAACGTGGGAATAATCTCTGGTTGCTGGTCAATTGCCTTGAGATTCTCAGATGGAAATGAAGCTCACATTGCCAAATATTTTTACTGGGCCTAATGATAGATCACCTGAGCATATCCTTCCTTAACAATTAACTGCAATTTAGAAGACATTTAGAGTCTTTTGGAAGACGTTTAATAGCAAGTGAAGTGATTTGTGGAAAAACTGCGAATTTCAGTGTTTTAGATGAAAGACGATAATGGGATTGAAGTCCTTTTTTCTGATTTATTATTTGTGTTCCTATTTCTTACACAGTGAAACTTCTTATTTTTCAGAGAACTGAACTTGTTTCAACCTGATGGCTGATAACAATTATTAGAGGCTTGTGTTGCTTTATGGGCCCTAGGTTAAGACTTTTAAGTACATTCAGTATGTATTAATAACAGACAATACTTAAGGGCCTTGCAAAAAGAGAAAACTGTTGTGAAAACAGCTTTAACCTGTCAGGAATGAGAGTGGGAGGAAGGAGCTAAATAGGTGATGTATTTCATCATCTCAGATTGGTATATTTTGGAGAAGGTGTGAGAAAAAGAATAAGGTAATACTCCAGTGGAAGCAGAGAATCTAGAAATTTAAAAAAATCTAAGCAAAAACATTGTTCTTTTAAAAAATAAGTCTCACTATTAATTTGTCACATGCCAAATGTTTGTAATTGCCTTTGGGCAGCTATGGGTGTGTTTTTGTTCACCACAGACATGAAGAAATCACAATACTGCTTCCCAAAGCCAGTTTTCTTTTCTCTTCTTCTTCTTCTTTTTTTTTTTTTTTTTCCAAGGACAAGTCTCTTTCTCCTGAGATCTGAAACTCAGAAGGGTTGGGAGCTTTGGGGATGGCCAGAGATTTCAATCTTGATGAGAAATTCCTTGTCAGTGACAAGTTGCTATAAAGCAGGGCAGTTTTCCCAGAGGGGCTGGTAAAAATACACATGCATTAGTAAAGTAAAGCAAGGGGAAGACACTGCCAGGTCTAGCTGTCCACTCAGAAGTCAAAATGTTTGTGCACACCAGACAGTGTGTCTGGCTACCTCGAGGGAGGGTCCATGTTTGGTCTGGGAAAACAGTTTCATGTTCACCACCAGGGAAGGCCTATGGGTGAATAACAATGACCAGGCCCTATCAGCCAGGAAGAGCCTCTTTTCTAAATGGCATCTCATTAGGTTGAGTGGGAGTGTTTCTCAGCATGCAGCTTTGAGATAGAGCAGCTCCAATGGCTGTTCCCATCAGAGGGTAGCATACAAGTCTGTGGACCCAGACCGCTTCCGTGGATTGGCCTTTCAGTGGAAGGTGGCCACCCACTTGGTGGCGTTGCTGTGGCCATCCTCAACTTGCTTTTCTATCTCTCTTATCAAGGTATCTTTAGAGGACTTTCTGCCAGGGTGGAGTGCTGGGCATATTCTAGAAGGCTGCACAATAAATTCTCACTTTCCAACCAAAGATGTTTCAGCATAAACATCCAAGAGGGCAGTGTGTCATGCAGGTAGAGAGGCACCAATTACATAAAAGCCAGTGCTGGTCAGCATGTGTGTAATTATTTATTTCAGCTTTCTGTAAAAGGAGGGGCATTTTGTTTAAGCCAGGCAGAAACCTGGCAGTTTCCCAGTTGTGAAATTCTATTGACAAAGGTGTTAAGTGAAGGGCAGGATACCGTGGTATGCTAGATGGCCTTCATCTTTGTGACCTGGGCATGTGTCAGGCCCAGACTGAACTGACCAGAATGACTTTGACTTGATGACCATTAAAGGTCAGGCACATAATGGGATCAGATGTGTCAGTGGAGGGTGAAGTATATAGCATAATAGATTGCTGATAATTAAGTAGTCGTTTTTAATAAGAGTCATCAGAGTTAAAGGCACTGCTGGAATGAGCAGCTTGGGAAAGCAATGAGAGGGCATGAAGAAAGGAGGTGGGAAATATGTTAAGGAATAATTTTTTTGTTACACTAAAGGAAAGATCAGAGGAAGACCTGTGTGTGTGTGTGTGTGTGTGTGTGTGTGTGTGTGTGTGTGTATGTTTTAGGAGACAGCATTTTATCTGTCTAAAAATTGGTGTGTTTTTTTTGTTTGTTTTTAGATGATTTTTTTTAAGGGACAAGTAGGGTCAGTACAAGAGAATTAAACTTTATGAACTTATAAACGGCCCCAAATCATCCTAATTCCTAATATGTTTGTCTAGAAAATGCAGACCACAATCCTCCTAATAAAAATAGTTCAACAAATATTTCAGATGAGATCGGGCACGTTCAGGATGGTATGGCAGTAGACAGTGGTATGGCCACGGACTCAACAAATATTTCAAACATTAATTTATATTTTTTATAGGAAGGGAATTTGGGTTGTTACTGGCTTTTTGTTTTTATATAAATCGTAGAACTCCTAGAATTGATTGTTTGTTCAGTAAAACTTTTGTAGTTTTAGAAAGTTAACATTCTTCAATAATACTTAACTATATTATTATGAAGGATTATCATTTAGTAAGAGAGCACATTGAACTAGAATACGTGAATAAAGGCAGGTTTTGATTGCTGCAACTATTATACATTTTTAGTATTATTTTTGTCAGTTTACACAAATCATCAATGGTCATTGGGGCTTAGATGTAGATTACCTAGGTTCAATCTAGAATGAGCAGGTGTTGAGAATGCAAACAGTTAATTAGGACAGTGTTGACTACACCATCTGATAATGGAGATTCCAGGTAAGGGGCTTCACATCTAATCTGCACTGTGACTCGACAAATCTCAATGATCCTTTCTTTGTGCAATTTCCTTTCCAGTTCTGTGTCACAGACATATATTAAAGAAGTGTTCTGGCTTACAGAAGTTCTGACTTACTCTTTTCATCTGATCTTCATTTCAATAAATCTCTACCTGAAAGCAGAGAGCTGAGTTGGGAAAAGATTGTGAAGTGGAAAAAATTTTTCTATGACTTAACTATCTTTCCTGCTTCTAGCAACGATGACCTGGGCAGTCTGACCCCAAAGCCTCTGCACTTAATTACTATGTTATACTATCTGAGAATTCTCAAGAGCATGGCTTGGTTTCATGAGAGTTTTATCTTATCTTTGAAACTCTAGTGCCAACACAGTGCCAGGCACACAATAAAAGAGAAGTCATTTAATCAGATTAATTCCCACTGACATTAGCTAACTTATGGATTCTGACAAAAATGTCTCAAGAATAGGTGATATAACCTTTGCCTATAGGTGGAAGTAGATGTTTTATGAGATGTGTTTGAGTGGGTACCACAAATAGTATCAGGCACAGAGCCATCTGCTCTTGCTCACTCCGAAAATATTCTCTTTGTAGTGTATGAACCAAAGTAAGTGGGGTCTTAGCTATGTGGAGTCCAATAGTTGGAAGTGATGTCAATCTAATTCCTTTTGTTTAAAAATGAACTGACTCCTGTTGGCGGCTGGGCATGGTTGCTCACATTTACAATCCCAGTGCTTTGGGAGGCCAAGGGGGAGGGATCACCTGAGGTCAGGAGTTCGAGACCAGCCTGGTCAACATGGTGAACCCCATCTCTACTAGAAATACAAAAAAATTAGCCGGGCATGGTGGTGAGTGCCTGTAATCCCAGCTACTCTGGAGGATGAGGCAGTAGAATCACTTGAACCCAGGAGGCAGAGGTTGCAGTGAGATGAGATTGGGCCATTGCACTCCAGCCTGGGCAACAAGAGCAAAACTCTATCTCAAAAAACAAACAAACAAACAAACAAACTTCTGTTGGCATCTGTGTGACAGTTCAAAATATTTAGTACGAAGAAAGAGAGTTTGGAGTACTCAAATACACTACAAATTATAATCTTTTAAACTTGATGGACGATGTTCTATTTCATGTCTTTTCTCTTGATTGGAGTCCTAAGGACTTTTTTATAGGGTTTTGTCTTACTTCTTATGTAAGTGATGCAGGTAATGGTGAAGGCTGACTGTGACAGTGCAGAGTTAGCACTAAAGATGTTCTAGGCAACCTATGTATTGGCAGTTTGAGGAGGTTACAAAAGCAATAGCTATCTTAGCTTATTTATTTATTTTTGAGCCTGTCACCTGGGCTGGAGTACAGTGGCACGATCTCGGCTGACTGCAGTCTTCACTTCCTGTGTTCAAGCGATTCTCCTGGTTCAGCCTCCTGAGTAGCTGGGATTACAGGTGTACACCACCACGCCCAGATAATTTTTGTGTTTTTAGTGGAAATGGGGCTTCACCATGTTAGCCAGGCTGGTCTCGAACTCCTGACCTCAGCGATCCACCTGCCTTGGCCCCCCCAAATGCTGGGATTACAGGTGCGAGCCACCGTGCCTGGCCAGCTTGTTTATTTTTTGAAAACATTTGTAAACAATTGAATCAAACAGCTATTCTACAACAACTACTACTATTATGACTACTAGTTGCTTACGTTTATGGAGTACTTTCTGCATGCCAAGCATTGTTCTAATGACATGTATTAGTGCACTTGGTCCTCACAACAACTCAGTGAGGCAGGTGCTATTAATATATCCATTCTATAGATTAGGGTAGTGAGACACTGACAAGTTATGTAAATTCTCAATTAACAGGTTAAGAAATGTAAGGTGATGGGGAGGAAGGCAGCAAATCACACTGCCACGAGTGTACCTATGCAACAATTTTGCATGTTCTTCACATGTACCCCAAAACCTAAAATGCAATAAAATAAATAAATGGGGAAAAAATAAAAATAAAAAAATAAAAAAATAAAAATGAAGAAAAAAAAAAGAAATGTAAAATAGAGCAAAGTTTCAAGTTAATAGGAAAATTCACCAACACCAGCTGATAAACCAGATAATTTTTATCTGTTTTAAATCCTTTACAAGTTTGTTTTTTTTTAAGCCAAAGTAGACATCTCAGGCCTTCTAAGCTGCAAGGGGAACTGGAGAGCAGCTGGCCTCACAGCAAGGCTTCATTGATTAGAAATGTGAGGCTCAGAGAGGTAAAGTGACTTTCTCAAGCCCACAGAGCTCTTTGAATATAGACTTCAAACCCTGCACCCTTTTACTAAATCAGGCAATATTTCTCATGCTACCTTTTCATTTTCAAGATAGCATAAAATCCAAGTGTTTAGTCTTCTATCTCCTATTTTGCAGAAAAGAAAACAAAGACACTTTAAACAAACTAGATCGCAATTCCTTGTTGAGTAGTTATCGCTAGCTCTGGCTGCATTAGAATCTGTGGTGTCAGAGGCCTGGAACTTTGCTTGCTCCCGTGAGCCTGCTGCCTGGCTGCACCTTGATAAATGTAATAATAGCTATTATCGGCCTCTCATATTCTTCCCTCACTGGGGTATTTTGGCTGTGGTTACTTCCTGAGCCCATGGAGACAACCTTGGCTGAATCACTTAAAACAATTTTTAATCAGAACCAAGCACCTTATTTTACCAAAATAACTCCTTTTAAAAGTGTCCCAATTTGTTCAACAGATAAGCATCAAAGGGCAATAGAAAAACTGGAAGCAGACATCATAATTAGATGACAAAAATGAAAGAGCAGAGTGATTTAGCAATGATTGAACACTTGGCAAAGAATTTTTCATCAGGCTTCATCCCAATTCTTTCAATAGAGGAGGGAAGAAGCTTCTGAGGACTGTTTGAAATGGTGGAATAGCAATTAAAGGCCTACGTCATTAACGAAGAGGAAGCAGAAATGAAGGTAGTTGCCAAATACGGCATTATGGGCATTGGAAGCCAGAGAGTTGCAATGGAAATAAACCTGTTGAAAACCAAATAAGATGAACACAGGGGAGTACAAAAGAAGGAAGGAAGATGACCATCACTCTGGCCCTCTGAGGCTTGTGTTAAAATGAGAATTCTGTCCCCTTCTAAGAATAAGCCTTCCAGTATGCACTTCAGGAAGTCCCATTGCTTCAGCTTGATGGCTAATACGAAAAACAAAGCAATTGTTTGTTGACACGGTATTCTAGCAGGTGCAGTTCCATTTTAAACAAGAAGCTGCTATTGTTTTCAGGAATTGTGTTGATGACTGTCTTAGAACATGAAGGGCTGGTTCCGCAGAGGGACACCAGGGTGCTGTTTTTCACTTTGGCCCTTGGGGCCAATAGTTCTCAGCCTCTGCACATGTATGACTAGCACCTCCTACAGGGTGGTGTGAGTTTTAAAAAGGAAGGCAAGTTTGTTTTTAGAAATATTTAAAAAACCCTGATTTTCATATTCTGGGGAAAATTCTTGGACAGAAGGGGAGAGTAGGGCTGTCCAGATATTTACTTGGTAGTCACTGAACCCCTGGGGTGGAGGAAACACTTGATTTACTGTCTTTGGTTCAGGAGCAAGCCCAATCAACAAGGTAAGAGCTGGGTGGTTAACTAGCAAGGGAGAAGGGACTTTGGAATTAAGGCTCGGTGATGACCTGCCTTTGCTAAAATCACTGGATTCCTGGGGCCGGATCTCCTCCCCAGGTGAAGTTAGGGAAGAGATAGTGAGGCGGGGGAAGAGTAACAGCAAAACCTTGAGGTGCTTCCCTGCTTCATGAGCACCCAGGAAGGAGGGGAAGGGCCAGGCTGGCAAAGGCATCGGGGCTCTCCTTCCCTTTGTGTAGTGGTGACACCTCTCCAGCCCAGCCTTATTTGTGGGATGTGGAGCTGTGTGACGTGCTGCAGTTGATTTATGGGCAGCAACGAGCAGTAATCCCTCCCCTGGCTCTCTCCTCGGCCTTCTCAGCACAGCGGCACTAAATATCCAGCCCGACTGGGGATGCGCTGCGGCCGGTGCGCCCGGAGTGAGGGCTGTGTTAGCCTCTCAATTTACTTTTTCAAAACCACGATAAATTCAGGCACAAATGGCAGCAAAATTAACTGTGAAAATGCCACCGTATTTTGCAGGCCACTAGCTGTTGCCTCGAGTCTGGTTTGGTTTTTATAGCCTTTTCTCTTAACTAGAAAAGAGTGGACTTTTTATTTTTTTTAAGTGTTTGGATGAGAGATTACCAGCTTCAACAAAATGCTGCTACTAAGTGGAAGAAACAACTGTCTTTTCTCTTAGAGGGCGGTGACTTTTAGATATAATGCCTACTTTATAGCTTGTGTTAGATTTTACTATCTTCTTAGAGAAATGCTCATTTATTTTTTATTAGTAATACTCACTGAGCAAATATTTAATTAATTTATGCTCTGTGTCTCACATGCAGTGGGGAAGCAAAATGCAAATTAATATTACTAAACCAGAATTATTCTGATATTCTTAGGTCAATTATGCTTCAATCAACCTTGCTAAACCAGAATTATTCTGATTTTTGTAGGTGGGTGTAAGCCATGGTGAAATTTATTAGTTATTGTTTAGCGACCCAGTGTTATCAACTGTATTCTGTCCTTTCTATTTTTGATAACGTGACCAGAAGTGACAAATTATATAGAAAGCAACTGGGCCATTATGAAATATAATCTGGTTTACTCGCTCCTGCTCCATGATAGTCTTTGTCCAGTTGATGCTTAATGTCTTCAGTAACTCCCTGTCCTGTTGGATGATGTGCTCAAGACCACGCCACGCACTGAGGAGGTCTCCCCATTCCCACTTTGTCTCCTTCTTGTCCTTTTCTTTTCCCTATTCCCTGTTAAAGCAGTATATACTCACCTGCAGTTCCCTAATGCACCAACTTTGTCCACACTGCCATACTTAAGAAATAGATGTTTTAGCTGAGATATGAAGGACTAGTGGGAGTAAACAAAAGGAAGTATGTGTTAGTGTGTGTGTGTGTGTGTGTGAGTGTGTTTGTGATTCAGACTAGCCTTGTCACCTATTTGTTGGGCCTTCCTAGACAAGTCACTTATTATTTCTACATTGCAATGTCTTTGTTTCTATAATGGGATTAACAATATGCCATGGCCTCATGTTAGGACTAGACGCAATGATAGATCTAAAGTTGTGATCTCATTTTGATGGCACTGAAAGGGAAGGCAAGGAAGCTTAAGGAGGAGAGGAAGAAAAGTTTAGGGTGTGCCTCAGAGCTATGAAGGAGGAAAAAGCTTGGAAAGAACTCAGTGCAAAGGGGCTGAGAGTTGAGAAGCAAGGTTATGAAGATAAAAATCCACTCACCCGAGACGGGAGAGGGGAGACAGTTCTTCCAAGAAGTGTCCCAAGGCTGGTTAAGGCTCAGCAGTTCAGTGTCTGGAACTCTCTTCATGGTTCTGAATGGTCAGCACAGACTCTGATGGCAGGTGGGCTACCCATTCATAGGCTAAAACAATGATGAGTATGAAATTTTCTCCCTTTATAATCCTGCTCCTCCCGTTAGCTGCTGCTAGATCCTGGCCAATATGAGGTGGGGGACAAGTCTTTATAGACCAAAGTAGCTCAAAGAAGAGAAAAACCTAAGACACTGCAGACCAAGTTTTATAAGCAATGTCAGCTTTTCTCTAACCCTGCTTTTGGTGGTTGCTCTAAAGTGTTGGGTCAAGTTTCTTAACCTCCTTTGTATCAGCAGGAAAGAAGACACCTAAAACTAGTGTAGCTTTTAATCAGATAAACACTACGCGGTATACTTTGCCACTCAAAGTATAGTCTATGGAGCAGTAACTTGGGATCCTGTTAAAAATGCAGATTCTCTTGCCTGAACCCAGGAGGCGGAGGTTGCGGTGAGCCGAGATCGCGCCATTGCACTCCAGCCTGGGTAACATGAGTGAAACTCCGTCTCAAAAAAAAAAAAAAAAAAATGCAGATTCTCAGGCCCATCTCAGACCTACTGAACCAGAATCTGCATTTTAACAACATTCATAGGTGATTTATGTAAGCATTGGAGTCAGGTCAAGACTCCTTCGGGGTGCACATGAACATCCACAAACACACACAAATATTCATTATGCAAATGATTCACTTTTATTGTAAGGCTATAAAAATATAGAAATACATAAAAAATAATAATTACTCATGATCCTACCTCTGTTAGGGGTCTTTTAATTTTCTTTGTCTTTTAATTGAAGAAGTCTGGACTTTTTTGTGAGGGGAAAAGCCATTCTTCTACCAAGCCACTCCCACATCTTCAAAAAATATCCTGGGTTTGACTAATTGCTCCTAGTTTTGTGGGAGGGCAAAGAAAATACAATGAAAACAGAGATATAACCCTAGTTTCTGTTGTGTCATAAGCCTTCAAGACTTACAGGGAATTGGAGAATAGAATTGATTATTAACTTATTCCATACTCATTTTAATTCCAACATTTGGCTGATTTGTGTTACAAACAGTTTTGGTATTATAAATGGGCTGAGCTCTATGCATCTGAGGTTCAACAAACCTATTTCATCTGTATGTGGAAGTTGGTAAGAAAACTTGTATCAGAGTTTCCCTTCCTCTTTGAGCAGTCTATCTAGAAAGATTAATTGACCCAACTCTAAAGGATGGCTTTGTACATGATTTTTAGCAGGAGGTAGGTAGTGTAGGTTGAACAATGTTTTCTTTCAGTGAATACCAACATCTTTGTTACTGCTTTTCAAATTTAAGGGATAAATTGGCTGGGCACAGTGGCTCACGCCTGTAATCCCAGCATTTTGGGAGGCCGAGGCAGGTGCATCACCTTAGGTCAGGAGTTTGAGACCAGCCTGGCCTACATGGCAAAACTCCATCTCTACTAAAAAATACAAAAATTAGCCAGGCGTGGTGGCGGGCACCTGTAATCCCAGCTGCTTGGGAGGCTGAGACAGGAGAATCACTTGAACCCAGGAGGTGGAGGTTGCAGTGAGCCAAGATTGTGCCACTGCACTCCAGCCTGGGCAACACAGTGAGACTCCATCTCCAACCAAAACAAAAAAACAAAAAATAAACAAAAAACTTTAAGGAATAAATTTCTTTTTCTGAGCCCCCTCTCTTCTTCCCCAGACTTCCTGAAAATTTAATTCACCAAACCAGGGTAAGATGAAACTTTCCTTGATGTCTCCATGCTCGCTTTGCATAAGTTTAAGGTTTAGAGGTTTCCCAGCAATTGTCCTCAAGCAGGCAGCATGCTTTGGGTGTCATCCTCATGGGGAGGAGATATTGCTGGGGGAGAACCAGCCAATATACCACAAAGTTGAGCTCTTGACTGACAGCGACTCCCCCTCTGACTCTCCCTCCCAGTTTCAAGGGCTGGCTGGCTGGGCCATTCTTGAAGATTTGGAAAGGAGCCACCAATAGGAATGATTGAACAATTGCTCTGCGAAACTTAAGATAACACTTTGTTCCACCACAGTGGAATTGCTATGTGACAGAAGGAAATTATCTGTTTAGTTCTTGGTTAACATTTATGTGAGAAAAATAAAATTAAAGTTGATGGTATCTGGTCCAAGAAACGCTTATATTCATTTTAAAGAACAAATATTAACTCAGCACTTTTGTAGAGTGAGGGTAATCATCTTTGGAGGATTCGTTGTTAGAGTGGCAGTTGAAAACAAAACAAAACAAAATGAAAACCAACAATGTCCATTAAGATGCCAGTGGAATGCCTCCTGGCTATCAAATTAAGTTCCCTGAAATCAATGGGATTTCTAGAAATAATTGGATCATGAATATAATGGTCCAATATAATATAATGAAGTAGGTCCATGTCTGTGGATACTTGGAGGTGTGTGAGGGGTAATCTGATGGATTTTAAAAAATTTCAACATGTAGAAAAAGATGAACAAGGCTTACTGAGTTCATTATAAGATTTGCAATCAAGTTAATAAAGCAAACATTTTACTACTCATACATAAATAATCTCAATAGTGCTTGCGTTAAAAATGCTGGTAGAAATAACTTTTAATTTAGTTCTCATAGTAAAGAATCAAATTCATGTGTTCATTAATTCAGCCCATATTTATCCAGGGCCATTTCTGTGTAAGCACTGTCTCAGCCCCTATGGGTGAAACTGTGGTGAATGAGACAGGGTTCTTGTGTTAATAACTTTATAGTTGACTAGAGGAGACATGAACATGGTGGGTACAAGGTATATTGAAGAGTTAACAACTCTTCCTAACATCTCTCTAGTCTGCTTTTCCTTTGTTTAAGTATAGGGTCATGTATTTGTGTGAGCCCATGTGCTTTATAAACATGTATATAGTATTTACATTTGTATAGTGCTTACCATGGGCTAGAAACTTTCTAGAAGTTTTAGAGACATAAACTTATCTAATATATGGTTATTAACCCCCATTTTACAAATAAGAAAATGGAGGCAAAGACAGATTGAATAACTTGTTCAACTTGGGGGAGGAGCGTTTGAATTTAGCCGCCCAGCTTGAGTTTTTCTATGTGCTATGCTGTGCTCTCTCTCCGAAGTGGCTGCACTATCAGTATAACCCAGAAAGAGGTGTGCAGAGCTTAGCTGGGTGTGTGGGCTCATGCCTTTTATTACAGCTGCCTAGGAAGCTGAGGCAGGAGGAAGCCAGGAGTTTGAGAACAGCCTAGGTGACATAGGGAGAAACGGTCTTTTTGTTTTTTTGAAGTGTGCAGAGTTCATTGTTTATTGTCTGGTAGATTGTTTCTATCACTTAGGCCTGTTTGATTATACAATACATGTTTGTACCTTATTTCTGTAGCAATGATAGGTTCATGAACCATGGAAATCAAACGGTCGTAAATGTTTAAAAAGGAATACTGGCAAGATTTATTCAAAGGAATCCAACATTTGTAATATCAAGACTATTTTACAAATGAGCACCCAGCTTTTTGTTTATCTATTTTGAAGTTCAGAGTGTCCCTACTGTTTTTTAATGTTGGGCATTTGTTTATATCATTTTTATTGATTTGAAATTAATCCAGTGGTGTATATGCACAAGGGTAGTTGCAAGCCTCGGTTTTGTGGAAAGATCTTTACTAGAGGAAAAGGAAAATATAAAGCTCTGTTTAAGTGAGGGAGGAATTTTGGACAGGCATCCTCAGCAATCTAGTATTTTGTTAAGAGTATGGGAAAGAGATATATTTTTATCCTGGAGTCATTCTTATGCTCATCAGAAATTCCCATGCTTCAGTTTGTGCGTGTGGGAAAGAAATAAAAGAGAGAGAGAGAGAGAGAGAAGAGGAGAAGGGAGGGAAAGTGGATGAAGAATCTTATGGAGAAACGAGATGAATTAATGTCTATGTGAACTCATCAGTTTTTATTAATGAGAAAATAACAAGCACCATTAAAAAATCATTAGATCTTAAGTTCCGAGATACGTGTGCAGTATGCACAGGTTTGTTACATCTGTAAAAATGTGCCAAGGTGGTTTGCTGCACCTGTCCACTCATCCCCTAGGTATTAAGCCCCGCATGCATTAGCTATTTACCCAAATGGAAATAAAAATAAAATTAGGCTGGGCGCACTGACTCACGCCTGTAATCCCAGCACTTTGAGAGGCTGAGGTAGGCGGATCACGAGGTCAAGAGATGGAGACCATTCTGGATAACACAATGAAGCCCTGTCGCTACTAAAAATACAAAAAATTAGCCGAGAGTGGTGGCACGTGCCTGTAATCTCAGCTACTCGGGAGGCTGAGGCAGGATAATCCCTTGAACCTGGGAGGTGGAGGTTGCAGTGAGCTGAGATCATGCCACTGCACTCCGGCCTGGGTGACAGAGCGAGACTCTGTTTAAAAAAAAAAAAAAAAAAAATTAAACAAAAGAAATGGCCAGAGTAGGCAAATCTACAGAAATAGAAAGTAGATTAGTGGCTGCCTTGGGCCAAAGGTGTCGGGGTTGGGGAAAAGAGTGGAATGACTACTAATGGATATGGGGTTTCTTTGAAGGGGAATGAAAAGGTTCTAAAATTAGATTATAACAATGGTTGCACAATACTGTAAATACAGTAAAAACATAAAATCACCCACTTTCAATGGGTGAATTATTTTGCATGTCAACTGTCTCAATAAAGCTTTTTTTTTTTTTTTAAATCATTAGATCTAAAAGAAGGAACATAAGACCACCTTGTCTAATTATAAATTAAAGGATATTTTAACAAGGGGCTAAGACTGAGCCTAGTTCTAGTTCCTTGTCAGCGGGAGGGACTCTGTTTTGTTCATTTTATCCTCGGTGCCTAGATGAGAGCCTGGCACAGAATAGGTACCCAGTAAATGAATGCCGAATGAATAGAGCTAGATACCCTGGGCTCGATTCGTTCTGCAGAAAGATCTCTAGACCTTCAGAGAAAACATCTCACCTCAGAAGGTATTCACTGGCCAGGTGCCACATTCTCCTTGAAGTCACGCTGCCCTACTGAACTCACTGGCTTTGAAGCAGAGTGAGGCCTGCTCAGGAACCCAGCGGGAAGCCTTGTGTCTGTGACCTGGGCCCCCATGGTTAGAGTAAGGAGATTAGAGTGTCCTTGCTCCAAAGCCAGAGATACAGACTCAGATTACTCGGGGTCACAGGTCCACATTCTTGTATGCAGCAGGAGCATTAATTAGTGACAATTACCTATTGGAAAAAAGAAGTCGAGTCCTGAGTGCTCCTTCCAAAAACTTAAAGACAGAAGGAAGCGTCTAACAATGGGTCAGGGGAGATGCATTTCCGCCCCGCTGTTAAAAACAAGGTACTGTCTAATTGATGAGTAGTAGGGGCTTGCAGAGACGCTTTGATGAGCCATCTCCTGCTTCCTGATATTGTGACCTCTCAACAAACACTGACAAATAAAACCAGCATGTCTTCAATATAAATGAGAGCACACTATCTGAGGAGATGCTTCGTTCTCAGGATATGGTTGAAATCCTGTTATGAATAAGGTTTACATCCTTGCCACTGAAATAATATTTTTGTACTGTGGAAATCAATGGTAAGGAAAAAAATGGACAGGTCATCTAATATGTAAACAATTTAACTTTGATGTAATCTCTTGTTTGTTGGATTTGGTCCTGGGGAAAGTCAAAGAACATGTTACTTAGTTGAATCTCTTACCTTTTCTCTCCCTTCTCGTTTAACTTCTCTTCTTACCTTGGAGAGGATTTTGATGATGAGTCCAAATGACAATAGTGCCGTGTCAGAAATTCAGCTTTATGACCCAGCCCTTTTTCTTGTGGGGAAATCTTTAGGCATACAGGACTCTGCTAACCGTGATTTAAAGTAGAACCAACAGAGGTTTGGTCTGAGGGAAGGTGAAAGCATGTATTTTGTCAAGTTGAGAACCTGTAGAGAATTTGTGGGTTCTATGTTTCAAACAGAACTCAAATCTTTTGAGGCTCAAGTTCCATTTGCTCTTGGCAAAACACAATTTCCTGGTTCAAAAGAAAATAAGCACATAAAAAAAGGGCCCCCAGGCTTCTTGGACATCAAAGCTTACGAGATACTCTTATAAAACAGCATTTTGATGATTTTTAGATTATAGGAACCAGGAACATACAGATTAAAACTACCCTTGAACTACCCTTAAGTTAAAAAGAAAAAAGCAAGACAAAAAGCCAAGGGCAAAACTGTTGGCAAACTGCATTACACTCTGGATGTTTTTGCCAAAAGTGAGACATTTTAGTTAGTCTTCTAGCTCACCCTCCTTTAGAATATTTTTGGAAAATCTCAGCTATGTCAAAATTCCATTTCAGCTTCTGCCTGGTATCTCTTGAACTTCACATCCAAAGGGGTAGTCATGATTCTTTTGAAGCAACAGTTTCTTTAAAAAACTGTGTCCATATTTTTGTGTGATGTTCAGGCAACTTTAATTAATATATCCTTTGACATAAATACCAAATATTGACTAATCTATTAAAAAGCACATTGTTTTAAAAAAATCACTCAAGATTAGTGGTTCTCAACTGGAAGTTATTTTGATTCCCAGGGGACATCTAGGAATATCTGGATAAATTTTTGGCTGTCATAGCTCATAACTGGAGATTTGCGAGGTTTGCTACTTGCATCTACTGGGTAGAGGCTATAGACACACTGCTCAGTGCTTCATAAAGCACAGGACAGCTCCCCACCACAAAGAATTATCTGGCTCAAAATGTCAATAGTGTTGCGATTTAGAAACTGTGTTCTAGACTCTGGGAGGATCATAGATATTACCATTTCCAGCTACTTAAATTTCTCCCAGCCAAGACTGATGTTCTTTACTGCTTTCTGGACATAATTACCAGACTAGGGGAAGAAAGAAGAAAAAAAATGAGAATAAAGAAGAGAGAGAGATATCTGTAAGACTAAAATAATCCTTTAGATCCCAAGGTCACCATGTCTGTTCCATTAGAACTAAGGAAAATAAAATATTTTTTAAAAGATATGTACTGATTCTGATGTCCGGAGATTATTAGCTGTTATAGGAATGCTCTTTAAGTCAGAACGAAAGCAATGGAAACATAATGTATTAATTTTTTTTTCATTGATTGTATGCTACTATATGCAACTAAAAAGTGAAGCTTATGAAACACTTCTGTTCCTCACAACTGCCTGGCTTGCTTGTTTTGCCCTTGTTGGTGTTTATTCCATCATTCATTCATTCAGCAGACATTGATGCACCCTCAGAAAAGATGAGTAGGGGGATGAAATGTGTGAAAGGAAGCTTTCCTCAGCATGGTTGAGAGCTGCAGGATCCCACAGACAAGTCAGCTGTGGCAGAAGTACATGGCCTGTATTATGATCCAGCATAATGTACAAAGTGCATTGGAAGAGACAGTGGCAGTGCCAGAGGCCGTGTTTGTCACTCTTGGTGAATTTGCAAATGTCTATCACAGAGGCAATGTCCCAAGAGACAGAATGGTATCCTTTGGGCAAGGTTTCCTAAGGTTAGAACCACCTGAAGCATCTGTTAAAAACCATAGAAGCGGCAGCAATCTCAACAAAAACAGATTTATCAGCTCCACTTCAGGTCACTGACTCAGAATCTCCAGGAATAGGTAATTTTTAACAAATGCTGAAGGTGGTTTTTATCATAAGGCAAGTTTAGGAAACTCTCCCCATAAGACCAGTAACCCTGAAACCCACAGAGGAAACCTGAGTTTAGAGTCTCATCCTTAGCCCTATCATTACCCCACACAGAATCAGTCATCCATTCATTCGGCAAACATCTCTTGCACATCTGCTATGTGCCAGCCTTGTTCTAGAGGCTGGGGATATTGTGAATAAGGCTGACAAGGTCCCAGGCTTACCAGTGAGAATGAAAATAACTGTGGAATATTTCACCCAAGAAGTGTCTTCCATTATGTGGATGAGAAAGGCAAAAAGAAGCTTTGTATTCTGGAGTAATATAGGGAAGCCTTCCCTCTTATGCACATGTACATAGCAAGTATATTTCTGGTGTCCAGAAATATCTATTATACTTACTATTTGTATGAGCTTGGGAAAATTGTTTTATGCCTCTGTGCTCAGTATCCTATCTGCAAAATAGGAATATATATATATATATATATATATATTATATATTTATATTTTATGGTAAAATATATACATATATTTTACCATACAGAGTTGTTTTAAGGATTAAATTGGTCAACTCTTTCAAAGTGCTTCAACCAGAGAATGTCACATGGTAAACACACAATATTATTTGCTGTTATTATCCTCATTCTCATCAGTGTCATTGTCATTATCATAATCTTCCCTTTCCCTCATTACATCCTGTGATTCCACTGCCACTGAGGGGAAAATATGTTTGGCAACCCTGGTAGATCGTATTCCTTTATTTATATAAGCATCCACTTATATATATGTACTGAGAACTTGCCAAATTAAAGGCTTGGAACTAGGGTGTGAGAAATGTAAAAATAAGGTTGTAATATAAAAATATTAAAATAAGTGAGTAGTTAAGCTCAACAAACACCTGTAGTTTAGGTAGAAAGTGATTATGAGAGTACAAATAAAGAATTATGAGTGTTCAAAATAGAGAGTGATTTCTTCCATCCTGGGGACATTTGGGAAGAGAGGAAATTGGGATTCCTTGGGGAAATGTAGTAATCAGCATATTCTTGGACAACATAGTAGAGAATGAATAAATGAATTTCATTGAATTTGGAATACATTCTCTATTCTCCCTGTAGCTGATGCTATCAAGGTAAAGCAGAAATACCACATATCAGAAACAGCTGGAAAAGACAGGGCTACTCCATGGGCTAGCTTGGAAACCTAATAGCTATTAATAATGAAATTTTAATTATCCTCTGGGTTCCAAACAATCAACACACAAGTGATCTTTTTGACTTGCTGGTTGTTTATAAGTTGGTGATGGTCTGAATTCGTTGTTTATTCAAAAAGAAATGAGTAGTGTTTGAAACCTTTTATTTACAAAGACTGTGATTTGTCACCTTCCTACCGACATATCTCAAATATACCAAGACCATTTACAGAAGCTTAAACAAGGTTGCACAGCTCTTGTTTTATTCCTCTCCCACCAATTTGCTTTAGCTTATCTGGACTTTGGCATGTAATTTGGAAATTGGGCTATGTTTTCCTCGCTTAAATTGAAAAAGAAATGATTAACTGAAATAACACTGCACATTACTCAGATTTAATTATGTTTGTAATACATCACCCAGTGATATGGGGCAACTTTTTGCTGTTCACTTTCCATCATGCGTTTCTCATAACATATGGTCCTCATGAAATAGTTTTGATTCAGAGTCCCCGGTAGCATATGGCAAAAAAAGCCCCCTCAAGTCAGATGCAAAGTAGAGGCTAGCCTCTGTGCCCCAGAGGAGGCTCCATTGACTGCAAGCCAGCAAGCCTGGAATCTGAATTGGTGTCAGAGTCTCACTCATCATGAAGATTTTACATTTGGTTTGGGACTTTGGAGCATGAGGCTCTGGATGTAAAAGTCAGAAGAGATATGGCTTTTGTAATGTCTGCAGAGATTCCTGTGTCGATAAGGTCAGCAGAAAGTTAATAGATTTTTATCTTCTCATCACATGAACTTAATATAGTGCAACTGTTTGGTGCGGGTGAGATGGCGTAATGGGATGAGAATCCCATCACGCGTCTCAGATTTTTCACAAAGGATGTTTTAGGTCTGTAAGTGCATTTTTGCTTAAGGCCAAAAAAAAAAAATCTATTACTCATTTAAATAATAAAACTCTTGAATAAAAACTTTAAATGCTGTGCAGCAACTCTGGGTAAAAACAATTTTAGAGCAGAACATGTTTTTTTCCTTTGTGCTGGTTATTCAATTACATATGAGTAAGAAAAGCTTGCATTTACGGTACTTTAATAGAACGTGAGCCAGTTCAACTTCAATGCCTTTAAGCAAATGCTCAGAGCCATAAGGCAGTTCCATTAGGAGTGCTTCATTCTTCCACCAGACCCTTAATAACTGTTGTGTGCCTGCCCTGAAGGGAAGGTCCTTTTGCCAGGCACTGGTACATGCCTGGAAACACAAATTGAGGGAGAATGGTATGTGTGAATCCTGCCACCAAGACTGGCTTTAGAAGGGGACGTGAGGAAATGTGGAAGAAAAAAACACCAGGCTGACTCCAGATGCCGCCTTTGAAAATCTGTATGCCATATTACTTTCAAACCAACTTACTGACTCGAGATACGCTTTCACAGCTACTCTGATCAGCTGCCCAAATTGGCTGTGAGTGGTTTCTGCAAACTGGGGATACTCATAGGGGTATGCAGGAGAGCTGGGAGGCTGAAATGCAAGGAAAGCCCATGGAGGGACAGCACCAGGTCAGACTGACTAGCAGGCCTCAGCGATCAAACATGTCACACCTGTCTTGGCCACTGGTGCAGGTGTTCTAGGTCAGCTCTCACTGTGGTTATCAATCGCTGACAGTTGACAGTTTAATTTTACACCACAAGTACCTCATTACTTGTGTAGGCATTTGAAGAACATGTGGGCACTGGATCGGATCAGTGATCAATGACAAAGGTTGCATAGGGTGCAAGTGGTAGCAGTAAAAGTGAAGGTCTCCGTGCATGAGTTGGCAGTGGTAGGGATACATGACAAGGGGAGTTTAACTGACAAACAGTCTGTCAGGTTGAAAAGAATGGAGATTTGCCAGTGAGCTGGCTGTAGATTATAAAATATATCTCTTGATTTGAGGGGAAGGAAGAGGGAAAAAAACCCCACCCCAAGCAGAGCCTTCCATTCTTGAAAGTGCTTACGCAAATTTAATGAATGTGTGGGACTGTAAATTTTTATTCTATGAGCCTTTATCTCATGACATAGATGCATTCAGGTGTATAGGGATTTAAGATTATAGCAGATTCAGTAATGCTATTTTATAAAGGGTGTGTGTGTGTACGTGTGTGTGTGTGTGTGTGTGCGTGTGCACACATCATACCAGCTTCACCAAACCAGACCCATTGCTGTTTTAGATTGTTTCATGCCAGTTTATTATGGATATTCAATAGTAAGAAAGTCATTCCATATGAGTCCTTTTATTCTTATCAATACGAATTGTGGTCAACACCACCAAAATAGATTGCTTTATAGTGGTAGGGGAAAAATCAATTTTTTCAAGTGTATTTTATAGTGGTATTTAAATAAATTCCTTGCAATTTCCCTCTCCCCTCAACTTTTTATTTTCTAAAAAGGAGTTTCTGACTTTTTTCTTATAAAAATATTTCTGTTCATGTTGTTATTTTATTAAGAGACATTGGCTTTAAGAAAAAAGCCACATGGCATGAATTTTATTCCATATTATGTGTTTTGTCTGGAGTAAGACTCATTAGGCACACTGTACATGGTGCGGTAGAAGGAAGATGGATATCAAGACATACAAACCTGAGTTTGAATTCTACCTTGGCCACTTCCTGCTGTGGCGCTTGGGAGAATTATTAACAGCCTCAGGCGTGTTGTTCATTTAAAAAGGTATTATATTGCCTCCATAAATATCTAAAAAATTAAAAAAATTTTTGGCTGGGTGCGGTGGCTCATGCCTGTAATCCAGCAATTTGGGAGGCTAAGGCGGGTGGATCACCTGAGGTCAGGAGTTAGAGACCAGCCTGGCCAACATGGTGAAACTCCATCTCTACAAAAATACAAAAAAACTAGCTGGGCGTGGTGATGCATGCCTGTAATCCCAACTACTCAGGAGGCTGAGATGGGAGAATCACTTGAACCCAGGAGGCAGAGGTTGCGGTAAGCCAAGATCCTGTCACTCCAGGATGGGCAACAGGGTGAGACTTCGTCTCAAAAAAACCCCCCAGAAACCCCCAAAAAACTATAATACAGGATTGTTGAAAGAGTTAAATGAGGTTGAAACGGTGGAGACTCCAAATTGTCTCCCAGTATCTGTTCCCCTTCCCTCTCCTTTTAATAACACTAAGACTTGAGCTATCATGAGGCATATAACTATTCAGTCATAGCCTACATTTGTAGCCTCCCTTGGAGTAAGATATGATTATGCCATTAGGATTCCGTTCAACAGAATGTGAACAGAATTATGTTTAAATTATCTGCAATTTATAAAAAGAAGCTTCCTGTTCACCTTTCCCTCTTTCTGTCTTCCCGTGTGTGGGAAAGTAGATGGAGGGTAGTGAGTCGGCTCTGACCATATGGAGGAGAACAATACCCTAGGAGATGGCAGAGCAGTAAGCGAGGAGGAATCTAGAACACTGAATGTTCTTACAGAGCAGAGCTACCTACCTGCCTGGGATTGCCTGCCTAACTCTGGAACGTTATACAAACAAAGAAAGACATTTCTTTCCTGTTTAAGCCACTGTATTTTGCAGTGGTTTCGTTACAGCAGTTTAGTCTGTATGCTAATAGATTTAATACATGTAAAACACCAAACATAGGCTGGCACATAGCAGCACATCAACATGCTTATTATTTAAAACAATGTGTATCATTTAATTTCTTTCTTTTCTTCTTCTTTTTTTTTTTTTTTTGAGACAAGGTCTTGCTCTGTCTTACAGGCTGGAGTGCAGTGGCACGATCTCTGCTCACTGCAACCTCTGCCTCCTGAATTCAAGTGATTCTCCTGTCTCAGCCTCCCAATTAGCTGGGATTGCAAGCATGCACCACCACACCTGGCTACTTTTTGTATTTTTAGTAGAGATGGGGTTTCACTACGTTGTCCAGGCTGGTCTCGAACTCCTGACCTCAAGTGAGCCACTCTCCTCAGCCTCCCTCTCTAAGTGTTGGGATTACAGGAGTGAGCTACCATGACTGGCCTCATTTAATTGCTAATCAAAGTAGTGGATACCACTTGGAATCCATTAAATATTAACCATAAGGCATCTGGGCTAGGTTAAATAATCATTCTTTCCTTCCACTCCTAAACTGGTTGTACCAGTCAACTGTCACCTGCTTGGAAAATGTTCACATTTTCAGGTTCTGCTTTCTTTACAGAATCATCTCTCTCATTCTATCTATGATATTTCACTCAAGATTCAGCGGAATAAACTTCACTTCACCTCACAGCATCAAATGCCTTGTACCATTTGTGAAAACTAATTTACATGGTTACTTGTCACATGATATCTGTGGCTTCTGTTTAAAAAAGTTGGGTAAACTTTAGGATTAATGATAATCTCTAGGAAAAGAGGCATAGAGTTCCAGAGCACCAATCAATACATTGATGATTTAGTCTATATGCAACTCAGGGCAACCTAGATAGATTCTTGGTGGTACTGTATCCTTACCTGATCACACAACGTTCTTTTCACTCTTCTCTTCCTTCCCCGTCACCTCCTGCCTTCCAGTGGGACTCCTTCTGTCTTGCTTACTCTTGTCATCTAACACAGACCAGCACCCTCCGGCATTGTCTAGTTTTCGCTGTAGCACACAGGGCTAGCAATGTTACTGTTTTCCATTTCTGTGATACAGACAAAATTTCGTTACTTCATTTCTTTTCTTCCAGAATTAATGTCTATTACCCCTCTCCCTACAGAAAAAGGAATAAGCGCTAGCTTGCGTCCAAGTTTAAAAATATATAACTCTACTTCTTTCCTTTGTGTAGTTTTCTTTTAGTTCGAATAAAGCTTACGGCACATGACAGCTACCATAAAATAGCTGAAAGGGTTTTTCAGAGGTGGATCTAAACTTATTCTGTCTGGTGTTCAAGGCTATGTCTGGGTCTATTGACTGGCAGTTACATGGGAGGCAATGTATGTCATCTTCTGTCCTTAAATGGTACCTTTGTGTCTGGGAATCTGAGAGCCAGGTTATTTTTTTTGGCATTTTTGCAATTGGCGAAAGCTCCCAAAGTTTTCTGACCTTCCATCCTTGTAATGTTGCCTCTGGGAATTTGTACGTGCTTCTCAATGGCATCTATAATCAAAGACCAGTATTTCTACTCTTGCCCTTTAGATAATATCAAGCAGAAAGAGATACTAATTTCATTCTGTCTTAAAGAGGACTCATGCTGCAATGAGTATGAAGACATGTAAGGAAAAGGGAAAAGTGAGATTCCCCTGAGAATACTGTTTCTACAGCCTCAGTGTCCAACAGCTTCATTTTCTGTTGTTCTGTGCCCACTTTTCGGGATGGGAGGTTTCTCTGTTCTCTGTCAACTTCCTCTAGAGGGCAGCTCATGGAAGGCTCCTCTGCAAGTCCCTCTTGAGTTTCTTAAGATGTTGTGGGCTCTGGGAAGGTTGCCTCTGTTATCCCTGGGGAAGTGAGTTTGGCCCCCGTTCCTGGGGTTTGGAGAGGACAGCCGGGCTCCTGACATTTCCTGGGCTCCCTCTGTCTTCAGCTGTCTCACCCCATGGTCTCCCAGCTCTTCCCTGCAGAAGTCCAGTCCTCCAGCCTAGTTTTCTGCCTGGCTGCTTCCACAGGGCTCAGGGGTACAAATGCAAAGTAGTCCCAGCCAGAGTCGTTCTTCCAGCTTGTCATTAACAAGGGCTTGGGCCAGTCACTTAACTTCTCTATGCCTCAGGTTTCTCATCTGTGAAATGAGAAGCATGAACTAAATTGGTGGTTTTCAAATTGTACTCCTCAGCATCCCTCAGGGGAGCTCTAGTGAGTGTGTGTGTATGAATGAGAGAGGGGGCGGAATAGAGAGAGAGAGAGAGAGAGAGAGAGAGAGAGAGAGAGAGAGAATTTCTCTTTATTTTCCATATATTTAAGCCAAAGCTCAGTTAATTTCAACTGCCTTGCAGGTAGATCTTTCTCATGCTTACACACAAATACTCAATAATACTTTCTCCTTCTAGCTGCTCCCCTCCATTCCATATGACTTTTCTTTCTCTAAGGGTAATATTTGCTTAGAGAAAAAGGCAATTGCACAAACTTCCTTAGAAACTTTAAAAATTGTCCCTAAAGAATCCAGGACTCCTAACTGCCAAAGATCGTAGCATGCCAAAAAACTTCTTCAGACTCTCTACAGAGTCTCCATCAGTCTGATAAATCTAGTAAAAATGACATTTCCTTAAGTTTTGAGATAAGCAAACACAGTCATGCATAGCTTTATGACAGGGATATGTTTAGGAATACTTTCTGAGAAATGTGGCATTAGACAGTTCCATTGTTGTGAGAACATCATCGAGTATGCTTACACAAACCTTAATTCAGCCTACTGCAAATCCCGGCCATCTGATGTACCCTGTTGCTCCTAAGCTGCGAACCTGTATAGCATGCTACTGTACTGAATACCGTAGGCAATTGCATAACAGAAAATGTATAGTAAAAATACAGTGTAAAAGATAAAAAGTGGTACACCTGTGTAGAACACTTGCTACCCGTGGAGCTTCCAGGACTGGAAGTTGCTCTGGGTGAGTTAGTGCAGGAATGGTGAGTGGATGCGGAAGCCTTGGGCTCTGCATACTCTACTGCAGGCTTTATAAACACTGTACACTTTAGGCTGCACTAAATTCATACAAAAAATTTCTTTCTTGAATAATAAATTAATCTTAGCTTTTGGTGATTTTTTTACTTTGCAAACTTTTTAAATTTTGACTCCTGTAATAACAGCTTGAACATACACTGTACAGCTGTACAAAAATATTTTTTATATCCTTTTCTTATAAGCTTTTTTTTATTTTGAAAGTGTTTTAAAATTTTAAAAATTTTCTTATTAAAAACTAGGACACGCACGTTAGCCTAGGCCTACACAGGGTCAGGATCATGATGTCACCTAAGTGATAGACATTTTTTAGCTCCATTGTAATCTCATGGGACCACTGTTTTATATGTGGCCTGTTGTTGACCAAAACCTCATTACGTGATGTGTGACTGTGTATAATTTGCCATTCGATATTTATTTTTCATGGTATTTAATTACTGGTATTACAATAATATATTCCCTGAAGTTAAATATAAATGTGTATATGGTATTTGTCCATGTACATTTATGAGTGAATATATGTTTTAGTGGGCTAGCCTGAGAACTTATTCACCACATATAATAAACATTTCTGTGGGAAAAACTGGTGTGTTTTGAACAAGCATTTCAAAACTTTCGGAACATAACTTTTTTGTAAGTTGCAATCTTGTGGATTACTTTCATGGCTCCACAGCTTATCAGCGAATGGGGAATGGAGGAATCTGTGGGGTCAGGAAACTCCATATGTCCTCAGATTTATTTTATAAGTTATTTATTTTTTCTTTTTGACTAGATGTCTCCTTTCTCTTTTGGTATAGGTCAGATGTCCTCAACCAGAGATGGTTTTTCTCCTTAGTGTACAGTTGGCAATGTCTGGAGACATTTTTGATTGTCACAAGGGGTAGGCAGCCTCTAGTGGGTGGTCCTGCTTGCATCTAGTGACTAGAAGCTGGGGATGCTCTTACATATCCTGCAATGCTTAGGACAAGGCCTACCGAAGAATCACCTGGGCCAAAATGCCGATAGTGCTGAGGTTGAGAAATCTGGTCTAGGAGAACAAAGAGTCACGTCCCTGACTAGCCAGTGAGAAGGGGTAGAAAAATATTATTTAAGCATAAAGACTCCTTTATACAGGCATTCCAGCCTCTCTTCTTATATTATTTCCATAGTTCAGATTTAGGTGATTAAGGCTATCTGGAAATGTTAGTCATTTGTTAGCTAATGAGTAAAGAACATCTCTCTAAGTTCTTCATCTTTGGAAAGTTGGCTGGGCTACTCATTGTGTAACGGTGCCATATCCATCTACCGAATATCAGATACATACATTTTTTACTTAAACCACCATTCAAATCAGATTATATTTCTGTTTCTAATGTTCCCAATTTGAAGTTGTGTGTTTATTGATCAAGAAAAATATTTAGGACACTAATATGCATTAGCATACTAATTCTTCTCTCTCCATACATGGTAATTAGTGGGTTCTTCTTCTTGAAGGTGGGATGCTATTTACAGGAAAGTGCAAATTTCATTTCATTTATTATCAGCAGTGGATTTTTCTTTTGAGGCTCATGATCAATCATGTATAAAATTAGAAACAGGTGGAAAAGTTGCCCTTATCCATAAATATACCAGCATTGCAGGGCATTTTTAACCTTTAACTTACATGTAGGATATTATCAATTAAATGTTGGAATTTGTGTGGTTTTAAGCAGTGTTACTTGTGTCTTTTGCATAGTCGCAATTTAGAAAGTTCATGTGACTCTTCCTTTTGGAATGGGACACCTCTTCATGTCTTCTAATTGTGACATGAGCCTGCAGATGAAAGATTGTTCTGTGAATAGGGAAAGTTTTATCAATGGTGAGAGTTTAGCAGCAAAGCTACCTTGTATCAAGGCGTTTTTCTAGTGTGATGCAGGACTGTCATTCTGGAACTCAATGGTGCTGTACCATCCAACATTCCCATGAAAGAGGCCTGGTGAATTACACTGAATGCTCTTGTGGAAATGAGGCATCCCTGGCTCTGACATCTCTGCTGCCTACCTCTTTTATAAATCCCAAAAGGTGTTAGAGATGCTGTGGAGAATAGTTTTTATATTTGGCAGAACCACCAGGTTCTTGTTTTCTCCCTGGTTCTGAAAGAAATGGTTTTAAGCCTTAACCTACTAATCAACTCAGTTCCCTGCTGAGCTTTGGCCTGGACTATTTTTAAGCTGGGAGTTGGCGCAGGGAAAAAGCTTATAAAACTATGAGGTTGGTTTGAATTTGGGTTTGTGGCGACACCTAAGTGTAGGTGCCTTGCCACCTGGCTTTTAGCTTCATTCTAAGAGTCTTCCTGGCTTTCATGGTACATGTAATTTTGACCACTAATAACTTTAGAGAAGTCTAATGCTGGAGCGATTATTGCATAAATCTCCAGATGTAGAAATGGAGTTTTTGAAGTTTGATTGCATATTCCTAGCTGTAGTCCTAGGGTCTTGAACCACTGAATGAAAATATTGCACAAGAATGCTTTAAAACGGAAGTCCTGTGGAGTATTTCTCAGGCTGGCCTTTCTACTCTACTTTCCAAATGAAGAAAATAATTAGTCTTTTTACTTTATTTAAACATTTAGCCATTGTGTCTTGGAGCTCAGCCAAAAATAATCACCTGAAATTTTGTTTATGATTTATTCACAAAAGTGGCCATACTTTTTAAAGGAGAGCAAAAAGAAAACATTTTAAGAATGTGTGAGCTCATTATGAGCCCAATATGTTTTAAAAACATTCAACTTGTAAACTCCTGAAATGCGGTTTATAATGGAAACACCAGCCGAGTTTCCTGGAGTGGGCCTGAGTCTACTAATTTCTAAGCCTTTTGCAGACCTAGTTCCTCTTGAAGGGAGAATATTAATCATGGCCTCTGGGTAACTGGTGTTTCTTGTTTCTGGACATCTAAATGATACTTAGCACATTTTAGGGATATGTGTGCATGTGAATTATTTGTAGATATTGTGCCTACTTTTGTACCTTCCTATTATAAATTTGAATTCTGTTTTCATGAGAAAACCATGGGTAATGAATTCTTGACTTTCTGTATTTTGGCTTAGTTTTTTAATTCTTTGGGAAGTACTTATAATTTGCTATGATTTTACATTAATCTCAATTACAAAAATTTGTAAGTAATGGCGGGGCACGGTGGCTCATACTTGTAATCCCAGTACTTTGGGAGGCTGAGGTGGGCAGATCACATGAGGACAGGAGTTTGAGACCAGCCTGGCCAACATGGTGAAACCTCACTTCCACTAAAAATACAAAAATTAGCAGGGTGCAGTGGTACACGTAGCTAATCCCAGCTACTTGGGAGGCTGAGGCATGAGAATTGCTTGAGCCCAGGCAGCAGAGGTTGCAGTGAGCCAAAATTGTGCCACTGTGCTCCAGCCTGGGTGAGCGAGCAAGGCCCTGTCTCAGAAAAAAAAGCTGTAAGTCAAGAGGTAGTTGTTGTGCAGACTATTATATATATCCATACACAAACCTTCAACTGGCATAGTGTTAATTATGACTTCCTTTTAACTGGCAGTTTCCTACATCTAGAAGACAAAGAAAATTATAATCATGTACAGTCTTTGAAATTCCCAAATATCTGTTTGAATGATCAAGGAATTAATCAACATATTTATCATGTTGTGGTGTTGAGTGTATTTGATTCTTTCCCTTCTTATCTTTCTTGTTTTGCAAATTGCTAATTTATGTGTAGTATAATATGTGATCAACTAAGCCATTTCTCAACTATTCCCAATGAGAGGATTGATTGTTGCTATAATGGAACATCTTCATGAAGCTTATATTAGGAGCCAGCTTATTCTTGTCTAAAAGTTAAATGTATCATAGCAGACTTTCACCACATATCTTTTTCCATATATACATTTACACTTATGTTAGAGGGGACACGCTTTAAACTGTGGCTTACGTTAATGCATGTAGGGTTCTTCTCCATCAGTTGTAGCTTACTTCAGTTTACTTTAGTTTAGTAAAATTACATTTAAGATGTGAGGATGAGGTTTAACATTTTATCAAAACCCTGAATGATGGAAATAGAGAAGAATGAATGAATATGTCTGTTTTCATCAGGTACAGGCCAAATGTACCAATGGAAGCATTTAGTATAGTTTGTTTCTAAAGCTACATGTGTCATATCAATAATAAATCTATTAGGCGGTCACATATCGTATTCAGTAAGGTCACAGGCTGACCCTGTATGACCCGTGATGTTTCTAAAGTTTCTCTCTTCTCTTTCCTTTGGCCTTCATGATTTTGATGCCTAGTCCCATATTTTCTTCTTCGCCTCATTTTCATCCATTTTTGTCTCCTGTTAAGACCCTTCTCTTTTCTAGCTGATCTGATCTAGCAACTCATGATGACAATAACGTCAATAGATAATACCTATTAAGAGTGTGTTATGCACCAGCCATTGTGCAAATTGCTCCCTATACCATACTCAGATGAAAAGTATCATTACCCTCCTTTATGAATGAAGTAAATCTACAAATCAGACTCCCGTGGGTAGTTCAAGGTGGAGGTAGAATTGAAAACCAGGCTTCTGTCTCTGACATCATGCTATTTCCATTACACCATAGAATTTAGCACTACAAAAAAATAGTTACTGGAAGACTTTGTTCTGCTATCTTCTTACATTTTAATTCCATGGTAAAACTCCCCACCCCATTTTCTTTTGGTTCTTGTATGAGATTGAATCTTTTTCATGTTTTATTGGCAGATGTATATTTTTGAAAAATTTTCAGCCAGTTTTATAACTTGCTGTTTATTTCATATGATGAAAATTGCAGCTGTGAAGATGCCATTTTAAGATAAAATTGCATCTAATGCTAATTTAAAATTGGCACCCAGTTTTAAAGTTTGTTTAAGGATGTTGTTTGTTTATTGGATACTTTTAAACACTTAAATTATTTTCAGATTGACAGCAGGACAATTGGAACTGGTGAAAGAGAAAAATAAATTTTTTGTACCCTTATTAAGACTCTTTTAATATTTTTATCCTAGTAAAACTAATGAGGCAACTCCATTTTGAAGGTCTAGAAAGGTTGATATGCTGGGTGTTTTTCTCTTATTTATGGTTTCCTGCAGGGACAAGAGCTTGAACAACCCTCCTTAAAGCTGGAAGTGCGAATTATCTGATGTGTTTCTTGATTTACAGCCTGAACTTTTGTAGATATCCTGAATTTGAATAAACAGTGGACTGCCATCCGTGTTTAGTGTGTATTTCTCTACTTTAAACTGTCTCTCTATGACACCAGCCTTCCTCTAATAATAGCAGGCTCCTATTTCATGATTCTGGACGGGGACTTCAGGATATTAGGGCTTGTGTATAGATGCTGTCTCATGGGTGTTTTGTCACTTTACCAAGAACTCAGAATCAGAGCCCCTGCTCACCAGAGGAATCAAGGTTTGTGAGTTACATTAAGTCACTCAGAGTGACCAAATGTCTGAGGACCTAGTATAAGACTACTGATGTAATCTGAGATTGTAGTCTGTGTATCTGCTTATTATATTTTTTGAAAGAAAACCCCAACATGATTCTTTAAAGACATCTGGTTTGCGCCCACTCTGATATTGGCTGAATATGATGCTCTTGCATTTAGTATTGTTCTTTCTGCAGGCCCCGTAAGTCAAAGTTCTCCACGGGTCCTGTGTACAAAGCTGGGGCTGTCTACAGTGCTTTTCCTGAGCAGCTTTCCTTCACCTCCCTGGTGTTGTTGCACAAAGACTCTTTTGTCTGACAGTAC
This sequence comes from Cebus imitator, assembly GCF_001604975.1. Taxonomy (NCBI): domain Eukaryota; kingdom Metazoa; phylum Chordata; class Mammalia; order Primates; family Cebidae; genus Cebus; species Cebus imitator. The sequence continues at coordinate 1,286,070 of NW_016107602.1, forward strand.
TGCACTCTTCTCAAAATCTAAGCACTTTCAGGAAAAGACTTGGAAGTCTTTCTTCTCAGTTTCCACACCTCTTTGCCCTCTGAGCTGTCATTTAGTGTGACTGGTTGTTAGGCTGTCCTCCGGGTTCTTTATCCAGGATTGCATTATTACTGTACCTATTTTTTAAAATTTATGTTGAACATCTCTTAATGTACCCTTCTATTTTACTTCATCTTACACTTTGATAAGATTGAAATTTTAGGTGATGTTACTTTTCCATGTCAGGCTGAAGTTCAGTGAGCTATTTAATCTTGCCTATACCCTAGCTTGGAAACATGCGCCTCTCCACCCGCTTCCAACCGCTCAACTCCCCATAAAACTTTCATTTTCCTAAGAAACTTTTTCTTTTTAAACCAGCAAAATTTGATATACTCTATTTGAATAAGAAAAAATGCTAATGTGTTTGACTAGTCCAATTTGTATTCACAAAATATAGTCACAAAAGAAGAGGCATTTCATTCAATAAGGTATTTGTAACTATAAGATATTTGTATTGGAGAGCTTGTATTTAATATCAGAATACACTGAGGTCATTTATATTTGTTGCTAAATGGAAACACTAATTCTATGCAACAGTCTTTTTTTTTTTAGTTTTAATTTTTTTAAGTTTTAATTTTTGATCAAACGGCATTTTAATTGTTTCTGTGCTGTATGGTGAGTGATAATCTGCTTGCATCTATTTTCTGGTTTTTGCACGGTCATGGAAATAAGAATTTAGTGTCTCTGTAATGTGTACATTGTGATATAATCACTTGTAAGCAAAATAGATTTCCTTCATGTACATTTTGAGGACACTTTACCCATTATGAATTCTGCTAAAAACAGTTTTTCAGGTAGAGATGCAATTATACAGTGGTCTACAAGGAGGAACTAACCAAGGATTTCAATTAATAATGTACTTTCAGCCTGAGAGATATTACATTTGCTCGATCAAGGGTTATCCATCACCGCCTGGGCTACAGCTGTCTTCCTCCTCTTGTTTCATGTTCTGTGAATGTGCTCATCAGTATGCCTCAGGACAGAAAGCTCTTGGCACAAGAGTTTGCATCTAAGTGTTTTCTTCTAAGGCCAGTGACAATTTCTGAAGGTGAAACTTGCACATCTCTCAGAATTATTATATTAAAGAGTTACATGTAACATTTCAATGAATTAAAGAAACGACACCTTTTGAGAAAATGGAGAAGTTGTCAATAACATTTTCCCTCCAATTATTAAGTTAGGATGTCTAGAATCCCTCAAATAACATTATATTTTCAATTACTTAGTTTATCAGTTCATCTTGTATTATTTTTCAAACAGAAAAATAGAAACATTACTCTTATTATTGGTGTGCTAGTGTCTGATTGAAATTGACTATGTGAATGAAAGAATTCTATTTTTGCATTTGGATTGGAAGTTTTTTTCTTCAATGTGCCAAAAGTTATTTAAAATAATGTCTACTTTAAAAAATATTCCCTCTCTGGTTTTGGCATTTGTGTTTCATATTGAAAAATGGAGTCCCCATAGTATACGTATCCTATAGCCAAGTAACTGCATTTATATTGTTATAAATTTTTGAGGTTGGAATCTCAAGTTTTTAAATTAAATAACTACAGTTAACTGTATTAAGTGTAAGGTTGAATTTGATCAAAAATAAGAAAAGCATTTATGACAACCCCTGTAAATGTTTAAATACTTTAGTTGTGTTTGTGAGCATTAAATTGTATTATAAGAAGCCAACATTGAGTATACTGGTTCCTCTGGGACACATTTGACTTTTGGGAGATAAAAAAAATCTTGCATTAATGAAATTCTGCAAGTTTTTGATTTAGTGGACAATGTTTCCAGTGTATGTGAAGCAATTTTAAAGTGTATATGTGTATAATTACTTGTAGAAACTGTTTAACTTTAATGGGGCATTTCTCGATCACATAATAGGAAAACTAACGGCTTTAATTAAGATTTATGAAGCATAGAGGTAATATATTCTGCTAAATTAGGTAGTCATTGGTGGGTAGTATGCTTTTAGAGATGAATTTTCTACATATACTTTACTTCCTTGTGCATTTTGGGTTTAGAAAGGTAATTTGTAACACTGAATCCCTATATCCACTAGTAGACAAAAGTAAGCTTTGTTTTCTTTTTAAACTTTTAATTAATAATAATAATTTAATAGTGGGCAGATACCATTGAGCATTTCTTTAATCACTGATTTCAGGTCATAGCCACATGAGCCTGTCTTGAGGAAAAGAAAGAAAATTCACCATTTTATTCAAGCAACTGGCTAATTCGAAATTGAGTGCTTAGAAACTGGTTGTAGGACTTAAATGAATCAACCAATTCATTTAAAATAAACAGTTCTGGCTAAATTAAACTAGTTCAGCCCTCCTTCCCCCATTAACTTTAGAATATAGATCCAGCTTTTTTTTTTTTTTTTTTTTCCAGTTAAATCCTGCTTTTAAGGTCAGACTCTGTGATGTTTATTTGTGTTCCATACCAGGCCTGCTATGTTGCCTTGTTGTTTAAGATGTTGGCAAGATTATCAATTGATATTCAGAGAGTATCAACTCTGAGACTCAGGATAAGCTTCGTTATGAAAGCCAACTGTGTGAAATGCCTGCAGATGGGCTAGTGGGAGCAGATAGGCCTAGATCTCCCTTGCTCAGCCTGCCATTCACCTCTTCCCATTTTCCCGAGCAGAGGAGGCTCAGGCTTGAGAAGGACTAATGGAAGCTCCTCTACTCCTGTTGTTCTTTTAGGGTAGGGGTTGTCAAACTGTAGCCTGCATCAGAATCATCCAGAGGGTCTATTAAGCCACTGAGTGCTGGCCCCGCCCCCTGGAATTTCTGATTCTGCAGATCTGAGCTGGGATCTCAGAATTTGACTTCCTGGGTGATTCTGATACTGCTAGTCCAGGGACTACATTTTGAGGGCCATTGCTTTACAGATGAGAACTTGGAGTTAAAAGAAACAACGAAAAGGAAGAAGAATGCCACAGCTCTAGGTAGACACAGAAAATTGAGAATAGGTCATTTCCAGAAAGCCACATGTGTTTCTGTTTTTCTTTACACCTAGAGCAAAGGGTCAACTATTTTTAAGAGAGCATTATTTATTTGGTGGAGGGCCTTGAGGTACTTAGGTGAGAAGTTTGTGTGTGTGTGTGTGTGTGTGTCTGTGTGTTGTTGTTGTTGTTGGTGTTGAGACAGAGTCTTGGTCTATTACCCTGGCTGGAGTGCAGCTGGAGTGCAGTAGCGCAATCTTGGCTCACTGCAACCTCTGCCTCCAGGATTCGAGCAATTCTTCTGCTTCAGCCTCCCAAGTAGCTGGAACTACAGCCATGTGCCACCATGCCTGGCTAATTTTTTGTATTTTTAGTAGAGACAGGGTTTTACCATGTTGACCAAGCTGGTCTCGAAGTCCTGACCTCAGGTAATCTGCCCATCTTGGTCTCCCAAAGTGCCAGGATTACAAGCATGAGTCACTGCATGTGACGGATAAGTGGTTTTTTGAATGAAGAATAAATAAAGAAAATTGGGCTACTTGGTTAAGTCTAATGACCAGTGTCTTTCAATTGGCTCCTTGGGAATGGGGATCTCGAGTCCAGCAGCATCTGCCTCGTCTTTTATATCTTGCTGCATTGTCAGTTTGATGTAGGATAGAGCCAGTGGCTCTCAACTGTGGTGTGCAGAGAATCATCATGGGACTCTGTGGGAAATGTAGATTCCTGGACCCTACCTGGAGATTCAGATTAGATAGCTCTGAGATGGCACTGAGGAATCTGAATGTTCAGCAATAACACTGAAGGAGATTCATATGCTGATATTTCATGGGCCACAGTGAGCTACACCCATATATAGACAATCTGCATCGTATAGGGTATATTTGCTTCAGGAACCCCAAATGGTCCCACTATTGGGAAATTTTCTCCTTCAGTGTTCTTTTCTAGCTGCAATCTTTATGCTGTTTTCTTGTGGAATTTAGTTTGGTAGCTGCTTCTCAAACCTGGCTTTCTACCAAGTGTAGTCTTGAAAAAATTAATTTCCCTGAGTCTGATTTTTCCCATCTATAGACTGCATATAAGATGAGGCTGCAACATTGCTGCATTTTCTTTTCCTAGTGTTAATATTCTATTAACCCAGCCAGGCTGTGTGCAGTTGTGCATGCCTGTAGTCCCAGCTACTGAGGAAGCCGAGGCCGGAGAATCACTTGAGCCCAGGAATTTCAGACTAGCCTGGGCAACATAGTGAGACTCCTTCTCAATAAGAATTTAATTTTTATTAAATTCTATCTTAGCATTTAGCAAACATTCATCAGTAAATAAACAAATGAATAATAAATGAATGCACATATATCTCATGTTTTATACATATATATTTGAGACTTAGATATATACACATATACCATATTTTATATGCACATGTATATCCCATGATATGTGTGTAAATACATATCATGGCTATATATCATGTATAGAATGAGCCATTTATAAGTATGTATGCATGTGTGTGCGTGTGTGTATGTATGTGTGTGTATTTATGTGTGTGTGTGTGAAATACTACTCATCTTTATACCCAACCTCTCTAGGTTGGGTATAAAGATGAGTAGGGTTGGGTATAAAGATGAGTAGTATTTCATCTGTGTTCTCCAGACAGAAGCCCACATTTTCACCCCCATGTTATTCTGATTCTGGCATAATAAGAATTCTGATTGGTGCTTTTATGGAGTTAGTCCAGAAAGCTGTGGGAGCAAGGAGGGAAGGAATCAAATGGAGAATGGAATATGAATGTGTAGGGAAAATATCTGCATCATAATCTTAATCAATAGACCCAGCAAATTCCATGCTTAGGAACATTAAAGGATATTTGCGTTTTAAAATTATAGTGGAATTTCAAAACAGTAGATTTCTGGAATCAGTCTATATGTAATTGTGGAAAATGCTGGAAGCTGTTTGGCTTTAAGTGTCCCGGTTGAGCTGGACGGCACAGCCAGGGATTCAAAGAGGCGGACTTTTAATCCAGATGAAAACATAAGACTATCATATATAAAACAACTAGAGAAATTGAACTTCATGATTCTGTGGCCTATGTGGTAAGAATTTTAGAATTTTAGGGCAGAGAGAAGCTAATGTGCTTGGATAAAAGTTACTCAGTAAAGGCTGGACCTAAGTTGGGCATTGGGCAAGGATTTAGGGAAACTAGAGAAAAGAAGGAGGTGGACACCCCAGAGGGGAGAGGAGAAGGCTGGAGGGAAAGGATAAACAATCCAGTTGGGCAGGGTGGGCGTGGGGGCAGTAAGAGGAGGTGGAGGCTTTCTGTGGAAGGGTGAGGAAGATAACGTTGGCCAAGTAGGATGCAGTTGGCGGATGAATAATGCGAAAGTCAGAAAGGAAGAGGCCTTCTGGACTGGAGGCGGCCACATCCGTCTTTAGGAGTCGTGGACAGTGCAGTACTGATGCCCAGATTTTTGCTGGTGCACCAGCAAGTTTTTGTGAACAGCAGACACCCTGGAATTTTTAATCTAGTGTTTTGTTTGGGTTTCCAGTGATGTGTTTGGGAATTATTTGGGTTTGTTTCTGGCAGGGTGACTCTGAAGTTTGCATTGTGAGGGATGAAGAGTGAGACTGGTTGAAGGGTAACTGCTGGTCAGCGTAGAACAAAAGCTCTGAGTCAGAGTCACTCAGCTCTCTGTGCTCCCTTCTTCTGGAAGTCTAAATAGCCACATCACTTCAGTTTGGTTTCTAGAAAATGAAGATGAAATAGGTGGGGACCAGAGAAAACAACAGCATTGATTCTATGAGTATTTTTTGTGGAAAATTATTCCCTATACTGTATTGTTGTTATGGGTCATCTCCTAGGACATAGAAAGTGCTTGTTTTCGATGGAATTTTCCTTTTAGGAAAGAATTTTATCATATTGTCGCTAGAGAGCGTGCTATTTGACCTGTAGTTCTGTATCTTTGTAATAAGGAGCCCTACATATTATAACAGGTTCCTCTTTCATTTTATTTGTTTTTAGTATGAGATCATCTCTCAAATCCACCCATTGTTGTATTGGGTCATTCAAGTGAAATAGGTGATTAGCACGGGTTAATGGCTATCTGTCATAATAGTGTGACATAGCAGACAGAGTGTGGGCTTTGGACTCAGACAGAAGAGGCCATTCGCTACTCTGTCTTACAAGTATCTGGGTGTGTAACATGGAGCAAAAAACCAAAGAGAAATAAAGTCTAAGTATCATTTGCTAAGTGGTGCTCTTGGCTTTCTCTCTCTGCTTGGTGAATCCGACACTTGACTCTCAATTATTGCAGTGATTTCCCCATCCGCAGACTACAAACTACTGGCAGAAGGTTACCTTTGGTTTTACAAAGCCAATATTTCCTTGAATCGGAGAATGACTAAACCCACATTATAATTTAGGAGTAATATAAAGTTTACTATATAGTTGATTTAAGTTTAATTATAAGTACAGAGGAATAAATGATGTACAAAGGGATTTTATTATTGATTCCCAGTTCTCCTCCACTAATAAGTGAGAGGGCTGAGAGGATTGCCACAGTCCTAGTAAGGTCTGGAGTTTTCTGTTCTTGATGAGGTAGTGTTCCATGTCATTCTTGTATTGTGCCTTTCCATATGATCAAGTTGGCGTCCTTGTATCTGTTGACTTGCTAGCAGAAAACTCCCCATCTGGCTTAGGAATTTGCTCAATTTCCCTTTGATTAGGGAATCTTCATCAATTCTAAAGCAGATTGCTTTTTCTAATAGGTTCTGCAGAAGGCCTGCTACTAGTTGTCCTTGCTTGAGTTTTGCATTATGCTGTGCAGGTAGGGACCCTTTCTATTTTGCTGTCTTTAGTAGAGATAGTAACTTTCAGATTAGTATCTTAGCTAAAAACTGATTTCATGTTATCACTTTTGGTGTAAAACTTGTTAAATATTTTATTTAGCTACAGCAGCTTAATAATCTTAATGTACAGTTATTTCAAATCCACAATCAAGTGTCTGTGTATGGTCTTTCAAAATTCCAAGGTTTTCATTATGTAATGGGGGAATAGTAAGAGCCACACCATTGATTTATTGAGAAGGTTAAATGAAATATGCATATAGAAGTACTTAGTATGGTGTCTGACATACGATAGAGATTTAAAAAATACTTCTTCCTTTGTACCTATATGACACACCTGATTCTTAGAGAAAAGGATTTTCTTCTTATTCTGGTTCCCCATTTCTAGTCTTCTTAACAAATTGGCCTCTGACAATCATCCAGAGAAGAACATTCTGCACTGGACATTCCTCTGTGGGAGCACATTTTGCCAGGTGTGCTTGCTTATCAGTGTGGGCGCTCTGATTCTAAGGTGGAGCAAGTAACCCAAATATCTATTGCTGTTATTATTGTTGCTTATTATAGCTGTTTTAGCTTCCTTAGTCATCTTATTCATCTTGGTACTTACCTCATGCCTACACGAGCAGGCTGCCCAACTTCATACTTACTCATCAAATCAGTAGATGTTTTCGCCCAGAACTGTAGCATGTTAGAAAAATAAATTGGTAAAAACCAATGCTTACTTAGAGTTTGTTTTCCCCCCTTGTTTATAGAAATTCCAAACAAAAACAAACTCCACCTGAACTTGTTGATGCTCTGTTGTTTTTCTGCCTCTGGTCCAGTTATGGAACAAAATGGAAGGCATGTGGAGATTCATAGTTCTGAATCCAAAGATGCCAAGAAAGGATAGGGCTGAATAACAGGGAAAGTCAAGAGAGAATGCCCAAATTTTAAAGGGGCTTACAAGATGGCCAAATTGGCGTCTTTGGTGACAAAACGACTGCAGTGATTCCAAGGGAATCATCTTAGAAACACTAATTTTTCTTCAGAAATTGCATGTTGTTTGAACACAGGTTTGTTAAAAGTAGGTAAATGAATGTCTAGGTTTGTAGGCAGATAGATTTTTTCTATGTGAGTCGGAATTGCAGTGTGGCGATGAAGATGAGAAATAACTTGGTTTGACTAATGCCAGTGAGGCCAGGTTAAGCCCAGAGCTTGCTGTACAGACTAGCTATTCAGCAATAAATCAATGGGAGTTGGAGAGGGGAGACAGTGGGGAATAGCATGCCATATACATGGCCTGAGATAGAATCCTAAAATGCCAGAGCTGAGGGGCCATTAGAGAATGTTTTTTTTTCATTCACCTCATTTTACGAATGAGGAAACAGAGGCCCTGAGAGGTGGCATGGATTTCCTAGGACCTGCAGTTACTGATAAAGTTTAGAGTAGAATCTACTCTAACATGGTGCCTTCCTGGTCTCTAGAGAGGCGTAGGGATATGGGATGGCTGAATTTGGCCTATTGTCAATCTATGAGATTTCTAGTTACCACTTAGAGATGAGAATAGTGGTGCCATTCATCCTTCTAGCTCTTGTGCTGCAAAGCCTTGTGTTGCTGTGGGAAGCAGACAGCCTAGGTTAATGTCCTGGGGTCTTCTTCTCTATCTTAATTTAATGTTGAGTAATAGGGAAAATAAGCAACAGGTTAATAATTTGGAGTTTACTTTTTTCCCTAAGACTTGAAGAGTTGGTCGGCGGGGGGGAAAGGAGGGCCATTTGCATTGGGAATTTTCAGAAGCTACTTCACAGCCGTTTGAGTAGGATTTACTTTCTAAATTTTCTGAGTTGAGAACACAGGTATGGTATACATAAAAATATAGGTATGGAATAGTCATACTCCCCACCCACCCACCCTTTAATTGGACATGGTGGTTCTTGAAGACAAGAAAAAAACCCCATGTATTTGACTTACCTAAAAGATTTCCAAATTTACTTTTCTGTAGAAGACATACAACATTTTCATATTCTGAGAGTCCAATGTTTTTAAATTAAAAAAAACCCAATTCATACATATATGTCAAAGAATAGCTTCTTTGAGTTAAATCCTTGCTTGCCAATGTGCCCTTTTACGAGATAGGGTCATTTGTCATGAGGGAAGGCAGGATTAATTAACTGTGGAAAACATACGAAGTGTGGAAACTGTGAGTTCTAGAATGTTTCCACATTAAAATACGGGAAAAGAAGTATAGATGAGCCTAGACATCAGTATGACTTTTTTTCTTCAGAAGGCTTAAAAAAAATCTCTCCATCACACAAATCAAACAACCTATTATACACACAGTCTTCCCATGTCTGACACAGAAACAAATGAGGAATGTACTTCATTCCCACATAAATTGTGTTGCTTCAAAATTCAGTTCTCTTCACCTCTGAACTCTGGCAACCATGTCACTTATGTGCCTAACAGGATGGCAGAACTTTTAATGGGACGAATCACGGGAGAGGAGAGCCACATAATTTTGCAGCTCATGAAAGTATCAAAACAAAGCAAAATAAAAATTGCCCACAAAAGATCTCTATAGAAAAATAAAAAAGAATTCCAAAAAGAATTGCTAAAGAAAGGTATATAAGTCACTGCAGCCTTGGGGAAGTCATCATCTATGAGCCAGCAAGTCACTCTATGTTTTTATGTTGTTACTTACTCTGTTGTTTGATAAAATGAGTACTTATGTTGAATACTATAATATTATACAGAAGATATAGCTGTTAAACAGAAGTACAGCAACTCCTCAAAGATGAAAGATACTCTACATATCCAGGTCTCTGTTTATATAATTTTATTTTGCTTAATACAAATAATAAAGAGTCTATTTATTTATAATTTTCTTCTGGTTTCTGATGACAATGTGGTCAACAATTTGAATTATCATGTTAATTAAATGAACAAATTAATTTGGAACTGTATGGAGTTTATGCATATTTCTGGCTACTTCTGGATCTGAACCTCAAGGTGAGGATTTAATTTTGGATGAAGGGATTAATTTAAATTTGATGGTTTTTTTCCTGGCAAGTGAATAGAACTTTGTAAACAAATAGAAAAGTCTATTTTCAAAGATAAAAGACATGGAGATGGAACTGGAAATTCTTTGTTCCATGAAGAATTAGGCTATGACAGTGTGCAATGTAACTTTTTGCAATGGAATCGATACACTTTTAGAGTAGCATTGGAAACTATATCTTTTGTCCTTACCTTGTTCCTCCTAAATATTTTATAGCTTCTAGTGTTAGTTTGCATGGCTCCAGTACAGGATATTTAAAAGTAGAAAATTAGATCCAACTGTATTTGCATCTCCCCTCCCTTTATGTTCTACAAGCTGTCAAATGACTGGTTTGACTGATTTCCCCAGCCTTCACTGACCATTGTTTGAATTGGCACATTCAACAGGTGATTGTTTATGTGTGTGTATGGTGCGTGTGTGTGTATGTGTGTGTATGTGTCGGCGTGTGGGTTTGCATGTGATAAAGAGCCACAGTCCCTTTGACAGAAACCATGTCATATGAGCCAATGGCAAAAAATGTTACCGTTTTCTTAAAACTCACTGTTTCAGGAAAGAGATGTGATTATCAGAAAGATTTAGGGATAGTTCCAGGCTTTTTGATAAATGTTGCTGAATCAAAATCCGGTATGATCATTTCTGTATTACAGGAAATATTGGGCGGTTAAAGCATTGTGAAGTGTCTGGCAAAAAAATTAGGTGCTCAATAAATATTGGCTGGAATGCTGACCCCACCTTTTATTAGGTGTGAATCTTTGGACAATTATTTAACATCTTTTTGTCCAAGTTCCTATATCTGGAAAGGTGAAGATAGTAACTGCACTGCTGTTATTAGATTATTGTGAAAGTTAAATGAGTTAGTAAATATAAGGTGCTTAGAACAGGAACTGGCACATAGTCCTCAATAAATGTAACTTAATATTATCAGTACTATGATTAGTATAGCAATGCCAGCACTAATGGCTGGTACCTAGTAAATGGAAAGCTATTTCTAAAAGCTACTGCACAGAGAACATTACCAGGTGGTTATGCTTCAAGAAGTGACCAAATGAGTAATTTCACTTGTGTATCTGGTCAGACTGAGCTTTGGTGTAATGTAGACATAGAGATCTATTAAACAAATAAGCAGAATTCAGTCTCCTATCTGGGTAAGGGAAGATTTTAAATTGAAATTATATATTCCTAGGGGATGTTACAAAGGCAAATGGTTTTTTTTTTTTTTTTGAACTAGTGAAACACAAATACATACCCATATAACACTAAACTGACAAATGGCAAATTAAAACTTTCTTGAGAATGTATTATTCTTCAAGCCAAATTTCATTAGCCTGAGCCTTAATGATATCAGTGATCACCTATTCCTTAAGGACGGTTGTGAAAATTAATGTTGGTAAAGAGTTACCAGAGGTACGATAGTCATGCAAAATAGTATTGCTATTTACATTACATTGCAAATCTATGCCCAAGGCAATAAAGAAATTATGCTAACTAGACAGCAAACTATTATAGTTCTTGGCTTTTAAAATATAAAGGTATGGGAAAAGTAAAGATGGAAATTTGAATGCAGATTGTGGTTTATAATGTAAAAAAATTTAAACTAAATAGCATATTCATAACCTTCTATGGTTTTTATGATGTGTTTCACCTATGGGATCAAGTGTTCTCATTCCTACTTTACTTGCAAAGAAATGGATAGAAAAATGTGGATTTAAAAACCACTTATTGATTAGAAAACTATTTGAAGTTTTGAAATGAAGATATAAAAAATAGAAATGGAGTTACTTATTCTGCATAAGAGTGTTGATCTTAAATGTTTTCTTCCTTTTGAAATACAGGGTGCAATTTTGTGGTTGTACAGAGTCTTGCAGAGGAATGTGATAGGGAGAAGGAAGACAAAAATATTAGAATTAATATGGATTTGCCTCCCAGGATATAGAACCGCCTGTTAAGAATGTTAACATTTTTTTTCTATTTGAGAGATTTTAAAGAATTGTTATTTCTAAATAGCCCTCAAGTGATTTATCCCTAAATATCCCTCACTTCTTGAGTGAATAGCGATCATTCATTTATTTGTTCACTCATTCAACCAGTATTTATTAAAGGTTGTCTATATAGCAGAAACTATTACAGGCACTATTAGTGAACAAAGCAAGTAAAACTCCCTACCCTCATGAAGACCTAGTAAGGGATGGGTAGGAATATTTAAAATAGTTAACAACCTCTGGGGTCTAGGCACCAAACCAGTCTGACAGGACATGGGGAGGTATAACCTTATAGGTGTCTATAGACCTAATAATACCCGCTTCTTGGCCCTGGTGTTAGGGACTTTGGGTGGATTGCCGAGGTAGAGGGGAAATTAAGAGAAATATATGCCTCTTGCCTTCAAGGAGCTTAAGGTTTAATAAAGGAAATGAGCTAAATATACACATAATTAAAATACAAAATAGAACTTCCACAAATTTTATTTTTATAGAATTATTTTTTTGTGGAGTATTAGAGAAATTACATGCCAGACTTATATTCTATCATCATCTCTTCAATCCTTAAATCTTCGATTCAGCACTATTCAATCACCTGCCCCATTCCCCGGCATTAAACTTCAGGGGTAATGGCATCAATCTCTGGGATAATAGAACCATACATTTGGTAATAATTCAGTGTTTGGCCTCCAGGCAGGTAAAGACACAAACCATTTAAGACAGATGGTCATTTCTTCTATTTTTAAAAGATTTCTAAGACCTTTAATCCATAACCTCTATTGATCATCTCTTCCAATATTTAAAAATGTTCTTATATTTATTACTGCCAAGAAGATTTTCTTTATGTTCTATCAGTTTTTCCCATTTCATCTGCTTTGATAATCTGTGGAAATGAAAGACAAGTCAGCATCATTCTCATATCATTTTCACACTTGATTCTGGATCACTTCTAGTGAAATAACTAGAATTTATTTTGATCTTTCCTTTTAGGATCTATTTTTCATCCTTTTAGTACTTTTTGGTACTGCTCATTTTCAGTGTCCTCATTCTTTAAAATGTGAATACAATGCTGGGCTGCATGGATCACTTTATATATCGTCTTAATCATTATTGATATAGAGAAAGGATGACTTCTCAGCTGCCAAATGTTATACTTAAAGTCCACTTTCTTTAGAAATACATAGTAGTTCACCAGTAGTATACTCAAATTCAACTGGAAATGTACTACAACCCTAATCTTCTTCCTTTTGAGCTTTTCTAGACTTTCTCTAACTCATTCTTCATTTTCTTTTGTCTTTATTAAACTTCATCTTGTTTCTTAAAAATCAACTCTTTAATTAAAAAAATTATTCTAACATCTATTACTGTCATAATATTATCTTTGCTTCCTAGAATATCTTCTATGTTTTTATTTCAACAATAATAACAAAACTTCCTTATGGACTCAGGAGCTTCATTAAGACAAATAACTGAAGTAATATTATCTCGGTAGGAATTCGTGGAGTAAATGCATGCATATTTAGAATAATTGGGGCTCGAGGTGGCCAGAATTTGGCCAGTTGGAACAAACTGGAAGTAACCACAATTGATCAATTTTTGAGAATTAGGCTACAGTAAATAGTTCTCAAAAAATTGATTTAAAAATATTTACTGGCCAAACACAGTGGCTCATGCCTGTAATTCCAGCACTTTGGGAGGCCAAGGCAGTATAATTGCTTAACCCCAGGAGTTCAAGACCAGCCTAGGCAACATAGTAAGACTTCATTTCTTAAAAAAAAAAAAAACAAGCTGGGCGTGATGGCATGCTTGGTCCAGAAGGTAGAGGCTGTAGTGAGTTCTGTTTGCATTCAGTCTGGGTGACACAGTGAGATCCTGTCTCAAACAAACAAAAAAAATTACTAATCTTGAACTATTATCAAGTCATGATTATGAACATTAATCCTCAGTTTGTACTTCTTTAGAAGAAGTAAATATAGGAGTTTGGGCTGGTATGCACTGATCCTAGGATTTAAGTGGAGATTTGGAAGGTGATGGGCAATTCTATAGGAAGGGAGAGGGAGGGAAAGAGAGAGATACAGGGAGGGAGAGGGAGGGGGAGAGAGAGAGAGGGAGAGGGAGGGAGGGGGAGAGAGAGAGAGAGAGGGGGAGAGAGAGAGAGAGATATTTGGGGAGTAGAATGTACAACCCCATCAGATGCAATGTGGTTAGTTTATGGAGTCTATGCATGTTCTATCCTGCATTTTCAGTGTTTTTGAGGGATATTAATAGAATTATTATTAATTTCTTTATGTAGAAATGGTACGCACAAAAGAGAGCCCTACTCTTCCTGTTCATTCATTCATTTTAGCTACTCATAGTGTGCTAGGTTCTTTGCTAGTACTTTGTAAAACAATCTTTTAATCCTTCATTTTGTGATTGAAGAAACTGAGGTTCAGTGAGGGACAATTTCCCAAGGTCACAGAGCAATCAGAGCTGGTTCATGTTCAAACCTCTGTGTACACTTTCCTCTGCTCCATGTATCCTTTTTAAAAATCATTGGTTCTTTTGTTCTGTGGTGTATATCTGTAAATCATTTGTATTTCTTTTAATTTAAGTTTGGGAATACATAATATTTAGTTTTGTCATATATACTAGTAAGCAAAACAAAATTCCAAGTAGTTGTGCTGAAACTGATGAATCATAAAGAAAATCCTAAGTGTTGAAATCATGAATAGTTAGTTCCACAGGAGGAAGGCTCTAGGAAGGAACTTGTACAATGTGCCTCCTCCTGGCTGCTGCTTCCTGATGCAGCTGGCCAAATGAAATTTCAGAAGTTTTGCTCAAAGCTTCTCTGTGATGAAGGTGGTGTTTGCTACAGGTGAAAGGATGAAATATCAGGAACTTTGGCTGGGTCATACAGAGACAAAGGAAGGGAAGGATCGGCTCTAGTGTGTGAGCTGTGAGCTGCTACCAGCCCAGAGTTTTGTTTAGTGAATACTTAGCACTGTGTGAAGATAAATAATACACGGTTTGACAGGATAAACTGAAATTGACATGACAACTTCTTCTTTTAGGGTTCTCCCTTTAAAAATGTTCTTTTCCCCATTTTCTCTAACTACTCTGCATTCATTTTTCTGTTTTTTCCCCATCTCCCTCTTTTTCCTCCTCTTCCTGTCCTTTTGTGTTTTTGGACTGCAGTCCATGTTGCCCTCTTTTTGATTTGTTTTGTTTCTTCTTTCTACTTTTATTCTCTTTTTTCTTTTATTTAGTACCTTCCTTTCTCCCTCACCCATAACACCCTTCTATTTCTTCTTCATTTACTATCAGCTGATATTTTCTGCAAAGAGCTGCCTGGGTCCCTTGACCTCACAAGAAGCTCTCTGACGAAACGCTTAAGAAAAACAAGGTATTATGCATTATCCTACACATTCTGCAATCGCCCTAGCAATTTAGTAACTATGGTCCAATTTAAACCAGGCCTCGAGGCAACAAAAATTGCACCAAATGCCAACTAATTTACCAAACTTATAGAAGGAATATTTGGAAGTCTATCCCCTTCAAGCCATCTGATTCGTATTATTGACTCATTTAGAAAACAGAAAGTGAACAGAGACAAGTTTTTAAGGAGTTTTGTTTCATGCAAATGACTTGCAATTGCAGCCCATTATTTTTATACCACGACTTCATTAGTCATATCCCTGTCAGACCTGTGACCAGTGTCAAATGTTTTCAAAAAGCACACCAGGACAGGCATGGAACTCATCAGCCTGTGTCAAAGGTCGCTCTCATTAAGGAGTCAAAATGAAAACTTTCAGTGTCTCTAACACATCGCATAGCTCTCCCTGGTACTCCCACCCCCAGTCCGAAACCCAGGGCCTGCTAAGCACCTCCAGCTCCCCAGACATTCAAATAAGATCAAGATGACAGGGCAAGAAAATGAATAGAGTTCTTACCCGGCTGGACCTCATAATCTGGTACTGATTGAAACAACCAGAAAGCTGTTTGCCAGGTCTTATAGCACCATTTCCTGAGGTTAAACATAACATCTCAAAATGAAGCAATTAGGGGTTTCTCTAAAACAAGAGTCTTCAGTAATTAAAAAAGAAAAAAAAAGGCAGAAAGTAAGAAAGAAGAAAATAAAGACTATCATGGTAGGAGCTGGCCCTTAAGTAGGGTTTGATGGTGGAGGCACTGCTTTATTTTTGCCACCTGGGAGGTCAACTTTTGATCATGGAAGCAGTAGGTAAAGAAGAAATTATCAATAACAGTGCTACAAAGATGGGCTTTAAGAAATTTGATGGCCAGAGATAATAAGAATAAAACCATCTTTTCCAGGACTCATTTGGACAATATGGAATAACAGAGACTCAGTGCTCCTTTTCTTGTTTTGTTTTGAATCTTTACTGATTTTTCTGAAGACCCATTCACTACATGAGTGTGGCCTCTGTGTTATTATGCTATAAGAGATTTTCAGAGGGGTCTGAGTGATGGTTTCTCTTTTATTTTCCTTCAGAATCTTCTTTAAACCACACTGGTGTTGGTGTTGGTGTTGGTTTTGGGTTTCTAGGAGACCTGAAACATGGATTACATCCTGGCACCACAATATCTGGCTGGTTACAGTGGCTTTAAGATTGATGAACAGATATTTCCAGTGTCACGTGGGATAAATGTCAAGGAAGTCTCTGGTTGTCAATATGACATTTTGCGAAAACAAAACAAAATACAATTTAACAATAGGAAATGTCAAAATGTGATGACTCTATATTGATTTCTAGAGAACGCACAATCTGCTCTTAAATTTACAAGTCATTTAGGGCAACTTGATTTAATTCTGTGGTAATGTCTATGACTTTTCTCTCTGCTTATTTACTAAATTACTCACACTTGAATGAGAGTCTCTCCTGGCCTCCGTGAACTGCTTTTTCAGGAAAAGAGGTATCATGCAAAAGCATTTTGCCTCATACTTGTTTTCCAGTAGCTTAGTTCTAAATCTGTTTGGGCCCACTTTTGATTGTCTTGATGCAGGGGTACTTTGAGCCTAACTGGAGATGAACATTTTATTTTATTCATTTACTTTTAGATATTTGTTATGTACCTTCACAGTGAGCTAAAGGAAAAAGGATCAAGACTGTGAATAGTCTATAAAAGCCATCCCTGGATATTGTGATCTGGCAGCAGCAGCCTTCTGTTTGCAAATAAAAGACTACACATTGGGTACACTGTACACTGCTCGGGTGATGGGTGCATCAAAATCTCAGAAATTACGACTAAAGAATGTGTTCATGTAACCAAACATCATCTGTTCCCACAAAACCTATTGAAATTAAGAAAATTGCACGTCCCAAATGGAAAGCATTATTCAAAACCACCGCATTCTCTCTAAAGTCCATTCATCAATTTCTGCACTTCAAAATATAGGTAAATAGTCTACTAATAAAGTGGCTAGCCTCCCAGACTAAGGATAGTACCAGATATTTCCTGTAAAATGGAATTCTCGTGATGGATTTTAGGGTAATATCTGAGTTGATGAGTTGCTCACAATGGCTCTGTGCTCAGTGCTTGGCTGAGAGGGATGCTTCAAATTAATAATTGTGCTCCTACAAAAATCTTCTCCTGAGGTGCAGAAGATAGGTGGTAGAATATCATGTTGAGTCCAAGAGATTCCTGCCATTTCCCTATGGTCCCAGCCAGGAAGAATTCAAGGGCTTTCACTTATGAAGAGCTACTTTGTGCTTTCTTCCCTGTTTGGGAGGTTAACAATAATGCTTTCCCCTTTGGGTTCTGGGGCTCACCCCTTTATACCTGTGGCCTATCGGTTTCCCAGTGGTAAAGCATCGTATCCTTGTTGTGAATCTGTGATTGATGCCCTTGGCCTAGGGGCTCCCTCTTACCCCTTCAGGAAACAGGAGGGCTAGAGAGATAGCGCTCAAGTTTTCTTTCACAGTCCCTGTTTCCTAACTCTAATCACCTTCTGCTGTGGGAAAGAGATGAGATGAGGCCTAAAAAACAGATCATTGTCCGCCTCCTAGATTAATGCAGAGAAAGCAGTATTGTCTGTTGAATGGATAAATCTTCCTGCTGTCACTCAAAACCTAAATTCAACGCTACTTCATTTCTAAGAGGCTTATCTTCCTTGAATAGACCCTTGCAGCTCAAGTAAGAGGCGATGTAATGAAGCGTGTTTTTTTCTTAAGTGAGAAACCTGCTGCAAAGAAGGGGGGAAGACTGTGCAGCTGTTCTAAAGGGGCTCTGCAGACTCTCGAAAGACTTGTCATTTATCTGGTCTTGCATGACATCAAATGATAGAAGATCAAGTTCAAAATCTGCCAGAGCAGCTCAAAAGGGCTTCTTCATCTGTTAATTAAATAATGGTTATTAACATACAATGTTGTACAGCTGGGATTTGTATCAAACATTATGGGAAAAATATTGCCGTAGCTTTCAACACTTCCCCTTCAGTCTGTGTTTATTAGGAGGCAAATAGCTTGGGAGATGGCAATGGTTTTACCCGAGTCTGAAAGTTAATATTGATGCCATAATACATAGTTAAATGAAAGAGCAACTAGACAGGTGGGTATTAGGCAGACGGATAAATTCAAAGTGACACCCTGAGATCACTGAAGAGTATACCCTTTTGTGTACGCTTGTAATTAATTCAGCAGTCCCCACCATGTGGGTTCACTGACTTCTTCTGAAAAGTTAAATACATGCAACACACACACACACACAATTACTATAAATAATTGCTTATTTACTTTGGTTTAATTTAGGCTACTCTATTACGCTAAAGTTTAATTTGAACTTTGGAATAGATGTCAAGATTTTCATCACTGCAATAAATTTTACTGGATAAGGATAATTTTAGCAGCATTTCATCATCCACTGGCTTGAGTTTATGTGTACAAGCCACAAAATTACATTTAAATATGTCTTGCTTTATTAGTCTGTGTATAATTAAATGGCACCACATTTAAGCTTAGAGCTACAGAAAGTAGGCCATATCCTTTAGGAAAAAAGTGGTTTGGAAAGGTGTGAAAGTCTAAAAAAATTTTTCTGCTCCATAGTAATTCCCTTTAAAAAAGTTTCATGAGTTATACCACTGGAGAAATCGTGGCAGGTTTTTAATACCCACTGAGGAACTGAGCTTAAAGGAAATAGTGACAACAAAATAATTTAAAAAACTTGCATTTTGTGATTTCAAGTTCCTATCACACACCTTTAAGTTGTCTAAAGCAATTATTTTATACTTGTTAATGAACAAGGCTTATAATTTGGACTACCCTTAATTTATAGCAGTTAGTTATTTAATCCCTTGATATTTATGACAGTAAGTGCCATATTAGAAAACAACATCTCTTTTCTTATACCAAGTGTCAACTCTGATTGTTTTCCTACTTTGATTACTAATCCTAATTTGGCTAAGGAATGCATAGTCAATTCATGTTGACTGCTAGTCCAAAAATTTTAATTTAGTTATTAGCTTTGACTTTTTCTCCAACTAAAACTATCACTTGGATAGAGAACAATGAGCTCCATTAACTGACTTGAAGTTTACCTCTTCCAGCTCCTCCGGGTCCTCTGTAGAAATAACAAGCAGAGAAATTTCCAGAAGATGTATAGTGAAATAGGGAGGAAGTGGAAAATACATGGAAAATGTGCAAATTAGTATGGATGTTGCTGAGAGTTGCCCAATTTCAAAAAAGATTCTGAATCCATAATTGAAGACTTGTTGAATTATTCTAGCTTCTAGGCACTGTCGGATCATTCATTCATTCATTTATTCATTCATTCATAACACCTCCATGGGGCTTAACACTGTGAATCTGGTCTTTCCTTAACCTTCTAACCATCCATCTGGTGTTCAGTAAAGGTGACCTTGGAAAAGGCAACTTTTTCGTGTTTATAGCAGTTTTGAAGAAAAACAAGAAAAGCCAACTTTTTGGGGCTTTAGCCAGCTGTCTTGTAGATTCACTTAAGTTCGTGAGGGGTTTAAGTGAAGAGAGTTAGTGGCTAGTGTAAACTCATTTTTATTAATCATAAAGCAGCTTGCAGGACAGGATTTACTAATAAGCATCAGCAACAATGACTTTTACTCAAAGCATATTATCTGCTTCTCAGTGCCAGGACTCTGATGACGTAACAGCCTTTTAAGCACTTACTATGTGCTGGGCACTGAACTAAGCTTTCTTTATACATTAACTCATTTCAACATCATGATAATTCATTTCATCCTCACAGTAACTCTGTGAAATAAGTTACTATTATTTTCCTCCTATCTTTTTAACATGTGAGGAAACAGAGGTACAAGAATGTCAATTAACTTGCTTATAGTCACTCACCTTAGAAGTGGCAAAACCAGGATTCAAAAACTCAGAAAGCCTGGTTCTAGTTCATGCTCTTAACCCTACACTAAACCATGTCTGAAGTAGGGTTAGCAAGTGAAGAAGTTGAGAACCTTAGCATAGATTTCTATCTTGGCCCGGCTAGTGCTGCGTCCACACAATGTCTAAATTGGTTATTTGATATTATATTAACTCCAAATCCCCACACTTATGAATGGCATTTATCACTCTGTGTGTGTGTGTGTGTGTGCGTGTGTGTAAAGCAGGAAGTAAAATCCTGGAAAACACAATGAAATGAAATTCTGATTGTGGACCTTGGATGCATCACTGAACCTTTCTAAGTTTCAACCCCACTGTCATATAGAGAAATACATTTAAAATGCCTACCATAGTGCTTGGTACAGAATATATACGATTAAGATTGAAAATGAGGTGATGAAGTTTAACTAGATAAATTAAGTCATCAATGGCTTACCATTAGAGAATTCATTGTTGCAGAATGTTGGGAAGATTGAGGAAGGCCATGTTTAATTGTAAGATAAAGTAAGGTATGCATAACCTTCCTTACGCTGGCTGAATAAAAATTCCAATAACCTTTTTTGATGTGCCACACAGTTCAAGGCTTCTCTGGGACTTGGGGTGCATTTCATCTTGAACTATGAATTGCAAAGATTTTTATTGTCTTCTGTCACAAACAAAGCATCCTTTTATTGTGGTTTTTGATGTGTTAAATATGTTTTTATGGCTCCCTATGTCTATTGTGCCTAGCATACTGCTGGTACTTAATAAACGTTAAATAATAATAATATATGTGCATATGAGATTTGTGGAAAGAAATGACATACTGTTTTAGGGATCTGAGATTGTTCTTTTGGTGCCCGGGGAAAACATACTGATGAGCATATTACTGGGAATAGATTAGAAGGAACCATCAATAGCAATGTCATCTCCCTAAAATATGATGTGGCTCTGTCAGCACAAATAATAAACTCCATCTCTTACCTTTCATCACTGTAGAACTCTAATGTGGAAAGTTGAATTCCTGGATTAATAGAAATGGGTATACAGGCACCGTAGAATTTTGCAAATGAATAAATGATGGTGTCTTTCTTGCATATCAGTGAATTTGTACAGTTTACAGGGAAATGCTAGGGTGAGCTTTGGATTTTTTTTTAGCACTTAAGAGAACCCTTCTAAGGAGGTTTGGAGGGTGTTCTGCTTTATTTCCTTGGATGAAGAGGAGGGACCGCAGATACTGTCTTTTCAGGGACTGTTTCCCCTTAACTGATATCTTTGTCAGTAAGGAGACACCTGCATCCGTGCAGTTCCACCAGTTGAAAGACACACCACTTCACCAGTCCTCTTCCTTTCCCAGCTGGATGCAGCCCAGAATATCAGTTCTCTGCCTTGTGCCAAAAGCCTTCCAAGTCCAGTGTGGAGGTGTTTGTGTAAGATAAAAGCGGGACAAGGCGGCATCCCCGGACGGCTCATCTGTTTACATGTGTCATTTGGCTCAGCCCTGATTAGCTCATTAGCAAAGAAGGCAGGAAAACGCGCAACCCAGATTTTGTGATTCATCAGGTCTGTTCCTCTCTGGGGAGACAGTGCTGGCATTCTCTGCCAGGCTTCCGAGTGCCTGGTCTTTTTCAGTCCCCCAGGGAAGTGCTCGTTAAATATATTTTTCCCCCAGCAGGGCACACCTTCCCCTGCTGGAAAGACAGATGGGTTAGATTGAGAAAGGGAGTCACTGCTTTACTTCTTTTAGTTGTTCTTTTTAAAAATCATTTTCTTTTCTGCATGCAGAAAACATATTTTGATGGAGTCAATATTTAAGGTGAAGCTTTCTTCTGGGCTGTGAAACTGATGGTCTTTAATGCTTTTTATGTTCAAAGGTTCTTTTTGAGAGGCTTTTGTGAGGACATAAATTATGGGTAGCAACAGGTATATTTTTCCCTTAGTACAAAGGCCAAGTGTAAGTTTTTTGCTAGTTAAAAAGGGTCTGTTCTTTTCTTCTTGACCTTGATTTTTTAGCGATATTCTGCATTGCCCCTGCTTCAGCTGTGTTATTCCCTGACCCATCCAATTACCATTTCTATCAGCGCTTCGGAAAGATTATGCTTTTTGGGTGTTCTGTAGATGTCTTTCCAGTGGCTTCACTTGATGAATGTGACAAGTTTTGTGTTTTCTCCCTCCCCTCATTGAATTGAAAAGTTTTTTTTTTTTGATAAATACAGGCCAATAAGTGCCCAAAGGCAGTGTTTCAATGGCTGCTAAGTCTTTCAAGGTTAGGACTTAACCTCCGTTCTCCCTAATTCAACTCCAACCTTCAGTCTGAAGCCAATCAAGAATATCAGATGATACTTAAACAATGAAGGATTTCTGATATTCAGGTACTGCCTCTGTTCAATAGGATTGCAAATTCTTTGTGTGAAGAAAGTCGGTTTTGCTCTAAAGTACCGTCACAAAAAGTGAAATTACCATTTGCTTGGAATGATGCCATTCATCATTGTCAGAATACTAAGCATTGTAAGTAGCTAGGCCTCTCCAAATTAATGCCTTGTTTTGCATCGGCTAAATTTCCCAAATCCTTGAGGATGGGTCATACAAAACTCATCTCACCGTTTTAATTTATCAATCCAATACGAGTTCTGTGAAAGGGAGCTTCATTCATTCTTAGCTCTTTTATTTACAGTCTAATTCTAAAAGAAAAGGAAATAAGATATGAAAATAAGTTGGAAAATAAGATAAATCTCTCAGTGAAATCACCAGATTTACCCAGTCCTGTAGCAAAACCTCCATAATTCATTTGTAGGTCAGCTCAAGGGATTAGCCATGACGTATTTGAAAATTCATTTATTTTTATTTTATTTTGCTGTTTCTTATGCATAAGGGTAATGCTGTCCCCAAGGCTTTTCAGGTAGCCCTCAAATCTTGACAACATTTGCTGTCTCTGAGGCCTAAGCCAAAATTAATTTTCAAATAAACAGCATAAAAATGTATGGAGTTGTATAAATTTGAATACAAAATGCATTTGTTTTGTTTGCTTACATACACACATACATACATACATACTGTCTGTTCAGCCAAAAATCATAATATGACATTGAAATTAATGGCCATATGCACATCATGAAAGTCAAAAAAGTTTTTCTTGAGTTAAAGAAAATACAGAACATGCAGCATTTTATTTCATTTCCACCTCATTGTGGTCTTTAACATATCTTCATGGGATGTGTTTTAATTGTTTATTTTTCCTAGAAGGAAATTAAAAATCTTCTATAGGAAAAACTGGTAGCTTGGAAACTGTATGCTTTTTATTAGCTCAAAAGATTCTGTTGCCTTGGGAGATACAAAGATATTTTGTTCCTGAAAGTTAAAAAAAAAAGGTAAACCAAATTATGCCGCTTGATTTCCGTCCTCTGATAAAAGACACATAAAAGCAACATAGAAATAAAATGGGATGAAATCTGCTAAGGTCTATATTGAGGCTTCTTTTTGGTGGTTACAAGGAAAAGAAAAAAGGATTCTGTAGTCATACAAACACAGTCCAGGAGGCAGGCAGTCTGGCTGATGGTGTGCTGCTGCGACAGCGGTCAGATACCTGCATCTGTTCCTCACATGATGACCAGCCCACGGGAGCCTACAGTACCGTGAATGCCATAATTTCTCCCTTTGGAAGACTCCAGCCCTCAAAATGGTTTTTAAATATACTTCCACAAGGGGGCTTTGTGTACATTTGCAAATTTTTTTGTTTGTATGCTTAGATGTTTCTTAAATATATTAAGAAATGAACTTTTGCTGAACAAGGCATGGACGTTTCACTCCTTTCGCCTTTTGAAATCTTTATTATGCAGAAAACAAAACCCGCTCCCCCCTCCTGCGTAGCCTCTGATGTGGAAGAGGTCTGTGAAAGGAGAGGGTGAGGGGGAGAAGCCTGGGAGCAGGAGCTGGTGTCCAGCCTGGGTAGGCTGCCTCCGGGATGTGGGTCTTTCAGCTCCATTTCAGCTTATGGGGTGAAAGCTTCAACATTGTCTATTTTGATTGCCCAGCTGAAAAAGGCTGTGTATGTGATAGCTTTTTTTTAAAAAAATTATACTTTAAGTTTTGGTAAACATGTGCAGAATGTGTAGGTTTGATACATAGGTATATATGTGCCATGATGGTTTGCTGCACCCATCAACCCATCATCTACATTAGGTATTTCTCTTAATGCTATCCCTCCCTTAGCCCCCCACCTCCCGATAGGCCTTGGTGTGTGATGTTCCCCTCCCTGTGTCCATACATCCTCATTGTTCGAGTGAGAACATGCGGTGTTTGGTTTTCTGTTCTTGTGTTAGTTTGCTGAGAATGAGGGTTTCCAGCTTCATCCATGTCCCTGTAAAGGACATGAACTCATCCCTTTTTATGGCTGCATAGTATTCTACGGTGTACGTGTACCACATTTTCTTTATCCAGTTTAACATTGATGGCATTTAGGTTGGTTCCAAGTCTTTACTATTGTAAATAGTGCTACAATAAACATATGTGTGCATGTGTCTTCATAGTAGGCTGATTTATAATCCTTTGGGTATATACCTGGTAATGGGATTGCTGGGTCAAATGGTATTTCTAGTTCTAGATCCTTGAGGAATCGCCACATCTTCCACAATGATTTAAGTAATTTACACCAACAATGTAAAAGCATTCCTATTTCTCCACATCCTCTCCAGCATCTGTTGTTTCCTGACTTTTTAATGATTGTCATTCTAACTGTCTATTAGGTCCGCTTGGTCCACAGCTGAGTTCAAGTACTGAATATCCTTGTTTTCTGTCTCCTTGATCTGTCTAATATTGACAGTGGGGTGTCAAAGTTTCCCACTATTATTGTGTGGGAGTCTAAGTCTCTTTGTAGTCTCTAAGAACTCGCTTTATGAATCTGGGTGCTCCTGTATTGGGTGCGTATATATTTAGGATAGTTAGCTCTTCTTGTTGCATTGATCCCTTTACCATTTATGTAATGCTCTTCTTTGTCTTTTTTTTTTTATCTTTGTTGGTTTAAAGTCTGTTTTATCAGAGACTAGGATTGCAATCCCTGCTTTTTTTTTTTTTCCTTTTGCTTGGTAAATCTTCCTCCATGCCTTTATTTTGAGCCTATGTGTGTGTTTGTATGTGAGATGGGTCTCCTGAATACAGCACTCCAATGGGTGTTGACTTTTTATTGAATTTGCCAGTCTGTGTCTTTTAATTGGGTCATTTAGCCTGTTTACATTTAAGGTTAATATTGTTATGTGTGAATTTGATCCTGTCATTATGATGCTAGCTGGTTATTTTGCCCATTAGTTGATGCAGTTTCTTCATAGTGTCAAAGGTCTTTACAATTTGGTATGTTTTTGCAGTGACTGGTAATGGTTTTTCCTTTCCATTTTTAGTGCTTCCTCCAGAAACTCTTGTAAGGCAGGCCTAGTGCTGACAAAATCTCTCAGCATTTGCCTGCCTGTCATGGATTTTATTTCTCCTTTGCTTATAAAGCTTAGCTTGGCTGGATATGAAATTCTGGGTTTAAAAAGCTTTTTTCAACCCAGAGTTTGTTGAATATTGAATATTGGCCTCCACTTTCTTCTGGTTTGTAGGGCTTCTGCAGAGCTACCCACTGTTAGTTTGTTGGGCTTTCCTTTGTGGGTAACCTGACCTTTCTCTCTGGCTGCCCTTTACATTTTTTTTCCCTTCATTTCAACCTTGGTGAATCTGATGATTATGTGTCTTGGGGTTGCTCTTCTTGAGGAGTATCTTTGTGGTGTTCTCTGTGTTTCCTGAATTTGAATGTTGGCCTGTCTTGCTAGGATGGGGAAGTTCTCCTGGATAATATCCTGAAGAGTGTTTTCCAACTTGATTCCATTCTCCCTGTTACTTTCAGGTACACCAATTAAAAGTAGGTTTGGTCTTTCCACATAGTCCCATATTTCTTGGAGGCTTTGTTCATTCCTTTTCATTCTTTTTTCTCTAACCTTGCCTTCTCATTTTATTTCATTAAGTTGATCTTCAGTCTCTGATATCCTTTCTTCCACTTGATTGATTTGGCTATTGATACTTGTGTATGCTTCACAAAGTTCTCATGCTGTGTTTTTCAGCTCCATCAGGTCATTTATGTTCTTCTCTAAACTGGTTATTCTAGTTAGCAATTCCTCTAATTGTTTTTCAATGTTCTTAGCTTCCTTGCATTGAGTTAGAACATGTTCCTTTAGCTTGGAAGAGTTTGTTATTACCCACCTTCTGAAGTCTACTTCTGTCAATTTGTCAAACTCATTCTTTGTCCAGTTTTGTTCCCTTGCTGTGGAGGCGTTGTGATCCTTTGAAGGAGCAGAGGAGCTCTGGTTTTTGGAATTTTCAGCCTTTTTGCACTGGTTTTTTCTTATCTTTGTGGATTTATTTACCTTTGGTCTTTGCTGTTGGTGACGTTTGGATGGGGTTTCTGTGTAGACGTCCTTTTTGCTGATGTTGATGCTATTGCTTTCTGTTTGTTAGTTTTACTTTTAACAGGCACCTCTGCTGCGGGTCTGCTGGAGTTTGCTGGAGGTCCACTCAGACTCTGTTTGCCTGGGAATCACCCATGGGGGCTGCAGAACAGCAAAGATTGCTGCCTGTTCCTTCCTCTGGAAACTTCATTCCAGAGGGGCACCCACCAGATGCCAGTCGGAGCTCTCTTGTATGAGGTGTCTGTCGGCTTCTACTGGGAGGTGTCTCCTAGGCAGCAGGCACGGGGGTCAGGGACCCACTTGAGGAGGCAGTCTGTTCCTTAGCAGTGCTGTGCTGGGAGATCCGCTGATCTCTTCAGAGCTAGCAGACAGGAACATTTAAGTCTTCTGAAGCTGCGCCCACATCTGCCCCTTCCCACAGGTGTTCTGTCCCAGGGAGATGGGAGTTTTATCTATAAGCCCCTGACCGGGCCGCTGCCTTTCTTTCAGAGACGCCCTGCCCAGAGAGGAGGAATCCAGAGAGGCAGTCTGGCTACAGTGACTTTGCCGAGCTGCAGTGGGCTTCACCTAATTTGAATTTTGGGTGTCTTTGTTTACACTGTGAGGGGAAAACTGCCTACTCAAGCCTCAGTAATGGAGGGCGCCCCTCCCCCCACCAAACTCAAGTGTCCCAGGTCGACTTCATACTGCTCTGCTGGCAGTGAGAAATTCAAGTCCGTGGATCTTAGCTTGCTGCGCTCTCTGGGGGTGGTATCCGCTGAGCTAGACCACTTAGCTCCCTGGCTTCAGCCCCCTTCCCAGGGGAGTGAACAGTTCTGTCTCATTAGCATTCCATGTACCACTGGGGTATAAAAAAAACTCCTGCAGCTAGCTTGGTGTCTGCCCCAATGGCCGCCCAGTTTTGTGCTTGGAACCCAGAGCCCTGGTGGTGTAGGGACCCAAGGGAATCTCCTGGTCTGTGGGTTGCAAAGATAGTGGGAAAAGTGTAGTATTTGGGCCTGAGTGTACTGTTCCTTGTGGCACAGTCCATCAAGGCTTCCCTTCCTAGGGGAGGGAGTTCCCCAACCCCTTGTGCTTCCCAGGTGAGATGACGTTCCACCCTGCTTCTGTATGCCCTCGGTGGGCTGCACCTACTGTCTAACCAGTCCCAGTGAGATGAGCTGGTTACCTCAGTTGGAAATGCAGAAATCATCGCCTTTCTGTGTTTATCTCGTTGGGAGCTGCAGACTGGAGCTGTTCACTGTTACTATTCAGCCATCTTGCCTTTTTTTTTTTTTTTTTTAAATTTAACAAGTTAAATTGTTAAACAATTTAAAAACTTAAAATTAAAACTTTTAAATTGAAAATTATTATTATTATTTTTAAATTTAACTCATTGTTCTAATTGTCTCTTGTGATTTTGGCTGAGTGGTCCTTATATTTTTTCCATGTAATTATGCCACCTCTGAATACAGATATTTTCATAGTTGTGCATAGTTTAACTGTCTAAGAAATAAGAAGCATTATGGAAATTAACAAGTTTAGAAAACAAGACCAGCTGGTCACATCTCTGCAATGTTTCCTCAGGGTTTCAGGAAAGAGCTCTGGGCTGGGAGTCTGCAGACTGGAATCTGAGCCCTGGCATGGTCATCAGCTGGCTTGATTTTACTGGGAAAGCATTTTCATACTTCTATGCCTCAATTTCTTTATTAATAATGACTTTCAGGAGCCTTACTGTATCTGACATTCTACAAGGATTGAGTTGCTTTACTTCCTCTTTTCTCCTATTTGGGGCAATATTACCAAATATAAATATATTAGTAGCTAAAATAATAAAATCAGAAGAGGCTGCATGTGTAGTACAACATGCATGAATTTTGAATTAAAACAGTCTTCAATCTGGATCCAAGTCCTGCCCCATGCTAGCTCCAAGAGTGGGGGAATGAACAAATAGTTCTCTAAGTCTTAGTTTACTTACTGTCAAACAAGAGTTTGAACTAGAAGTTATTCTGAGATCCTTATCCTAAGGTACGTTTCTCGTATTTTAAAAGTATTTGGAAACTGGTAATGCCCTGATGGCACTTTTTATTAGTATTTGTGGACCACGTCTCTGAAGAGTGGCCCAGGCCCAGACTTGGCTGGATTTCTCCTCTCATGATTGTCCACTTCTGATTCACACTGTGTAATTCATCCTGGTGGCCAAAGGGACCTGAAAATTGAGGCAAAAACACAAGACATCATCAGCATACTAGAAGATGAGAAGCCTGTCTGACCTGTGTTATGAGGAAATTGAGCCCAAAGAAGTTTGGCTGATTGTGGTCCACATCAGGATGAGAAGGAAAGTCAGTTTGTAATTTAATTCAGAATTTAAGTTCATTTTCCTCACCATATTGGATGACATTTTAAGAAAGTTGGGATATACAAGTTGCACGCAAGATGGAGTGCCTGGCCAGGTTTTCATGAATTAATTCCTGCACAGGTGGGCAAGAGGAGGGGAAGTAGTAGGAGAAGTAAAAGTTCAAGTAGCTTTCCACTGGGAGCTGGGAAGAAGTTGCACTATTATGTGACCTGGGCTCATTTTCTGGGTAGGCAGGGTGATGTACGGACTGGTTGCAGGGTGCATGGGATACAGGTTAGCAGCTGGCTCTTTCACTGGCTGAGACTTAGACAGGTTATTAAGCTCCCATTCCATATTCTCATCTACAAAATGAGGGAAATAATAACCCTCAGCAATGGGGCTTAGAATAGGTAAAGAACCTAGCATGGTGCCTGGCAATTAGCGAATTATGGTTGTAGCTTTTGATATTATTATTGATTATTGTAATTTTAAAACCAGCCTGACCAGCAGTGCAGAGAGGGCACCTGAGAGAGTACTTCCTTAAGCTCTAAGCAGGAATGGGGTGTCATTTTGCAAGACCCTGTGGTCGAGGCTGTTCGGTGCTCAGGCTCTGCCACCAGGTACATGCTCAGGTACCTCTTTCCACAGTCTTCGTGTTTTAGTGTCTTAAAACTCTTCCCCAGCTGTTATGGTTTGGCTCTGTGTCCCCACTTTAATCTCAGCTCAAATTGTAATCCCCACTTGTCAAGGGAGGGGCCTGGTGGGAGGTGGTTGGCTCATGGGGGTAATTTCCTCCATGCTGTTCTTGTGATAGTGAGTGCGTTCTCACAAGATCTGATGGTTTACAAGTGTTTAGCAGTTCCTCGCATTGCTCTTCTTCTCTCTTGCCTCCATATGAAGAAGGTCCTTGTTTCCCCTTCACCTTCCACCATGACTGTAAGTTTCCTGAGGTCTCCCCAGTCATACAGAACTATGAGCCAACTAAACATTTTTTCTTTATAAATTACCCAGTCTCATGTAGTTCTTTATAGCAGTGTGAAAACTAACTGATACACCAGGTTACCAGCGGTGTGCATGCCAGGGGCTGCCAAACCTCCCTGACTCCCCCATCTGCCCCTGTTGGAGAACACAAACTCCTAACAGATATTTCTAACAACTACTTGAGGTGTACACTCTAGGCAGATTCAAACTCTCACTAAAAACCATCTATGAAAGCAACACAAGCCGTCCCTGACCTACCAGATTTTTCTGGAACTCCACTCCCAGTGTTTTCCTGCAAAGTGTTGGGATTTTGAAACAACAGTGTCAGTGGGAAGCTGGGATGTCTCAGGGCCTGGGTAATCCCAGATAGCTAAAGGATGGAAGCCATGGTTGGGCCAGTATTTTTATGGTTACCAGCTCCCTTGAAAAGTGAGGTGAAGGATAAGCAGCCTTGGGTCCTGCCAAGACTGGCAGCAACCTTGGGAGAGCAAATCCAGATGGATATCCAGAATGGAACAAAGATAATGGTGAGAAGAAGACAGTGAATGGGAAGAGAGCAGTGGAGCCACAGAAAGCCTGGGTGATGAAGTTACTTGGTTCACCCCAGACTGCGTGGACTGCCCTTCCTTTTTATCCCTCACACTGCATTTTGGCTTTCTAACACCATTCTCCAGGACACTATTCTCTAGGATGCTCCAAAGTGGATAGGCCTTACAGTCACAGACAATTCAACAAACATGTATCAAATGCCTACCCTTCCCCTGGTACTTGCTAGGCACAGGGTTTAGAATTGGAGGTTAGTTCCCCCCTCATGAAGTTCAGACCCTGGACACCACTCCCCATTGCGTAACCTTGGGCAGCACACTTAGTCTCCTTCCTTCCTTCCATCCAACCTTCCTTTGTTTTTTTTTTTTTTTTTTTTTTTGTTTTTGAGACAGTCTTGCTCTGGTGCCCAGGCTGGAGTGCAATGGTGCAACCTTGGCTTACTGTAACCTCTGCCCCCAGGGTTCTACTGATTCTCCTACCTCAGCCGCCAGAGTAGCTGGGATTACAGGTGCCCCCCCACCATGCCTGGCTATTTTTAATTTTTTAATTTTTAGTAGAGATGTGGTTTTGGCATGTTGGCCAGGCTGGTCTTGAACTTCTGACTTCAGGTGATCTACCTGCCTTGGCCTCCCAAAGTGCTAAGATTACAGGTGTGAGCTGCCATGCCCAACCACTTGCCTTTCTTCTTTTGCCCAGTGGGGGCAATTACGTGTACCTCAGGGGTGACTTTACAGATTGTATGAGATGAAATACTTACAATAAGAGGTGCATAAAAGATGTTCAATACACATTGCCTTTGCTGCACCTGTTCTCCTGTACCATCCTTCTTCTAAGTTCTCTTTAATATTAATTTCTAGAATAGTTGACTTGGCTAAACAGAGGGATCGTCATGTGTAAATTTCTCCTAAATTGGGGGTAGGCTCTGCACATATGTGTGTCCAGGTATAGTTTGCAGCATTGGTTTGGATACCTGAAGCACTATGGTCTTTAAGTGAGACGAAATCATATATAGTGAAGAGAGTTCTTCAAATTAAACTTCATTACATGAAACCTTTTAGTGTTTAGAGGATAAAAATGGAGATTTTGGCAATTTCTTTGATATTTCAAATGGAAAACTTGTTTCATTGAATGTATATGTGCAATATCATTTTTTATGTAAGTAGCTCTTGCTAAAATATTTTTGGGGGGCACTTGAATTACTGTAAACTCTATTTGATTAACTGAAGACCTACTGTGGAAACCTTGATTTAAATATATGATAAAATTTGGAAATACTTTATTACATCTATAGATTATTTGAATTTGGAAATATATTTATCTCATACATAGATTATTTGTGTTTTGCATCCCAGTAAGCATATGTGCATGGTTTTTCTTTAACAGAGCTTTACTACTTTTTCCTGTATTCTGATTCTTTACTACATTAATTTTAAGTAAGCATAGACTAGGAGAATGAAGCTCAAGAATTTTCCTTTTTTAATATTTAACTCTCAGATGGTGAGTCTTGGCTGGTTCATGTATGTGACATTTAGTCTTTTGAATACAAGTAGATGTCTTATACGTTTGAGTCGCCTTAGTGATTGAAATAAGTTTTTTCTTTTTGAAAAAATATTAATTACCCCATGGTCAAGATTACTGGAACTTATTCCACACATTTTCTTTGATTTTTTTCTAATGCTGCTAGCTATTCACTTTATTGAAAAGAACTGTCTTTTAAAATAATCACCTTTGATAAGATACATTTTGGTAACCATTATATATTACGGTAGCCATTTTTAAGCAAACAATTGATTTTAGATGGGGCTCTTGGTCAGTGTATTGTTTTTCTGGGACATTTCAAGTAGAGAGGGGAGATAAGAAAGAGACCCATTCTGAAGGCCTGGAAGAACACCTACACTTGACATTTCGGAGAATGACTATGATAACTGTGAGTAATTCCGGTGAATCTTATGGCAGGAGGACAGTTTTGAGAATTAAGCCTCCTTTTCTTTCATTTGTTTTAAAAACACCTGAATCTCTTTGTAGTAGAATATGTGAATCAGTATGTCTGCTGTTCATGTAGTGTCCTGTCCAGCACCCTTCACACTGGAACTAAGATAATCAACTTCCTCGAATGAAGCATGACTTGGCAGGTGGAATTCCAAAAAGCTTCTGGGGCATTCAGGAAGGAGGAGGGTCAATCTTTGAGTAGATTTGCTCCACATTCCAAATTTGCCTCCAGATGCAGACTAGATGGGCGAAAGGTCAAACAACACACATTTCAGGCTGGTTTGCCTTGACTTTTTTGAGATATTTGTTCACAAAAGATGTTTTCAAGGAATAGTAGATCAAAACATGGGATATTTCAGTATCAAAAATTTCTATTATTTGGATCGTAAGCAGGTTTTGACCTGCTTCTTTAGTGTTTGGAGAAGGCGCAGGCCAGTTACAGTTGCACGTGGTGGTAGTGTTGATCTGAGAAGGTGGAGTGGGTTTTGTGAACCTGCTCACCCCCATGCCTGCTCTCCAGGGCAGAGCAGTGTGCTGGCTATGACTCTTTGCATGCTAATTACCATAGGATTCTGACTTGTCTGCCAGGGTGCACCCTCTGCTGGAACAAAAGAATAATAATTGCCTCCAAAAACAGACAGAATGTGACCCCTTGCAAAGCAGTCATCTATTCTTCTTTACCAGCACTTTTTTTTTGGAGATGGAGTTTTTTTTCGTTTTGCCCAGCCTGGAGTGCAATGGCATGGTCTTGGCTCAGTGCAACCTCCATCTCCCGGGTTCAAGTGATTCTTCTACCTTAGCCTCCCAAGTAGCTGGGATTACAGGCACCCGCCACCATGCCTGCCTAATTATTTTTGTATTTTTAGTAGAGACAGGGTTTCACCATGTTGGCCAGGCTGGTCTTGAACTCCTGACCTCAGGTGATCCTCTGACCTCAGCCTCCCAAAGTGTTGGGATTACAGGCATGAGCCACCACACCCTGGCCCCCTACCAGCATTTCCGTGTGATAACAGGCTCTCAGACTGTTGAAGATGGCTTTTCCCAGACAAAATTCAATAGTCCTTTTAAGCATGGCTCCTTTCTGGAGAGCTTAGGGTTTTGGGAGGCCTTGATTGTCTCCAAGTTTTTGTGGGTTGGACAAGTCAATATCTTCCAGGAGGCAGAAAGGTTAAGACACCAAATTAACGTTGCTACACAATGAAACAGCAATACACGTAGCTGAAGCACTTTAAACTGTGACATTAGAGTTTTTTGAGGATGAGCCTCTCCACCACAATAAACTGATATCTTTTTTTGGGTTGTCTACCTGCCCCACTTCCCCGGCCAAATACAAAGGCAGAAGTGGCATTTCTAACATGCTGTACCTCACAGCAAGTAGAAGCAGGATCGGAGAGACTGCAAATGACTTTACTTACCTAGATCATCTTCTGTGAATCTATCTCAGTTCCAACTAGTATTTATTTCATTGAGAGCACTCTGTTTATTTTGTTTAGAGATAAGATTCTGGACCCTTGCAAGAAAATTTTTATTGTTTCAAGTTTTAGGCGCTCTCTTCCCTCCCCCTCCCCCTCCCCCCTCCCTCCCTCCCTCCCCCC
>NW_016107602.1:1320176-1400176 GCF_001604975.1 Cebus imitator
TTCCTTCCTTCCTTTCTTTCTTCCTTCCTTCTTCCCTCCTTCCTTCCTTCCTTCCTCTCGCTCTGTCACCCAGGCTGGAGTGCAGTGGCTCCATCTCAGCTCACTGCAAACTCCACCTTCCAGGTTCAAGCGATTCTCCTATCTCAGCCCCCCAAGTAGCTGGGATTACAGGCATACACCACCATGCCCAACTAATTTTTGTATTTCTAGTAGAGATGGGGTTTCACCATGTCGGCCAGGCTACTCTTGAACTCCTGGTCTCAAGCAATCTGCCCTCCTCAGCCTCCCAAAATGCTGGGATTACAGGTGTGAGCACCCATGCCCAGCCTAGGTGCTCATTGTTTCTTTACAATGTTTTATGTTAAATATTAAGAAAAAAAGACTAAATAAGGGACACCTGTGTATCTGCAAATATGCATCCACTTGTCTTTAATAATGCTTTGCTAGTCTTGCTTCGGATGGATTGTGTGTGTGTGTCTGTGTGTGGTGTGTGCTTTACATTACAAGGTTAGAAGTTAGGTCTTCTGGATTCACAATGTTGAATCCCATTTGTTTTTCTTTCTTTCCAAAGTTGTCATTTTCCTGAATTTGGTGTTTAGCTATTCCATGCGTGTTTTTACATTACTGCTATAACAGACATAGCTATAAAATAGCATTGTTTTGCATGCTTTAAAACTTTATTTAAATGGTACCAACTGTTTAGATTATCCTGAGCTTTTTCCCCTTGTCAACAGTATACTTTTATGATTTATCTGTGATGTTTCATATAGGTCAAATTCGTCCATTTTTATTGCTTTATAATATTTCATCATATGAAAATATGATTTATCTATATCCCTATTGATAGAAACGCATTTTTTTTAACTTTTTACTATTATGAATAATGTCACAATAAACATTGTTGTGACTCTTATGTGCTTTATGTTACCAGGTTACTCTCCAAAGTGATTGTACCAATTTTTACTCTTCCTTACTGTGTATGAAAGTTCCATTATTCATATACTCTTACATTGAAAATTATAAAACTTTTACATTTTTGTTAATATTATGACATGGAATTATATTCTATTATTTTAATTTAAATTTCTCTAATTACTAGAGAATATTGAACCTCTTTTCATTTTATTCCCATTCAGATTTCCTTTTTTGAATTGTTTGTTCATATTTTTCTAGTTTCGATTAGAGATATTTATGTTTTTCTTATCAATTTGTGGAAATTTTTTTATAAATTGTCAGATGCCAGTTTTTAGAAACCTCTTTTTGGTTATAAAAAGATAGTCACATCAGAGAAAGAAAGTCACTTTTTTATAGAAAAAAGTCACCCAAAATTCTGCTACCATTAACCAAAATGTTGATTCATTTTGGCTCATTTGCTGCTAGTCTGTTTTTTTCTTATGATATTATTGTCATTGTACATACAATGCACACATAGTTTATATGTTGCTTTTCTCAATTAATATATCTAAACTTATTTTTTGATGCTGCTATATGACTTTCATAGCCACCGTTTTAAACAGAAATATGCTATATCATTGAGTATATTTGTCATTTCTTTATTGTTGAACATTCAAGTTGCTTTTAAATTTTCAATTTATAAGTAACATTATTAATAAATACTTCATGTCTAAAATGTTTTGATAATTTTATATTATTTTCTTAGATTAGGTTCACAGAAGTCAGGTTATGGGCAAAAGGGAATATACTTTTTTTTAAAAAAAAAAAGTAAAATGCATTGTTAAATATTAAAAGTAAAAATATTACTTCATCAATGCAGGCAATCTAAGAAACTAGGGTTCAAGAAGATTCAAGGGGGTCCAGCATAAGTCTAAGTATCTAAGTCACCTTCTTTGGCAGAGGGAAAACAAAAATACTTTGCTTTTTCTAGCCACCTTTCTGACCCAAAGCACAGTTCATTACAGGCATTTTCTTCCTTGCATTTGCAACTTTTTGGCTTTGAAAGAAAAGATAATTTTCCAGAGCTAAAGCATAACACTTACTAGGTTAATAATTATAAATGAAACTTAACCGATTCTTAAACACTTATACGGAAATGTAGTTCATTAATTTCAGGATGTGAAACTGGATATATAAGTAAAGGTAGAAATGCTGCCTTGAGTATTGGGTGGCTGTCTTATAGAACATGGACATCTCAGCACTGCTTGGTAGGGCTTTTATGTTTATATGATTTATTTTTTGGTGTTAGTGGCATAATAAAAGTTTTAGATTATCCTGTATGAAAAAACATTTATTCAAAAATATGCAATACATCTAGTCCTGAATATATGATCTATATTTGAAAAGTTCCTTTACAAGTGAGTTAATTAGAGCTCAGAAAGCATTTTCCCTTAGAAGTAATATTGTAAGTGAGGGTGTGGTTTCCAGACTGGCACATAAAAACCCACTTAATCTGTCATATATCTGTAGTGTTGCCCTGGCTTCAAGTCTAGTTTAGCCACAGTCCATCTGGGTGATCTTAGGCACTTACATTTCTTAAATTCCTAGTCTGTAAAATGAGGAGAAGGTTTTTGTGAGGATTATTTGAAATAATGTGTATGAAATGCTTTATGAACTATCAAATGCTGTATGAAGTGGCAGATATACTGTTTTCTCCCACCGAACAAATAACTATTAAAGGGCAGAACATGGTGTAGCACTGGAATCTTCAAAGCAGAAAATGTATACCTCAGGAGGTGTGTAGGTGTGTAGTGTAGCAGACGTATAGAGTAGAATGTCTGTGTATATTATTTCTTTCTCGTCCTAATATTAATTTTTGTGAGTGTGCATCACAGCAGAATACCTATATAACTTGTAAACACGCGCGTGCACACACACACACACATACACACACACACAAATACATGATGAATATGCTCATGATAATTTTTAAAGTGCTGTTTGATGAAGACAGTTTGGAGCCCACTTGTTCATTTATATCTTCACCCAGCCAAAAATATAGAGCCTGGCTATGAAAGGTGATATAGATTAAATAGATAAACCAAGTTTTTATGATCTTCATTTATAACATTATTTCTATTGAAAGTATACCTCTTGTAACTCTAGCTTTGACAATACGATGTCTTTTGGCATCCTCTCTAGTGGGATGTTGGCAGTCCTAGCTTAGGAGATTCTGGGTATGCATACTTGTGTGTGTGTGTGTGTGTGTGGCATGTGGCATGTGGCGTGTGTGCATACTTTGTGTGTGTGTGTATGGCGTGTGTGTGTATGTGTAGATGCTTTGAGAAGAGAGAGGATTGTAGGATGTAACTTTATACATTAGCGTCAAAAATGATGAGAAGATAATTCTCTCTGACTGGGTCTATCATTATTCATTATTGTTTTTTCTAGAAGTCTGTTGGAGAGGGACTTTAGATGCTTTCCAAAGGTTTAAGCATTCATAGGTTGAATACTTCTGATGGATGATACCTGGAATCCTAAGGACGAGAGTAGGAGGGTGAAGAGAATGAAGGCAGCTGTTTCTTAGTAATTACTGACTTAGACTCCTGAATTAGGAAAAGTATACAATTGAAAAAATATTACAGCAGTATGTTGAAAACTGTCAAAAGGCCTTATTGTTATTTCATGTAAGTCAGCTTTCTGGGCTGGGACCCAGTATGGCTAAGTAGGTGTTGAGATACTTGCTGGATAGACAATGATATACAATTAATGCAACAAAGGAGATTTGTGCTAATTATTTCTAGAACAAAAGGCCAGTGAAATACTTTAATTTTATCACACACATCTATTTTGGCAGTGAGCACTTAGAACTTTATGTGAAAAGGTAAGCCATGCCTTGGGATCCGAAAGAGAATGGGCGTCTACTGCTGACGGTTCCATGATATGGAAAACACAGTAGAAAAACAGCAGGATGGAGGTGAATTATAATAGGTTTGACATAAAGGAGCAAGACTAAATAAGTTTTGAAAGCAGTGGGCCATTCAGTTATTTCTTTTATTTTTCATATTTTTCTCGACTCTGCAAAATAATAAGAAACAAAAGAAAAATCTGCTGAATGCCTAGTCATAGTTTATTGGAGCAGGAAAATAAGCCATTCCAAACCATTCTCTGATTTGCTGTGAATGGCAGAATCATTCACCGTGGTGAATCATAGCAGGGAGAACCATTTGG
This sequence comes from Cebus imitator, assembly GCF_001604975.1. Classification (NCBI taxonomy): domain Eukaryota; kingdom Metazoa; phylum Chordata; class Mammalia; order Primates; family Cebidae; genus Cebus; species Cebus imitator. The sequence continues at coordinate 1,324,302 of NW_016107602.1, forward strand.
AGTGATTATTTTCTGATGTTAAATTGCAAATGGCACAAGTGGAATCAACAAAGGTATGAATTATTTTTAAAAATCTTTTAAAAATCCTGTTATTGAAAAATATGTATTTGTATGACCAGCTTATGACTTCATTTCACCAGCTTATAACTTCATTTCACAGTAGCCAAGCCTTAAGTATATGTCTCTTTGTTATTGAACTTGGCTAATTGAAAGTCTTTCTAGTTAATATTTTTATGTAGGAAATAGTATTATTGTCCTAGAAGGTGCATGATGGTTATAATGCTGGGGGAAAATGTATATATGTAAACATTTGGTCCAACCAACTGGGTTGAAGAAAAAGTGTGTTTCTTGCCTTGCCTTCAGTGCATAAGGAAACTGTTGGCTGATCTGCAAGCCAAATAAACTTAGGGATTAGCCCTACCTGGGTAAAACTTGTTAGTGACATGCAAATGGTTTATCATTAATATAATAATAGGCACTACTTAGTACTAATCCTTTGAGAAACCCTCATGCTATAGACAATATACTGATGCTTAAGATGAAATATCATCTACCTCCAGTATTCCATGCCTTGTTTTTGTTGAAAAGCTTCAGGTTGCCTGCCCTTTAAGGCAAATCTCTGGTATTCAAATTGGTGAAGTAAAAAGACATTTTATGCGCCAATGTCTGCTTTGTGTGAATGCTTAATTTTTAAAAGTGTAGAGTGGAATGTTTCTATTTAAATTTAGGGGGAACTCTGAGGGTGGGGTGGTGATGACTACATTCCATGAAGTTCCTTTTTTTTTTTCCTTTTAATAGGAGGCCCTGGACTCAGCTGTGACTGGGGTTCGATGGTTAGCTTCAGTTTTTAGTGGCCTTAAAAACTGTTTATGACAGGAAAGCTGGTTGATTCTTAAGGGGAAAGAACATGAGATTTCAGAAGGGGCACATTCCCTTGCTGTCTGTAACACTTGGTACCCTGACCGCACACAGAGGGCACCCAATGTATACTCTATGAGTAACTGAATATATATTTAATATAGGGCTTGCAGCACTTCAGGCCTGAGAGAATGAGGTGGGGAGACAATTGTGTAGATTTGGGCACATTCTTGGCACTCCTTACACCATGTCCTGGGAGTGGCTACCTTTTAGCCCCTGTACTAATGATTGCTGTGTGACGAATTTGCCCCACATTTAAACACTTGCCCCCACATTTGCCCCACAGCTTTAAACAACAAATACTTGTTTTTTTTTTTTTTTTTTAGAGTCTATGATTGGGAATCTGGGAGTTGGCATAACAGGGTGGTTCTAGCTTAGGGTTTCTTCCGGGGTTACAGTCCAGATATTGCTGGGGACTGCAGTCATGTGAAGGCTGGGGACCATGTGCTTCCAAGCTCATTCACAGACGCCCTCAGTTCCTTGCCACATGAATGTCTCTATAGGGCTGTCATGACGTGGTAGCTGGCCTCCCCTTAAGGGGGTGATGTAGGTGGACACTCGCTGCTTTTTACGGCCTTATCTCTGGGTCACACACTGACACTTCTCTTTATTCTCCTCATTGGATGTGAGTCACTGAGTCCGGCTCACATTCAATAGGAGGGGATGATGCAGGGGTGGGACTACCAGGAGGTGGGGATCACTGGGGCCATCTTAGAGTCTGGCTACCACAGCCTTTTTCAGTAATTTTGTTCAGTTATCCAATGACTCAAGAGATTATGAAGATCTGCTTGAACTATTTCATTACAGGAACTTTGGTTCCCCTTTACTTCACCTTCAACAAAGTCATTCAAGTATCTTTCGCAGCCCAAATCCAGTAGATCAGAGGGTCTCCCCACCATCCACTGGCTGTGAGCCCTGAGTCTGCCTGAGGAGGAAATAAAGTCATTCAGTCGAATTACATAAAATTAAGGTGCTGGCTTCAGTTCTGTTCACACTAAATACAAGTCCTTGTTGTAAGAATAAGCAGCTTTAATTGGTCACTGAAGGAAGGTTACAAGGGGAAAAGACTATTGTATATGACATCCTCAATCTGAGACCTGGTCACTCTCTTGAAAGGAGTTTAAAAAACTTGTCATTTCACTAATCAAAAGACCTCCACTTACAGTCCACATTTTCTCAACTACAAAAGATGCTTGCTGTAAGTAAATCTAATTAAAATATGAAATAAAACAAAAAGACCATTGATGTTCATGACTTAGTCCCCCATTTTATTTTGTTTTAAAAAGCTCACTGTTTTCAGAGATCGTTTAGATGCCACGGAATGTAAAATGCCAGTCAGCCAGGGTGAAGACACAGGCTGTGTGTTGGAAGAAGATAAGTGTTGAATTGCTTTTATATGATATGTCCCAACAGACATAGAAATATGTTTAAGGAGCCTGGGAAGTAGGGCCGTATTAAAGGATGTGTTTTGTATTTTAGCGAGACTCTTGGGAGCTGGAGGTAACCAGAGAAGAGTGGTACCTAGGAAACTTGGGAGACACCCTCTGAGGACAGAACATAGACAAGGTCAGGTTGGGCATTCAAGATGTTCAGGCCTTTCTCCTTCGACGCTAAGACTTGATTTTTTCTTCATGCTTTTGGGCCTGCAGTACAATTTTTTACATGGTTGGACCCCTGTTTGGATTAAAGCTTCTTTCTTTTGTAACCAAGTATAGATAAAGTCTCTGTAATAGATACTTATTTGGGGGTCTTGCCAGTATTTCTGTTTTCATCTCTGTTCTCCATTGGTGGGGGACTGGTCACTTCCTTCTCTGCCTTCCCAGGGTACCTTGCCAAAATGCCAAAACAACAATTATCACATTTGCATTTGTGCTTTCCTTCTCAGACTATGAAATCCTTGAGGGAAAGGACTGATTTCTACTAGCCATGTATCTAGTCCTTAGCAGAGTGCCTGGCCCATATTAGACGTAAATAATAATGTTGAATGAATGAATGAATGAAGACATGAAGGAAGAAAGGAACAAACAGGCAGGCTGCTGCTTGTATTTCGTCACCCAAGCTCTGAGTTATATTTCTGGGCCCCTAAAAGAAAATTTTAGACATTTTGGAATGGGTCAGATGCATCTGCTACTAATATAAATGATATAAAACCATCATACCTCTTCTGGTAAACTTATTTAGAAGTTAAAGATCTGGCCACCTGTATTAGCAGCTCAGGAGAAGTTTAGATTGGCATTTAGATTAGCTGGCTCTGTTATTCAGTGACTTTGCATGCTTGTTCAAGGGCACTGGAGTCAACCAATGTTTATTTTTGGATTCCCTGTTGCTTTTGGGATCACTGCTGCAAAGACTGATACCCCCACCCCCTCATTACCTCCTTCACCTTGTTTGTTGTTCCTGGTCCAGTGAGGACGGCAGCCCAGATTCAGCCTGACTAGTTGCTCCTTGGTGCCCTGTTATTTTTAGTATATGAACCGCAGCAGCAGCTGGCAACCCTGAGTTGTCCCATACAGGCTTAGTTTTTGTGAGGTTGAAACTATGGGTTTAAGAATACTGAGACTCTCTGCTTTTTATGTCCTTGCATTATCTCATGATAAATAATATGTTGTTTATAACTTTAATCTGTGATGTGCCAATCTATAACAGTGAAAACTTACATTAAAAGACCTCAGCCTGGTTTTGGATAACTTTGCCTATATTTTAGGCTAAAAGTAAAGAGATTAGGAAGAGAGGACTTTTAAAAATGATATAATAGTACTGTGAGGAAATCTCTTTTAAAAAAGTTAAAAGTCTTTAACTTGAATAACAGAAGGGTTTTAGGCAAGACTAGGAGTTCTGAAGGCATAGTTGAAGTGCTGTTGTTTGAGGTAAGCAAACTGCTGCTAGAATAAGCAAATCTCAGCGTGTCACTTTTCCCTCATATAATCGTCTGATATAGGCTTCTGTCAGTGGCACGGTGGGAAGTTCTGCCCAACCATTTTCAGGGATCCAGGCTTTGTCACTTTTACCATGAGGCTTCTAATGTCATCTGGGGGTCAGAGTCCTGCCAGCAAATGGGTAAACAGCATGGAAGATCGTGAGGTTTCTGTGGAGAGGGCCAGGAAGTGGCACACATTTCTTCTATTCAGATTCTATTGACTGTAGCCATATGACTGCTCTCCACCTAAATGCAAGGAAGGCTGGGAAATGTAGTGTCAGGACTGAATTGTGACCGCCCCCCCGCCCCCCGCCCCAGTAACCCCCGCAATGCATATATTAAAGCCCTAACCTCCAGTACTGTCAGCATCTGACTATATTTGGAGACAGGCCTTTAAAGAGGCAGTTAAGCTAAAATGAGGCCGTTAGGATGGACCTTAATTCAATCTGACTGATGTCCTTATAAGAAAAGGCAATTAGGACATATGGAGAGGGACACCTAGAGATGTGTATACACACAGAGAATAGACCACATGAGGACACAGAAAGTGACCATCTGCAAGCCAACAAAGAGAGGCCCTAGGAGGCACCAAACCTGCCAACACCTTCATCCTGGACTTCTAGCATCTGGAACTGTGAGAAAATAAATTTCTGTTGTTTAAGTCACCCCACGTGAAGTATTTTGTAATGGAAGCTCCGGCAAGCTAATACATACAGTGTAATTATGAGCCCCGGAGAAGGTAGAAACTGACTTAGTGATTAACTAGCAGTACCTGCCAGGATATAGAGTGCCATTTACTTATTACTCGCTCATTCATTCAAATGCTCTTCTAGGTACTTGGGACATAATGGGAAAAATAGACAAAAATTTCTGCCCTACAGTAGCTTAAGTTTTAGCAGATATCAAAGCAACTAATTACCATCACATCATCCTGCTTTATTTTCCTTTTTAGCACTTATCACTCTCTAAAACTATCCTGCTTATTGATTTGCTTATTATCCCCTTCTAAGACGAACAGAACCCTTTTTTTTTTTTTTTTACGTTATTTAAAAAAGTTTTATTCTTAGTGTCTCAAAAATGCCTGGCACATAGGAGGCTTTTCACATTTATTTGTTGAGGATTGAATGAGGTATCGTGAAATTGCATTTCAGGAAAAGGTATATATAAAAGGAATGATTTCTTGAGTTTAAGGTAGAATGAACAGAATTTCCTTTTTTTTTTTTTTTGCTTTGAAAAAAGTACCTGTAGCTGTGATCTTGTCCTTTAACATCTGAGGTCATTTCAGTCATTTAATCCTAAAATTCCTACTTGCTTTCTATAAAAAATTTTAAGTTTAAAGTTTTTGATGTGCATAACACACTAATGATAGAATATTTACATCAGAATATTTTTTGGTTTGTTTGCTGTATCATGACTTATTTACAGAATCATGGAGATTCAGAGTGACTGGGGACTTAGGGATGACACTGCCCCACATCCTCACTGTAAAAATCAGGAGGAGCAGGCTAGTAGGAAATACGAGTCTTGCAGAGCTTACATGTGGCAAAACATAGACCAGTCTCTGGATTTGGGCCTGTAGTGACTCACCCAGCACTCTTTCTACAACACTAACCCTTTTCTTCCTATTTGCATTAAAGGTGGACTTGAATGATGGTTAAGAGTGCCAGCTTTGGACCAGGCTGTGTGGGCTTGGTTCCTGGCTTCACCACTAACTAGCTGTGTGACTGTGGTAAGCTCTCTGTGCCTCAGCTTCCTCCTACATTAGATGGAGAGAAAATAGTACTCCCGTTTGAGTTGTTCTTTTAACTCTTTTAGGATTTAATACATGTAAAGAAATTAGAATAGTGACCAATGCATAGTAAGTATTCAATAAATGTTGCTATTATTATTATTACTCTTGCTATTTTAAAGTGATTATATAATACATGGTCAAAGGGCTTTTGTAGGTATAATAATTTTGATAATATTATCAAAATATTTATTGACAAAGAAAAAAGAATACATAGACTTAATAGTTTTCATCACTATTGAAGTACTAAACATAAATTCTAACTATGATTTCTTCACCAAGAGGTTTCTCAAATTTCTTTTTATTGTGATATAATTCATATACCATAAAATACCCTTTTAAAGTATACAATTTCATGGTTTTTAGTATATTCACAAAATTGTGTAACCATTACCACTGTCTGATTCCAGAACTTTTCATCTCCTAAAAAGAAACCCTTACCTATTAGCAGTTACTTCTCCTTATCCCTCCCTAATCTACTTTCTGTTCTAATGGATTTGCCTTTTCTGGACATTTCAGATAAATGGACTCACACAGTATGTAGCATTTTGAGTCTCTTTTACTTAGCATAATGCTTTCGAGATTCATCCACATTGCAGCAGGTGTCACAGCTTTATTTCCTTTTACAGCTGAATAATTTTCCATTGCATGGATATACCACATTTTGTTTATTCATTATTCATTGAGGGACATTTGGGTTGTTTCCATTTTCTCACTATCATAAATAATAGTGCTGTGAATATTTGTGAACAAGTTTTATGTAGGCATATGTTTTCAGTTCTCTTAGCTGTGGACCTAGCAGTGAAATTGTTGGGTAATATAGAAACGCTATGTTTAACTTTTTGAAAAACTGCCTGTCTTGAAAAGTGAGCTGCATCATTCTCAAATACTTAAGGTACAATATTTGAATATTAATTGGACCTTATTTGATTGAAAATGAAGGAGAAGTCGTTGGATTCCAATATTCATGGAGAAGACTCTCAGTTGTTCACAAACATTTGAGAGCCTTTGTCTCAGCCACTGTGATGGGCACTGCATAAACCAAGACAAATGAAACATGGTTTCTGATTCTGAGGAGTGGATGAGAATTTTTGGCATTTCAAGTTGAATTTTTTAAAAAGTGTAGATATTTGTTTATTTGTTTTCTTCTTTTATTACTTGTCTTCTCTTTTGGACATCACCATTGGACATTCAGGAAAGACTCTTAATGGGACGCTAGATGTGTCAAGACCTGGATGGATGGAGCATATAGAGGTAGACAGTGGATAGGAAGCTAGCATGTATGAGATCAAGACACCCTCAAGTCAGTGGATTATTTAGGTGTAATCAATTGTCAACTCATTTCATGACTCACAGTGGCTTTCCTCTCCATCACAGATAACAAAGGAAAGGGAACCTATTTCTCATTTATAAAGACTACATTTCTTTTCCATGCCAGAAATCTGATGAAAATTTTCACGTAATTGCCCCCTTGCTTTTGTTTGGGGTCTAGGTAGTCATAAAATTTTGTGAGCTGTGGCAAATTGTATATATAATTGTATCCACAGATCTCTAGTTGAAGCAATAAACTTCCAAAGATTTTGTTCTGTTGCTGCCTACTGAAACGCACATTTCTTAAGAACAAGCAGGTAATGCTTTCCTATGCAGCACATTGAAATTTATCAGTGCATCTCTTGAGTTCCTTGTGGCGGGGTAGCAAGGTTCTGTTTCTTCACTAGAGAATCTCATATTCATGCTCTGCCAGTAACTTTCAACCACAGTTTTCACTTCTTCACTGAAATGGGTGACAATGACATTTTCATCTTGGATCAAGAAGTTGTTTGCCTCCTGTGTAATTGGCTGTAAAAATTAGGCAAATGTATTTGTGGAAAGTAAAATGAGCTTTTAACTGTCCTATGTCAGAGGTTTTCCTTCAGGAGCCTGTCCAGGTGAAAGCGAGTTAAGTACAGGATGTGAATGGGGGTATCTTGGCCTGGAAAAAGACCCAGTAGCCATAACTTTGCATTTGCTCATTGTGTTTAACATTTCCTTCTCTGCCTACCATAGAAACTCTAATAATTTTCATGACTCTTTCTTCAATGCCAGTTGTCTTCCCTTACCATAATTCCCTCCTTCCTGATCCCTCAAATCCCCTTCCTCATCATTCAAGGTCTAACTCAAGCCAGCCTTTCCTCCTTATTTTTCCCTAATCTTGCAATTCGTACAGAGATGTCTCTTCTTTCCTGATAGAGGTTATGCCAGAATGGTGAGGATTAAATTGTAATTGCTTTCTAATGGACTGATGTGTTTGCCTACTAGATTGCAAGCTCTCTAAAGGGCAAAGCTATTTCTTACATTAGTTTTGACTCTGCTTCTGGACAGTGCACCGTCCCAGAGGACTTCCTCACTCATAAGTCTATGAGAGTCAAGGCAACGATTAGGAACTAGTGATTCTCATGGGAACACTTATTTTAGAAAAGTTGTGCTGAAAATCTGGGTTTTTATTTGAACTTCTAGGCCTTACTTGACCTTAAAAAATGACATGTAATCTTTTCTGTGCTCTCCCTTCTCCAAGAAGGTGGGCCTCAGGCAGGTGAAGAATTGAGGACACAGGCAAAATCCTGGGCAAGCTGTGACACTGGGGGAGTGTGGTTTATCCCCCAGAACAATCTAAGGGAGTCCACACCTGCTGCTTCATGGCTAGGGTTTCAAAGCTTTCAGAACTGGCATTGGCAAAGCTTGTCTTTTGAGATCAGGATAAGTTTCAGCAGATTTAAAATATGTTGTAATCAGATTTAATCCCAGAAAGCATTTTTTTTCTGTACTTAACAGTGAAACTCTCTCCCTTTAATGCTGTTTAGCGGCACAAATGTAAACAACTGTGTCCAATTTTCTTGGTCACTCCTGAATCCTTTCTTTTAAGTGGAAGTGGGAAGTTATAAAGAGACAAGTGTCAGCCGGGTGTGGTGACTCACATCTGTAATCCCAGCACTTTGGGGGCTGAGGTGGGTGGATTACCTGAAGTCAAGAGTTCAAGACCAGCCTGGTCAACATGGTGAAACCCTGTCTCTACTAAAAACACAAAAATTAGCCAGGCGTGTGGCATGCACCTATAATCTCAGCTACTCAGGAGGCTGAGGTAGGAGAATCACTAGAACCTGGGAGGTGGAGGTTGTATTGCCAAACCATCTGGCTGTGTCTATTCGCACAGGGGTTCTTCCTAAGTAAATAGAGAAAAAGGTGGCATTCTAAAAATTAGCAATTTCAAGTTGGGTTTTAAAACCACAAAACCAATTTTATAGTATTTTTAAAGTGCCACTGCACTCCAGCTTGGGCAACAGAGTAAGACTCTGTCTCAAAAAAAAAAAGAAAAAAAAGAAAAAAAAAAGGGGACAAGTGTCAGTTTTATGTTTATGGCCCAGTAATGGATGACCCACATTATTTAAGCTTTCTGGGCCTCAGTTACCACATTTGTAAGAAGGAGAAAATGACATGTACCTATTGTAATTAATGAGACTATGAGAGTACCCAGTGCTTAACATATGTAAACCTGTGACCTAAAATAGAGCACAAAATAAAACAGTCTAATTAATCACACTTCTATCTTCTCCTTTTCTTTTGATCTGAATGCTGGAGAGAGTGCTCCAGCAAGCAGGGGCATCTACCTTATCTGCCCTAGCGTTTCCATCTCTGCATTCTGAGGGGATGCAGACCTCTCTATTGTCCCTTTTATTGAAGTATAGTATGGCACTCAGTCGTCAAACTGCCTGCCTGAATTAAGGAGAAAACAAGGAAGACGATGCAGGAGATTTACTCCCTTCAGCAAAAGGAACTGTTAAGGTTTTAGCTCCCTCTTACTTTTTAGAGCTTGTGTTCCAAGAAACTGAAAATGCTTTATCTTTGCTGCAGCTATTAATTGCATCCCTGCGAATTATATAGGGCCAATCAATGATGACACTGCTTTTCTTTACTTTGCAGTTGGGAGATTAGGGGAATGACAGGAAAAAAGATCATTGCCAAGCCTTCTGGCTGTGTCTACTTGCACAGGGGTTCTTCCTGAATTAAGTAAATAGAGAAAAAGGTGGCATTCTAAAAATAAACCACTTTGAATTAGGTTTTAAAACCACAAAATCAATTTCCCAGTATTTTTAAAGTTTTTCTTTCATTTTCTGTGTGTGGGACTTGGTTTGATACGTAGACACATCATTAGTTAGTAATTGATTTAAGACTTGAGTAAGGTCTAGTTTTTTTTTATGTTTTAATAAGTGGTATATTTTATCTTTTCTGAAAGGGGAAAAGACAATGAAATTGGGCTGGAAAGCATTTAATACACTGGTACTGGTGTCTCAATCAAAGAAAATAGTAAAGTTCTGGAGGCTGGAAGTCCAAAATCTAGGTGTTTGCAGAGTTTGTTCCCTCCTGGAGACTCTGGGGCAGAGTCTGTTGTGTGCCTCTCTCCTGTTAATGGCTTTTGGTGGCTGCTGGCAACCCTTGGCATTCTTTGGCTTGGGGCTACATGACTCCTGTCTCTGACTCTGCCTTCTCATGGCCTTCCCTCTGGATCTCTGTGTCTCCAGTTGTCCTCTCCTTTCTCTTATAAGAGCCCTAGTCACTGGATTTAGGGCGGGCCAGGGTCGAAGCTGTAACTAACTTGCCAAGAAAGGTCAGAGATTGGCAGAGGTGGAGTCTGAACCCAGAATAGTTTGTCTCCAAAGCCCGTACTTGTTCTTATGAGAACATAATCACTGCCCATATACACATATGGCATACATGGGTAGCGTATTAGTCCATTCTCACATTGCCATAAAGAACTACCTGAGACTGGGTAATTTACGAGGAAAGAAGTTTCATTGACTCACAGTTTCATAGGTTGTACAGGAAACATTGTTGGGAGGCCTCACCTCAGGAAACTTACAATCATGGCAGAAGGCTAATGAGATGCAAGCACATCTTACCATGGTGGAGCAGGAGAGAGAGAGAAAGAGAGTGAAAGCGAGAGAGAGAGAGAGAGAGCGAGAGAGCGAGAGAGAGAGATAGAAAGCGAGAGAGAAAGAGAGAGGGGGGAGAGAGAGAGAGAGAGAGAGAGAGTGAGCGAGCGAGAGAGCTCAAAGGGGAAATGCCACATACTTTTGAACAATTGGATCTCATGAGAACTCACTATTATGAGAATAGCAAGGGGGAAATCTGCCCCCATGATCCAATCACCTCCCACCAGGTTCCTCCCTCAACAGTGGGAATTATGATTCAACATGAGATTTGAGTAGGGACACGTGGTCAGGTAGCCTGACCATCCTTGAGGATACACCCTTTAACAGGATGTTGACCATTTTTATTTTTCTGCCTTTATAAAAAATTTACACTGTGTTGGAAACCAATTGAACTGTGACTTACATGTCATAATTAATATAGTTAAATTCCTATTCTTTTGACAGCTCCATCACATATGGATATCTCTAGGAACCCCTTTTGAATTTGGAGATAGGACACATCAGAAACCACTTGAAAAGCATAGTTCAAAAAAGTAGAGTTAAAAACAAACAAACACTTTTACAACAAACCTAGATTGTATTGCATTTTTTTTCTTTAATTTAGAGATGGGGAAGTAGAACACCTAACAGCCAGTTTGTATTAACTTGTCTCATGTTTTGGGTTGTTTGGATACAGGTCAACACACCACCAGGAGACCTGCATCTTACCATGTGCCATTATTCTTTCCATAGGAGGAAGGGCATTTGCAAACTCTGTGGGCCTGCCAAGGTCAGATGTGTACATTGGACAAGTCACTTCACCACTTTAAGTATAACTTTCCTCATATGTTAGGTGAGGGGACTTGATTTAGGTGTTTTAGCTTTTCTCTTTTTCTACTGATAATGTGAGCTTTTAAACAGCCCCTTCCATCCAACACATACTTGAATATTTGTAGAAAATTGTATATTTTACAGTCATGTTGTAAAGCCATTAATACATTTTTAGGAAATATGTTAACATATACAGAGATTTTATTCCTGTGTTATTCTTACTTAAGGTAAATTAAGGGATAGATGGGAATTGCCAAGATTGCAGAAGAACATGTATAGAGTGAGATACAGTTAGGTTCTCATGTATAAAATTTTAGAATAATTAGAAATAAAAGGATCACAGAAGTTAGTGTGAATCAAATCTATATTTTGGTAGGAAAACAAGTTGAATTCAACTAAAAAGCCAATTATTGATTTAGTTCAATAATAATACATTAAAGAATAATAGCTCCACTTAATTCCCTTACAGTAATCTCTCTTCAACCTAGGGCTTCCTTTACGTGAAGTTTTACTTTTGAATATAACTTTCTCTATGGGAAGAATTTTGGTCTTCATATATAAATTTCAAGTCATTCCTATTGAGGGCCATTAGAAAAAGAAAAAAAAAAAAAAGAGATTGGGAAGAAAAGCAGGAAGTTGAGTGCTTTTAAAGCAGGGGAGGAGGTTGGGAGGAAACCCAAGGAGATGGTCAGAGCAAGTGGTGGCAGAGATTCATGTCGGGGAAGAGGAAGGGATGTGCCTCAGGCTGTGTCCCTGGCACAGACTTGGGAGAGAGTATTGACTCTCAGCCAGAGCAACACTCATGTCAGATGCAGGACTGGACCGAGACAAAAATGTCTTCTTCTTATGATCTTGGAAGAAAGCTAAGTGAATTTTGAAATATCTGGTTGAAACTGTAGAGAAGAAAGAGGCTAAGGAAGCTCTAACAAGGGAGAAAACCATTATTATTCATTTAATTATTACAAACAACGGTAGAAGGACTTCACTGATGTTATTATCTTGGTTTTGTGTACTGTCTTTAATTTATTTTATTTTCTGTTTAATGCTTGATAAGGGCTTGCATATATCCTTTCCAAGAGTTCTCTCTTACCTTTTGTCATTCTAACCTTATTCTCCCTTTAGGAGCTAAGGATTCTACCCTTGGGGTGTTTAAATTGAGGAAAGACCACTACAGTTTTGTTGTTTGTTAGGTTTCTAAACTTCAGCTGAGTTTGTCTATGTAGATAGAGCCCTAATCTAAGCCGTAGCAGAGTGCCTATTATGTAATAGGTGTTCAATAAAGTATTGACTACTTTGGCTATGGGCTACTGAACAAACAAAACAAAACAAAACAAAACAAAACAAAACAGAAAACAAAAACCAATCCCCAAACAAAAAAAAATTTAGTAGTTAGTATAAATAATACCTTCTTTTATGAACAATGCTATGTTATATCTTAGCTTAACCTGGGAACATGTATACCATTTTCTTTTTTTTAATTTTTAAATTTTAAAAAATTTATTTTAAGTTTTGGGATACATGTGCAGAATGTGCAGGTTTGTTACATAGGTATACATGTGCCATGGTTGTTTGCTGCACCTATCAACCTGTCATCTAGGTTTTAAGCCCCTCATGCATTAGGTATTTGTCCTAATGCTCTCCCTCCCCTTGTCTTCCACCCCTGACAGGCCCCAGTGTGTGACGTTCCCCTCCCTGTGTCCATGCATTCTCATTGTTCAACTCCCACCTATGAGTGAGAACATGCAGTGTTTGGTTTTCTGTTCCTGTGTTAGTCTGCTGAGGATAATGGCTTCCAGCTTCATTCATGTCCCTACAAAGGACATGATCTCATTCTTTTTTATGGCTGTATAGTATTCCATGGTATATATGCACCACATTTTCTTTATCCAGTCTGTCATTGATGGGAATTTGGGTTGGTTCCATGTCTTTGCTATTGTAAACAGCACTGCAATAAACATACATGTGCATGTGTAGAATGGCAATTTATTAAAAAGTAAAGAAACAATTGATGCTGGTGAGGCTGTGGAGAAATAGGAACAGTTTTACACCATTGGTGAGAACGTAAATTAGTTCAACCATTGTGGAAAACAGACGATTCCTCAAGAATCTAGAACCAGAAATACCATTTGACCCAGCAATCCCATTACTGGGTATATACCCAAAGGAGTATAACATTTTCTATAAATGAAAGTCTGACTCTTTGATCAGTTACTTATCACTTTGATGATGATGATGATGGCAGCTAACATTTATTGGGCGTGTATGTTCCAGGCACTGCTTTTTTCACATTAAGTTGTTATCACATTTAGTCTTGTAAACAATTCTAGCTGGGTTAACCAGTTAGTAACCAGTTAAGTTACTCAAAATAGTCAAACTATGTACAATCAAAGAAGAGCTTCTGAGGTCGGGAGCTCGAGACCAGCCTGGGCAACATGGTGAAACCCCGTCCCTACTAAAAATACAAAAAATTATCTGGGTGTGGTAGTGCGTACCTGTAATCCCAGCTACTTGGGAGGCTGAGGCAGAAGAATCACTTGAACCCAGGAGGCAGAGGTTGCAGTGAGCCGAGATTGTGCCACTGCACTCCAGCCTGGGTGACAGAGTGAGACTCCATCTCAATAAATAAATAATAGCTTATTGAAAACTGATTTTTTTCCCCTCAAGTATGCAGATACTTAAAGTTTAAAAGAACTATCTCTGTAGGAAGAAAATGTACATATATTGGTTAATGGATGGATTGTAAAATGTAATTATCTTATATAACAAAGATTATAAGCCAGAATAATTTAAGAAAGTTGTCTGTACTTCCTCCATTTGTTAAAATATAAAATGAACACCCTTTTTCATGAGAGAATTGTGCTTTGATTTTATTATTTGTCTGGAATTATTTTTAAATTGAAATTTAGTCAAATAATGTTTTTCCCTCCAGAGATAGGGTCTTGCTCTGTCACCCAGAGTGGAGTGTAGTGGTGTGATCATAGCTCACTGTAACCTTAAACATGTCGGCGTCAGCCTCCCAAGTAGCTAGGACTACAGGCACACTGTGCCATGCCTAATTTTAAAATTTTTTATAGAGGCAGGATCTTCTTATGTTACTCAGACCTAGTCTAGAACTCCTGGCTTCAAGTAGTCCTCTGCCTCAGCCTCCCAAAGTGCTGGAACTACAGACATGAGACACTGTGCCCAGCCTCAAATAATTTTTTTTATATGAAACCAGTTTATTCTTACATCAAATACTATTTATTTGCTTACATTTATAAGTCAGGTGGATAAGGCATGGAATAATGACCCATTCAATTGCCAGAGCCAAGAATTGAACCCCGTGATTTGGTTTCTTGATATTTTCTCTGTCTACTTGATTTCCTCTTTTTCCCTTTTCTCTAAATATTAAAAAATAATGCACATTTTAGTATTCATAAGTAGTTTTCTCAAGTTGAACTGTGGTTGAGAATGATCCCAATTTCAAATATCCCATGTTGACTTTGGAAAATAGAGAAACATCTAAGTGTGGCACTTCACAGGTTCACATTATCACAGATTCCAAGCTGCCTCAATTGTCAGTGGACCATTATGGCTTGTGTATGGTTTATTTGGTTTGGAGTTGCTTCAACTTTCCAAAGACATAGTAGATTTGTAAAAACAGATCATTAATGATAACCCCAGAATACTTATGTCTGAAATATTGGGTGGACACAGCAGTTAGGATATTTTTTTTTCCTGCTGGTTGTCTGTTCTTTAAAGTCATGGCTGTTTAGTTGCCACCAGATTGAATGCTTCTGAAGATTAGCCTCTCATTGTTTGAATGTTTTCATAACACTGTTGCCATAAAGCATCTTCATACTTCACAGTTGAGATCTTGACTTCCAGAATAAAAAAGAAGTCAGGGGCTAATCATAACAATTAGCTAATGTGTCAACAATTAGCTCTTTCAATCAACCTGCTCTAAAAGGAGATTCTTCTTATCCATTTGCAGACAAAAATGCAATGATGTAGTTAAGAAAAGCACTGAAATTGGCTCCTAGAGTCCCCTGCTGTAGCCAACTAAATCCCCAGGGCATTGTTTACAGTGATTATTCTGCCATTATGATGTTATTGCATAGGCGGAGGAGGGAGTCTATGCTCAAAATAAGTCTGTTCTTTTTTTTTTTTTTTTCTAGAAGACAAAACAAAGCATTAAAAGAAAACAATCCCTTTTTGGCTGCTTTTGGAAAAGTAGAACAAAAATTGCTGTGAAAGATCAGCCAGTTATAGTACTTTAGTGTTTAACTGGTAAATATTTTTAAAAAGAGTATATTTAATATTTTACCACTTGGAAAATTTTCAATGCGTTTTAGGTCCAGCACAGCTCAATCAATGTTAGATTTCAGAGGTCTCTGGTGGGGATTTCTTTACAATGGATACATTATATTCTGTGGCCATCTATACCACTGCTTAGTCGAAATATGTTTTAACATCTTTTATATAATCCTTCTAGTAATACAAGAACATTTATACTGCACCTTTTATAAAGAACCACACAGTACTTTACACAGACCCATATATCGATGTAAATACCATGGGTTTGTCTTTAAAGCAGCCTTAAAACAACTTGTAAATCCCCAGTAGCATCTCGGAATTCTGAGGGCAGGAAAAGTTTTAACTAAAACTGGGATCACCTTTCAGGCAGTTCTGTGAGTCCTTGCAGGCTACTGTCAGAGCACAGAGGATGCTGGGCTGATGAGAGGTGTGCTGGCCAGGCCAGCGCAGCAGAGCCAGTGCCAAGGGCTTGCTGAGTAAGGTACAACTGCTTGAAAAAGGGCATCCGGAATGGCAGCCAGGGCTGTTGCCTTAGAACAGGGAGGGCGAAAGAGGAACTGAGCCATCCCGGGCCACCAACCCTTGGCAGGGAAGCTTGGTGTCCTGCATCCATGCTGGAGGTGACAAGGGCACGAATTCGAGCGAGGCGCAGAGTTGGAGACTAATGCCGGCATCGGGCTTCTGCAACAAGCAAGGCCAGTGAATCAGCTTTGATTAGGGCTTTCGAGAGGATCTGCAGAACTGGAGGTGGGCTTTCGATCTGGGGAAGGGTTACAACAATGGTTGTTTCTCTCTACCATTTCAGGAAGTTTGTTGCTGTCAAGATGTCATGCATATTTGATAGAAAAGATGTGAAACAGAACTATTTTTTGTTTAATTTCCACAAGAACAGCTCTCAACTAACCTCCTTTTGTGTGTTTCATGATCAAGTTCTAAAGGCTTGTTCCTTGTAGTATAGTCCAAGGGCCCACACATCAATATCCCCAGGGAGTTTGTTAGAAATGCAGATTCTCAGGTCTCACACCGAATCAGAGTTTGCGTTTTAATAAGACTTCCCGTTGAGCGCGGTGGCTCACGCCTGTAATCCCAACACTTTCGGAGGCTGAGACAGGCAGATCACGAGGTCAGGAGACTGAGACCATCCCAGCCAACATGGTGAAACCCCGTCTCCATAAAAATACAAAAATTAGCTGGGCATGGTGGCGCATGCCTTTAATCCCAGCTACTGGGGAGGCTGAGGCAGCAGAATCGTTTGAACCAGGGAGTTGGAGGTTGCAGTGAGTCGAGATTTCACCACAGCACAACAGCCTGGAGACAGAGCCAGACTCTGTCTCAAACAAACAAACAAAAATAAGCAACAACAACCAAAAAAAAAAAAAAAAAAAAGTCAACCACCCAGCCAACCAATCAAACAAATGAAAACGACTCCCAGCTAATTCTAATGCACATGACAGTTTGTGGACTGCTGCTCTCAGAGATGAAATAGGCTTGGATTGGTTCATTTATTTTCCAGTTCATATGATCAGTAACATTTATTGAGGATGTGCACTGAAAGAAGATGCTACACTGCTTTTGACGGGCTCCCAGTTTAGTGATGGAGGCAGATGTGTGGAAGAGATGTGTTGAACGTGGCTTGACATGCCAAGAAGGGAGTATGCCTAACTCTGCCTGCGGAACTCTCGCAAGGCTTCATGGAGGTTAAATTTGAGTGTTGGGTCTTTATGGGGGGTGCAAATATGTTTGAGAGAAATAAAACGTCTTGCAGCCCATGGAGGTATTACACGAAAGCCTGAAAGATCATGAGATATGCAGAAAACGATGAGATTTCAAGTGACTGGAGGCCAGATATAGGGTTATATTGCAGCACCTGGGAATGGGCTTAATAAAAATGTAGCAATGTTTTCTCTTCCATCTCTAGTGCCTAAAATAGTGTCTGGTACATAGTAGGTGATCAGTGAATACTTGTGAAAAGAATGAATGAAAAAAAATAAAAGGAGAGGTAGTTAGGATCCATTATGAAGCTAATGAATGTGGGCTTTATTTTAAAGGCACTAGAAGCTTTTAGGCATGGCCACACTGAACATGGTGGCAGCAAAGCAAATGATCAAAGTTGGGGGAGATTTGAGGCAGGAATCCAGGGAAGAGGCTGCAGCCCCCATGCAGGGGAGAGAAGATGCTTGTCTGAACAAAAGTAGTGGCATTTGGCTGGAGAGCATGTCATGTTACAAGATGTTTAGAAGGTAGAATGCCAGAATTCCGGGTTGGGTGTGGGAGTGAGAGAAAGGGAGAGAAAAATCTCAGGGTGTTTATTTTCTAGTTCAGGTGAATGGTGAGAGGTAACAGCAGAAGCTTAATTGAAGAAAGACATTTAATCTGGTTGGGAAGGCACCTTTTAGGTGCCTATGGAATGTCTGGGAGATATCCAAGAGGCAGTTGGAAAATGAGGCCTGAAGATTCAGACGTGGGAGTCCTTGGCACAGGAAGAGAGAGAGTACATGAGAAGAGTAGTGTGAGAAGGATGGAAACCTCGTATGCAGACACCTACGGAACAAACAGGAGGATTCAGCCACGAAGCAAAAAGAACTCCACCAGAGGAAAAGAGCAAGGCAGTTTCAGAGACTTCCTTTTTACACTCTTGTAGCTCTTCATTTTTCTTAGTAGCACTTATGTAGCTATAGTTGCATATTTGTGATTGCTGATTTAACTGTAGAGGGTAGGGGGTTTTGTTATACAGGATCTTGAAGGCCCTGTTAAGTACATGGACCTTTATTCTGAGAGGGCTGAGGAGTCACTGATTGATAGGTTTCATATAGAAAGTGGTATGGTCTGATACATATTTTTAAAATATTACTTTGGCTGCTGTGCAGAGCGTGGATCTTGAGGGGATCGGCTGGGAACTGTTACGATACCCAAAGAGAATAGTCTTTGCATTGAGGATAGTGGAAATGGAGAGAAGTGGATGAGTTCTCAACATATTTAGGGTACACAGTTCTTGATGAATATTTGACTGTGGAAATGAGTGGATGGTGGTAACATTTACGGACATGGACAGACACTGGAAAAGGGCAGCATGGAGGGACATGTCAAGTTTGATGTCCAGGAGATGTCTTAGAGGCAGTTGTCTTGGACCTCAGAATAGACTCTGAAACATAAGGCAGAGGTAGGGAATTTGTGGGGCTTGGTGGAGGTTCAAAAGAAATTTTAGAAGCTGAGATCCTATGGGGAAGGCCTAAAGGAATCTGGGCTTTTTAGTATTAAGAAAATCTTTTGAGGATACACAGGCAAATGAATCATAGGCCTCTGAGAGGAAACTAACACAATCAGAATTTGGGTTGATTTGAGTGAAGATTACTCAACAAATCCACCATGGAAGCCTTGGATCAAGTGAGATTGTTAAAACTGTCTGCTAATATATTTAAAGAACAATGAGCTATTCTATATTTCTTTCCTGGATAGTTTAGTTTCATGTGTATATACAAGAACGCATGAAGTGGTTGTTTCAGGTGCCCTCCATCTCTATTGTTTTTGAGTCTATAAAATATTTCTTTCAGTGAAAATGCAAATTCTGAAATAAATGTCTAATTTACTGGACTTGAGTCTTCTCTGTGTTATAAGTACATTTATAGGGCTTTCAAAGGAGTAGTGAAGCTACTTTTCCCTGATTACGAAATGTAAAAACTCTATTCTTCTCTTGCTTTGGCCAAAATCTGAATGGGACTCTTTTGTTGGGTGTCAAGAGAATACAGTTTCAAGAATCATTGATTCATGTCTCTGCACCCACCAGTAGTTACTTACTCCTGTCTTTAGATGCGGAGCTTCTTTAACATTACATATAATCCTAGCTTCAACAACTACTCTGGGAGGAAGAAATCCATTGCTTTGTAGCTGAGTAAGCATAGGCTCTGAAAGGGATCATGATTTGCTAAATGTTACACAGCCAGTTAATTGTAGATTGTGATTTGAGTTCAGGTTGTGTTGTACTGTAGGTTTTTTTTGAGAGTTCAAAACTATTAAATATTACATCCTGTTTTGCAAACCATGGATAGGGAATTTGTAGTTACATTCTTTAACTTAGTCATCAAATCAGAAGTGAATCTATGTCTCTCTAACCTGCCACTTATGAACAATAAAAGCTGGTGTGATATTTTAAGGGGTTAGCCAATGAATTAATTGTTGTCATAGTGTGGAGTGAATTTTGGGTTGTCACAAAAAATGTATACCTTGATCCCAATCAGAAGAATGTAGGTGAACAGGCAAAAATTGAACATACCAGTTAGAATAAATGAGAAAGAAATTTGGCAGTAATAGATTTTATCTGAAGTTTTATTTTGCTGGAGGCAAAGTTACAGCTGTGTGATTGGAACAAAGGAATGACTGAATCTCAATAGAGAGTTACCTAGAATGATGATTTCCAACACTGGCTTCACATTAGAATCAGCTGGGGTGCTTTCAACCAGCACTGATGCCTAGACTCCAACTCAGACCAATTATGTCAGAACATCTAAGGATGGGGCCCCAGGTATCATTATTTTTTAAAAAAATCTCTTCAGATAATGCAAATGTGAAGCCAGAGCCTCTGACAGGTTATGGAGTTTGGGGCAATTGTTTTAGAATTATAAAACTAATAGAAATAGGCTTATAGGTTGTGAACAACTATGTCCTTAAATCCCAGTATTATCAGTCCTGTCAGCCAAGCCTGGCCACCTTTGTACTCATTTTTATTTTTTAATTTTGTTTTTAAAGTAAAAGAAAAAGGCATTTGTGATAGGATTTGAATTCCTTGGGTAAGCTTTCTTTTTAATGTTCTGCTATATGTACTATGTCAGTATAACTAAGTTACTCACTTTTTGTTTTCCAGTACTGTGTATATTCAACCAGGGCTAAGGGGATGAAGGTTAAAGTTGTCCAGAATAGACTAACTTTAGCCTGTCAATTATAACGTTGGCAATTTTTGAGGGGGAACCTCTTTTAACAAAAAGTTTGTCAATAAAAACTACTTATGAGATTAGGAAGTTTCAGGTTGAATATACCTTTATGTCCCTGATTTCATTTATCTAGGCCGGGGTATAATCAGAGAATGTGTGCGTTGAGGTTCAGGGTAACAAGGTAAAGTCATTTGCTTTTGACCCATTCTGAAATAGCCATCCAATAAATGATAAAATACAAAGAGGGACTTACTAGTAAGACATTTCTAACACTAATGGCTATGCTAGAGATACAAGCAGAGTTCTGCAGCATTCCACAGAATGAAACTATAACTGCAGGTACATTTGTGGGATGATTAATGGAATCATACAGTCATTCCAGAGGCTCTCCCATGGAAAAATAATTCTTTTTGGGTAAAGTTTTAACAATTCTTTCATATTTTAGTATTGAACTATCCAGAAATATATGTGTGGAATGTCTTGCCCATAGGAATTATAAGGGGCTAAATGATAGAAGATCCAGTGGAGAGGGTATAGGCATGGGAGTTACAAAGATCTAGATTAGAGTATTCATTTTGCCCCTCGGTAGTTGTGGGGCCTTGGGTGCTAGCAACAACCTCTCAGAGCCTTAGTTTCCCCATCTATAAAATAGGAATAAGAACAACAAAAATAATAGTAGCTTACTTTTAGGATTGTGAGATTGAAAAATAATGTTAGAAAAATCAATTACAGGCATATAGTTCCTGCATAACGTAGTCACTCAAACGTGTGGCTGCTACTATTATTTATTTAGTCGCCATCCTCTAGATTATTTTTAGTTTGGTAAGTGTTAAAATTAAAAAGAGCTGAGGTCTTGAAGCATGAGGATGGGCAAGGAGACCCTATCAGTTGCAAGTGGCCAATTAGATATCACAGAACTTGAGTGTGAATTTTCCCCTTTGGAAGTTGTCTTGCTACTTTTTTTTTCTGGGACTGGGGAGAGGTCTATGACCTAGCTAGGTATCAGACATAGTAGCTTTCTTCCAGGTTATAGGGTTCAGTCTCGGGGTCTGCTTGTTACTATTCATGGTCTGCTGAATTAAAGTCCAGAAAGAAGGAATAAGTTGACTATCCCTCAGGTTATTTGTGGGAAGCTGCCAATGCTGATCTTAAAGGAATGCCAAAAAAAGAGAGAGACATTTAACAAACAAACAGCTTCAAACCCAGTAACTTTTATATCATATGTGATCCTAATCCTAAAATACATACTATTTTGTGGGTCTTTATCAAAGACAAGACTAGTTCTAGCAGCTCCTGATCTGGGTTTCACTAAAGAGGGCTGGGGTTTGTTCAACCATGGGAAATTGCTGTCTGGTTTTTCTCAAGAAATTCCAGAAAGTGGACAGGACAAGGCAAGGGACAGAACAAGTTTCAGTGGTGGCTGAACCAGGTCTCCTGTTACAGTACCAGAAGGTGGGTGTTTCTAAACACATGTGCTGTTATTAAATGAAACAGCAGTGCATAGCACAACCTGAACAGAACGAGCACAAAATTAGTTGTTGTTCTTAACATGATATTGGGCCTTTACCATGTACTAGAAAGTAGTTTCTATATTTGACATATATTATCTCTTTTAATTTTTACAACAACCCTATTAGACACTATTATCATGGGACCCAGAGAGGTTAAGTAACCCAAAAGTCACATAGTTACAGCTGTTGGAAGTCTGTTTATTCTCCATTCATTTGCTCAATCAATATTTATTTAGCGCCTACCACATATCAGGCTCTGTTAGGAGCTGGGGATAGGGCAGTAACCAAAGCAGACACAGTTCCTCCTCTGATGAGATTATAATCCAGATGGGATAGGCTATAAATAAAGAAAGAAGTTAACATATATCAGGTGGTGATTAATGCTGCTGAGAAAAACGAAGTAGGGAAGAAAGAAGGGAATGCCATGGGGCTAGGGTACAGGGTGCTATTTTCTACAGTGGTAAAGGAAGGCATTTGTGCTGAGTGCTTTGCTCTGGAATGACTTTAGGATGGGGAAGAGGCCAAGGTGGCACCTAGACATTTGAAAGTAAGGGCTGAGACTGCATATCTCTACCTACATTTTCTTTCTTGTTTGCCTTTCATGGAATTTTTCTATGTATCTAGAATTAAATAGAACTAGGATGAAATATCCCCCAGTAATGATATGGGAGCAGCTATTAGAATGAATAGGACTCTTGGTACCAATAGGATGGAATGTCTGTTTCTGGTCAAGAGGATTGATTTTGATACTAGAATAGAATATTCACATATATCTTCCCATTGCCTGACTCCAGTGGGTGTCTAGGCTTTTGCATCAAGTGGGACTTGGTGTGGTGGGGACGTGGATGCATATTAGTTAAGGTACAGGCGCATAGTGGCTCAGATAGAGGGAGGCAGGCAGTTGAGGAAAAGTTGGCCCAGGATCCAGATCCCTTTATCTGTGGCTCCTCCGGCTCCTGGAGAGTTGTTTTTGTGTTCATCAGCACCAAGTCCCCATTCTTGCTTGAGTGAAAGAGAAAGAAAAGAATTGGGGACAATGACATTTCCCTTTCAGGACTAGATGGAGAGGCTGCCTATGCCACTTCCTCTCACAGCTGCAACTTGGTCACACTCCGAGGGAGCAGGTTCAGAGCACAGACTCTATAATCAGACCATTGGGTTCACATCCCAGCTCATCCCAGCACTTGTACATGTTGTGTAGCTTTTTTGTTCCTCAGTTTCCTTATCTGTAAAATAGGGAGGGTGAGAACAGCACCTTGCTCATGGGCTGGGGATTGCATGTGTTAATTGATAGAGGACCTAAGACAGTGGTTGGCAAATAGTAAACACTATGTGTTTGCTCATTATGTAAATAATTGGCCACACCAGACTGCAGGAAAAATTGGAAATGCAGTTTCTAGATGTGTAGCTAAGTGTTCTGTCGAATAAAACTCAGCAGGGTTTTGTTAACAAAAGGAAGAACAGGGGAGGGGAGTAGATACAGGATAGTATGAGCACATAATTTTCATCCAAAATGACACACTTAAGAGAGTGAAAGATGCCTTTACTACTAATTATACTGGGATACTAAGTGGAAATAGGAACCGTCCTGAGAAATCGGTATGTCTGGGTACTTTATCCCGGGGGGGTTATTAGCTATCTCTATCAGAGCATACTTAGTTGACCGATTTCTCTAATTTTTTATTTAAAAATCTTAGTCTGAAAACTTGACTTCTATTTTTAGGAATGAGTAGAAGGACAGATGGAGGGGATGTTAAGTATTTTTCCTATTTGAATTCTACCCCAAACTACGTGGCTTCTTGGAAAAGTATACAGATTAACAAAAGAAACCTTGGTTAAGAGAGGAACTACAGATCAATGTTTATAAGAAATTCACAGTGAATCTGCTGGGTGCAGGAGAGGAGGCAAAAAAAAAAAAAAAAAAAAAAAAACAGTGGAAGCATTCTAGGTATTTCTGGTAGAAAAATAGCTTTGATTGGTTTTTGATTTGCATTGGCAGGGAGACCTAAATGTTAGTCTTCAAAAATCAAACATTTCTCAGGTGTGAGCAAACTTTATTTCATCCCGACCTTTTATAATTTTCTTCAATATTGGTAAATGAAGTGGATTACTATCAGGCTTTAAAAACTCTACCTTTAGCCAAGTAATTCTGAAATAACTTCTTAGACTCTCAAGAAAATTAGCCTTGCTCTGGGACTTGGAGAGAGAGGAGCCTTCACTAAGTAATAAATAATCTATCCAGGTTGGAAAGAGAGGTGACCACCTACAGCGTGAATCACAGAATTCAAAAACCTCTGTAAGGGACTTAACCCAGCCTGCATTTTCATTTTACTTCTGAGAGAACTAATAAGTCGTGTCAGATAAGGAGAAACAAGTGGGAAATGAATATGAACTCCAGGCCCCTAACAACATAAGGAAATGTAACAACAACAAAAAAATCAGCACTGGTTGTTGATAAGAGGAAAAAATCATAGCCAACTGTGAAAATTCATCCTTTACCTTACACATCCCCCTCCAAATAGACCTATGCATTTCAGCAAATGGTAAATAATACTTAAAATGGCAGAAGCTAGAGTTGAGAAAATAAGAACTAGGTGTTGGGAAGAAGGAAAATCAAAAAGAGCATACATTTTCCGTCAACAATCCCCACCATAAATCGTAGCAATGCCACCATCACGACCTGGAGCCCGCAGGGAAGAGACTGTTGTAAAAATGATAAATCAGAATCACTACACACCAGGTCTTGATAAAACAAAGAAAGTTGATTCCAGGGTCTGATATATATCTATAATCACAGAGAAACAAAGCTTGATCAGTGAAGGGCCAAATGTGAGGAAATGTGAAGTTCAAAATCTGGTGGCTGCTTAATATTCCAACCAAGCAGAACATTGGATAATACAGTGGAAATTGATGACTCAGTGGCATCGGCGGCAGCAAAATAGAGATATATTACAAATTTCTTCACAAGAATAAACCGATATATATGCCAGTGCCTGTTCATCACATTTTTATGTATTCTTCATCTCTAGAAACAAAAGAGGATATACTGTCTATACCACCTTCATAAAATAGGGTTAACGTATTTTCTGGGGTTTTGTTGTTATTCCCTTCAAGAAGCAAAATCCATGATTCTCTTTGAGAAAAATGTGTGTGTGTAAACATGAGGTATTACTGGTGCATCTCTTACATGATTGTCCTAATTGCACTCCTGAAGGACTCTCAGATTCAGTAAATTTGTGTGTGCATGTGGGGTGGGCCGGGTGAGGAAGCGACTGAGGAGCCAGCAATGTAAAAATCACACTGAGGGCTACTTGGTGTTTGATTAAGCAACTTCAATTAGATTCATGCTGGATTTCACAGAAGCACAGGTCTAGCTGCTCCCAGGGATTTTCAGAGGCTATTTATAAGGCAGCATGGTTCCAAGAAGTGGAGATGGGAGCTCCTTCAGTTGGAAATTCTAAACGTCTTATTTATAAAGAGTATTAGACAAAGTGCTTACCTAGCATGGACTCCTCTGACTCTGATGAGTCCATGGAGGAGTCAGGATTATGGGTCTTTGGTCTTCGGTTTTCCTAGCTGGTTTTGCTTGTTAGCAATTCACACCCAGTAGCTTAGCATCACCATTTAAGGGTGGAGATTTCTAGCCGGTGTTTTCTATTTCAATGTCTGTATGATGCCTTTGTCTGGCTTGAGAGTGGTGGTTCTCAAGGCGTGATCCCTTGGACCAGCAGCATCAGCATCAGCATCAGCCTTACCCAAGGGAACTTGTTAGAAGTGCAGATTCTCAGGTTCCACTCCGGATGCACTGAATGAAACTCTGAGCATGAGGCAGCTCAGCAAACTATTTTAACAAGCTTTCATACATGTTAAAGTTTGATAACTCTGGTCTAGGGAAGATGGATAACAATTGCTAAGGCCCTCTATATGATTTCCAAGCAAGGCTTGTGATGTTTATTGTTGTACAATCACACTTGAGCTTAGAAGTGATCAAACCACTTTAAGGATTAAAAAGTCGGACTCAAAACTTTAGGAACTTGCCCAAGATGACACATTCAACCAAGTGGCAAAGTCAGGATTGTGAACCCAGATCCTTTTGATCTAAAACTTGTTCTTTCTACTGTACCATGATGACCAGCTGTGGCTCCAAATCTGCTCCCAATTGATACAAAAAAGAATCCAGTTGGTGCTGTAATGTCTTTAGAATTAATCCCTTCTTCAGAATTAGATTAATAAAGCGATTTTTCAGGCTTTACTGCTATACAGGCTTTATTTTCATGTGATTCAAGACTTATAACCATTTATGTGGAAGGATTGGGCCCTTGAGTATTCATGAACTCTCCTGATGAAGGTCAATTTTAGCAGAAAATGAGAGGTAGCAGATGTAGAATATTGGTGGGCACTTGTACCAGGAGTTAGGAGGCCTGGGTTCAGGTCTTTGTAGTTTGATGGCTGTGTGACTAAGTCATTTAATTCCTCCGAGGTTCAATATTTCCCATGTGTAAAATGTCTTGCCTCTCTGACGAGGTTATGGAGAGGGTCATATGAGAGAACGTGGAAAAAAACATCTTGAAACTGCAGAGGACCCTTTAAATTTAGTCTCGTTGCTGTTAATATAATGAGGAGACAAGGACTCAGATAAGGTTATTCACCATCCTCAGTATTAGGGCTTTGGTTTGTTTATGCTAGAGAGAACAGGAGCCTCATGAAACAGTCATGTAAGTGCATCTTTGGCAGATAAATTAATTGTATTCAGGCACAGTGACAACCCTTATAAGTAATGATGGCAGTGAGATAAGTTCGGGATTATGTGTGATCAGGAGATACAGAACTGGTGAAGAGCTGTCAGGTTTGCGGGTGGTGATGGTGAGAAGGTGTGTCAGACCAGAGAGCACTGAACTCTAGAAAAAGGCTGCTGATCAGGGATGGGACCCGCACTAGAAAATGGGCAAAGGACCCACACTAGAAAAAGGGTCTGTGTATCTGAAGTGCTGATAGCTAGGTGACATTTAGGTGTGGTAACCTGCAGGAGAGGCCCAGTCATGGCGAAATTCTACATCTTTGTAATGCAGGCAAAATATGACTCCCTCCATTTGAATCATCTTTATTTATTTATTTATTTTTGCTGATTATCTGAATGTTCAATAAATGGTAGGTAATATTTTTACTATTAAAATATTACTATGAGTAAAGTACTGAAATAGGCATTACATGCACATCATACCATTTAATCTTTAGACTGACCCTGGCATTTTGGAGTTATTATTCTCATAACAGAGGAAGAATTGAGGTCCAAGATGGTTAATAAATTGCCAAGACTATAGTCAGTAAGTGGCAGAGCTGGAATTGAAACTTTGGGCGGTCTATGCTGACACTTAAGTGCTCAGATTCTAAGTGCTCAGACACCTAAGTGGTTGCAGCTATGGAGACTAGATCCAGGCCCTAATGCAGTTCTGAAGGTGGCTCTTGGTTTCTGAAGCTTCTCAGAGCCTCATTTTTAGGGCTTTATAGGTGGCTGGGAGACTCCATAATCCCTCTCGGACCTGGTTGACCAGCTCTGTCAGTTCACCTCTTACTCCTCAAATCTATGCTCCGTTTATACGAAATTGCTTTGCATCCTTCAAACACATGATGTGCTGTCATGACCTGGGCCAGCTGATTTTTAAAATGTAACCTGAGATCTCCCTACTTGTTAAAGATGCACACTCCAGGTCCTTGAGTTAGACAAACAGGAAGAGAATCTGTGAGTAACGCCCAGGTATTTGCATTTTAAGAAGTACCGCCAAGTGATTCTTGTAAACATAAACTTTGGGAGCCTCTGGTCAGCCTTATGTGCCGTGCTCTCTTAGAAAGCCCTCCTTGCATTCCTAACTTTCTGTACCCTCTGCTTTTTCTACCACATGAATATCCTTAAGTGCTACCTTGGATGTCACCTCTTCTGTGAAATTTTCTTGGTTCTTCCCCAGCAGAGTTAGCAATCCTATATTTGTTCACACCAATTTGTTTCTGCCTCAGTTATAACTCTTATTATCTTGTACTGTACTTAAAATATGTATGTCCTGTTTTCTACTTTGAGTTCTTTGAGAGCACAGACTGTGTTCTATTTATTCTAATTCTTCTCTTCAGTGCCCAACACAGCGCCTGACAGGGGGCAGTATCCCCCTAATGGTTGCATGTGAGAAGATGAAGAGAAGGCAAGTTCCCAGAGGAACGTGGGCGCTGGACCAGTACAAAGCAGGGATCTGTTTACTTGCTTTGTGGGGATGAGGCTGGGTCTTTCTCCATTCTAACAGGTGAAGTTAGCACTCACCTACTAAAACAAGACAAAAAAAAAGTCATCGAAAATCAGGCCCAGCTAGCACCCGGCTTAGGACTTTTCAAATTCCTCATTGCTCTGATTTGGAATTGTTCTTAGGCTTACAAGTGGATCTCATCCTTACTAACCAATTCTGAAATGCTGAGGAGTGGGGATGTCACACTGGCTGTTACTTCAGTTTCTTTATATTGGGCTTGTTGTGGTAAATGCTCCAGGATCTGGATATGGGAAGCCTTGGCAATTGTTAGAGAGTTGAACGGGAGAGTTGTTTCAAATGTGGAGATACCATCAAGCTATTTTTATGAATGCAGTTTGCTTTGGAAGAATAGGGGAAGGTACCTCAATCAAATTTTTGATAGAAGATCAGAAGTATTGTTGTCCTGTTGGTTTTCACTACTCAAAACCTTTCAAGAAATGTCTGGGTTTCTTGGGACTTGGTAGGAGTTCTGATGTGATAGTCCCCAGTGGACTGTGAGCTTATTAGATCTTGTGGCTTTGATTCTCTGGCAGCTCTTTCCTTTGACTGGGGCTAGGAGACCCAGCAGCTGAAGTGGTGTCTGGACTCAAGGAATGTCAACTGATTTTTTTAAAGGTCTTACTTTTAATTTTTATTCATTCACTTTATTTCTAGAACCTCTCTTTTTTAAAAAGTGTGTTTGCCACATTATAAATTCTCCTACGGCAATTCAAATGGGAAAAAAAGTGAGGTTTAGATTTTGAAAAAGCACTTTTGTTTATTTAAGAGATGCTCTTAAAGATTATTTGTTGTTTTAGTCAAGTTCCAACAACAAATATTAGAGGTACCAGAGAAAGCCATAGAATTCCGCTTCCTGTATAATTTGTTTCTGCTCTTGTTTGCCTGCATATGTTTTAAGATTTTCCAGGGTGGTTGTTTCTATTTAAGGCACATCATTTGTGGAATTCTGAAACGCAAACCAGTTCTTTGAAAGTTTTGATAAAGCTAACTTTTTAATAATAGGAGAGTTTTGAATGCCTTCATAGCCACTTGGCCATCTGTAAATAAATGAAGTTCAATGAAGAAAGTAGCATAAGGAAGCTGTTTCAGTTACTATTTCCATTTTATTCATTCACATCATCAGATTTCAAGATGACAAATATGGAAAGAGTGTGAGAATACTTTTTGTTGAAAAAATATTATGTTTTGAAACTTGGATCTGAGTTCAAACGCTCAATTTAAAGGAGACTTATGATTCAAATATGAGTTATTTATTGTCTTTGTCAATTTCCAGAATTTAAATTTATGTTGGGATAAAGCAAATGCAAGCTACACTTGAACAACAATGGGGCACATTCTTCTCTTTGATTTACTCATTCTTCAAGTAGAGGCTCTTATGTTCTACGTTTGAGACTATGGGCACTATATTCCCGGGTAGACATGTATATTAGAGTCTCAGCTGATTATTGTATCCCGATGTCCTCCCTTGTATGTATGTTTGATCATTGGGTTACATTTATATCATCTGAAATGGAAGTGATTCTGATTTACAACTCAAAATGTGCCTGACTAAGCCAAATGGTGAACATTTCATTATTTCTGTTTTATGGGTCATGTCTGAAGGGGTTTGGCTCAGAAAATAGACCACTGCTTGAAAGGAGGAAGTCTGTTCCCATGAGGCAGTAGGTATGGAGTCAGCAAGTCATGGCACGATCACGCCCAGAGTCTCAGGCAAACCATTTGTTGCAGTTACCAAAGTCAACCTATCCCACTGGCATGCACATGCCTAAGTATGCACATCGAATTTCCATAGACAGACGACACAATTAGCAAAGTCCTACCAAAGAAGAGAGATAGCCCAAGCCACAGTGGTGGAGTGAAGCTGTAACCCAGGCTCCTGTGTTTTTTCCTTGCCTTCTCCCTCCCACATGTTTTTTTCCAGTGCCAATAGCAATGCAGATTGCAAATAAAGAGAGAGACACAAGCAGGATGTGAGTGTGTGTGTCTGTGCGTGTGTCTTCTCCGACCGTAGGTAGCCTCTCAGAGCTTTATTCAATCTCTGGCACAATGCAGTCTCTGTAGAAAAGATATTAGGAACAAAAAACAAACTTGAAGATTTGGGAGCAGGCTGCCAGAATTATTAAGAAAAACATTCAGATGATGCCATTAAAAACATATGGGGATTCTATAAAGCCCTGAAAAGAAAATGTTTAATTATGCGCTGTATGTAAAAGCCATCACGTTTAGATTAATACTAAAGACTGAAACTGCGTGGGGCTTAAGTAGTCCATAGTGATGCATCAATCTCTTTGCTCCTTTAAAAATAATGTTTTTCTTCTGCTGATGACAAATACCTTTCAAACTGTTGAGATCATGCTGCTATAGTGATACATGGAGTTTAATGAAGTCCAAAGTCTCTAACAAAAGTTTCCAAATTAACTTTTCAAGGTTGTTGAGTTAGATTTCTTTCGTTTCTTTTTCTCCTGTACCATTCCTCCTTGCATCCTTCCCCTAACAGGAATTCCTCCTCCCCCTTCCTTCTCCAACATACAAAGGTTGCCTATGTGGCCAGCATAAGAGCCTGGTAGGTTGGTTAGAAATATCCAGTTTTGAGAAGGTTTTCCATTTTAAGAAACTGTAATGATCCATTGCTTCACTTTTAAGTGTTAATAGTTACAGTGACTTTGATTTCTATTCTCAATAGCTCACATAAGAAGCCTGAAGAAATATGAAACTCATCTCTTTTCAATAAATGCAGAACTGATTTTCTTTCATCTGAATGTGATGTGTTTTAGGATCACTAACATTTCCTTTTTACGTCTTTGCAAATGTGTAGAATCATTATTTTATATAGCTTTTTGTGTGTGAGGAATGGCACAAGAAAAAAAAAACTTTGTAATGAATAGGGCTTCCAAGCAAGCATACTGACATGCTCTGGGTAATTATAAGTCAAAATTGCAAAAAGTAGTCAGGGCTTAGTTACCTGAGTACTGCACTCACATACTCATACAAGTTTAAATATTGAAGAGTTGATTTGTGGCTTCTCAGAATTAAAAAAAAATAGGGTATAGATACAAAAAATAAAATAGGTCAAATTGTATAGAAATGAGAATAATAATAATATAACCTGGCTATGCATTTATTTGAAAATCTTTATTCATTTTAAGAATGTCAAAATGTGTTCTGCTGACACTATTTCACTTTAGGAAATTTTATGGACTTAAGCACTTGAAATTTTGATCCTCATTTATTGGACCAGGCTTCTTTAAGTAAACATGTGGTTTATGAATCAGTGGACAGATTTGTTGCTCACACTTGAATGTGTCAAAACGTTTTCCTAAGTGTCAGTTGGCCTCATTGCAATAAAAATGTAAAACTCCTCCCACCTCCTTCATGTCTGCCATTTTGTATATTATATATATGATTGGAAGTTACAAATGACCAAACCTGATCTTTTTAATACAAATGGCAAGCTCCAGGAACCTGACTGGCTTACTCAAATGCCTATCTGGAAACAGGCTCTCCCACTGCCCAACGTTGAGGTTTTTGGATTCAACATTGAACATACAGGGGTGATTTCAAATCCAATCTAATTCTCAGTGATAGAATCCTGAATCAACTATTGTTGCTGTGTTTTCCTCCAGTGTGTTTATTTTTGTTTTTATGTGAGAAAACTTTACTGCTATTGGTTAGCATCCAGCTACCTTTTTTTTTTCTTCTGGAGACAGAGTTTCGCTCTTGCGCCCAGGCTGGTGTGAAGTGGTGCAATCTCGGCTTACTGCAACCTTTGCTCCCCAACCCCTGGGTTCAAGTGATTCTCCTGCCTCAGCTTCTGGAGTAGCTGGGACTACAGGTGCACGCCACCTCTCCTGGCTAATTTTTGTATTTTTAGTAGAGATGGGGTTTTGCCGTATTGGCCAGGCTGGTCTCGAGCTCCTGACCTCAGGCGATCCGCACGCCTTGGCCTCCTAAAGTGCTAGGATTATAGGCTTGAGCCACCGTGCCTGGCTGCATCCAGCTACCTTTTACAAAGAGCCACTTGTTCCTGAGTATACACAGGATATGTTGGATTTATGTAATACAGTAAGATCAATTTAATTATGCTTTTCCTTAAGTGGAATGCTACCTGGAATTACTTCACTACCTGATACATGGTCTCTTTTTGGAAACAAAAAACAAAACCAAACAAAAACACGTCAACCCTGACTTAAGTTAGCGTTAAGGTATTTCATTACTCCAATTTCTCCTAATACGCATTAAAGGCTATATACTCTCAGTATGAAAAAATAGCTGTCCTGAACTCCCCACAGTCCCTGTTATTTACAATGTTTCAAAGCTTTAGAATTACTACAAAAGATTTACTCATATAGCAGAGCATGTAAAATTTAAAATCAATAAAGTATATAAATTTTGCTTGTCTCCTTGAATTGATTCCTTACTCTAATAGCTCAATACTGTAATACTATATACTTTTTTATTTCCAATGTCATTACCCAATAATAATCTCTGGACTTTCTTGCCACAGCTCTGGAGCACTTTGGAATTTCTGACAATATTCTTCACAGACAGTTTTCATAGGCAATTGTTACTCATTGCACAGCTTCTAAAAATGAATAAGCAGATGAGAAACATTAGTTTGTTTCTGTGATGTTAGAAATTCAGTTATTTCTTGATGTGGTAAATATAGCTTGGCATTTGATTTTGAGGAAGAGTACAGAAAGATTTGAATTTGGAATGTTTTACCAGTGATAGATTAATCCCATGATTTTTTTTTTTAAACAAGAAGTATGCAGTTTAGTTTTCTATAATTTTCTAACCTAAGAGTTCTTCAGACTATAGCTTTGCTTGGAGATGGGAAATAAAACAGCTAATGTTGAGAAGGTTAACATTTTGATTTTGATACTCATTTTTAAGTTCTCTAACAGTATTCACAAGGATAAATTTGATCTCATTACAGAATTTACTAGTTTTTTTGCAGAGTGAAACAAAGCTCTCCTTAATGGATTTAGAAATAAAGATAGTCCAAATTAAAGCAGGAGAGGCCATGAACAATTATTCCACCACTTACCCTTAAATTCACTAGGATTGTTGTTTGCTTAAATCATGGTGGTATCTGGGTCCCAGTGCTAAAAGGATTGAGCTGACCTTGGTTTCTTGAAATGCAAAATGTCAAATCCAAACATGCCAGTGAAATCTAAACTTGCTTTCATTTCTTAATGGCCACTCTTAGCCTGTGAAGAACGTAGACTGACGATTGCTTACTTAGGCATGAAAACAGAAAAGAGTGTCCACGCTTGCGCCAGGTATTTCTGCTTGTTAAAGCAGTCCTTTCTAGCCAATCTCTTTGATCCTTCTTATTTTTAAGTTTGTGTAGTGTAGTGATTGACAATGTCCTCTGCAAAATGCCAGAGGATCTTGATTTGAATCCCAGTTCTTTTATTTTGCAACTCTTTAACACAGAGTCTATACTTGTAAAGTGTGGATTAAGGACTTTGGTCCTGCCTGACAGGAAAGTTGTAAAGTAAGCACAATGCAATCTGCAGGACATTGTACACATTAAAAAGTTTAGTTTCCACATTCCCATATTCTCTTCCACCTGGGCTAATATTTAGTTCCAAGTGAGAAATTCTTAACTAATAGGTTCAGGGATAAGATACCAGATAAAATTCAGAATGCCCAGTTATATTTGAATTTAAAATAAACAGCAGATATATATATATATAGCATGTATGTGAATATATTTATTCATATACAGGTATGTATGTATGTGTATATACATATATACATACATTCATATGCATGTATACACACATACACATACATACATGTATATTAATATATATGTATGTGTAAATATGTCCCATGTAATATTTGGGATATCCTTGTATTGAAAAATTACTTGTTTATTGTAGAAGAAGTTTAACTGGATCCCTGTATTTTTATATGCTAATTTGGCAACGTTTATTTACATTGCATAGATAACAAACAGCCAAAGAAGTTTGAGAATGGATACACAGGGGCACCTCATGCTTCCACGTCAGTGCCTAAGTACTTAACCCGACATGGTAGTTGCGAGCATCTGTTCTTTCATTAAGCACATTTGCAGTACAGAGCCCAGTACCTGATTTGTAAAAGGACAAATTAAGCCTGTTTTCCTTTCTCTCCACAGAAAAGTTCTCTCTTAAGGGGAAAAATAAATTAAATGCAGTGGTGAGTTTTGATGGCATATTTCTTCTGGAATGCCATGGGCATGCACTGATCCTTCTTGAGGATCCTCTCTCCTCCTAATCAGCAGAACCAGGTTGTAAAATCTGGAGAAACTGCTTAAAAGGACTAGGGTTCTCTTTATAGGCCCCAGAAAGGAGGACAGAGGCACTTCCCAAGACCCTTTATTGTCCTTTGCCTCCAGCACCTAATTGTTTGTGTGGCCCCTGCTGGTGTTTTGCTGAGCCTGTCTGGAAGGGCAAATTGCTTTTCGATGCATTTCTACTTAATATATTCATTATCACATTTTGTTTGTTCATTTTCTATAAAAAGAAAAGGTAAAAAAATCTCCACTAGGCTGACCTTAATTTTAACTTTTCAAAGTGATGACATTACAAAAATCATCTATAAAATGATGTCATCATAGTAGTCTCTTGACATCTGTTATGTTGGGGAAGTCTTGCAAACACAGCAAACCAGGATTCTCTATTTTTAAGTCTTCAGATGCTGGAGCTGGCACTAAACACTGGTTCTTTACAAGTGTGCAAAGGTATGGGGTAAATTGTATATATCAATTACTAAAAACATTCACTACTTCAGAGCACTACTTAGAAAAGCTGGCCAAGTGTTGGGTAGTTGTCACACGCATCAGAAGATCGATTACCTTACTTAACTATTCTTTTTGTTTTCTTTTGCTGTAATGATTTACACCTATCATCCATGTCTATTCCTTATACTGTTACCTTACGATTTTCTTTTCAATTTATATCCATATGATCACATACAATCTTTTCTAAATGCCCAGGACTAATATGCCTGATGCTGAGACCACCTGGTTGTGGTTGAGTAGGTCTAGAAAGACCTGGTTTTCTTTTCTGAGGTCACTTATCATACATTGACTCTTAAGAGTTTAAACCTACTGTGCTTTAAAGTTGTAGGTTTGCCCATTATGAACCATGGCAGAAGGATACTCGGTCTAATATTATATCAATAATGGGTCTGATATAGACTGAGGATTCATATTAACTCCACATACCTCCCAAAAGGCAACCTGGAGTCATGACTAATATGTGGAAATTGGTGTCTCCACCTGCAGCTGACCCTTTGGACTCTTAAGAAGAGAAACTAGGGCTTTTTAAGGTCAGAGATTGAAATCTTACTTTTTTTTGTTTAGTAAGTATTTAGCAAATATTTTTGAAATAATTTGCCATAAGAAGCATGAACATGAGCTACATGATTAAGGATGTAATTGTAGCTTCCACATGCCCCTCAACATGGAAATGCTAGAACTTTTACTTACAGGCTTCCAAAACATGTATATAGTCATCCCTCTGTATCTGTGAAGGATTGATTTCAGGACCCTCATGGATACCAAAATCTGCAGATGCTCAAGTCTCTGATATAAAATGGCATAGGATTTGCATATAACTTACGCGTATTCTCCCATATACTTTAAATTATCTCTAGATTACTTATACTACCAATATAATGTAAATAGTTCTTTTACTGTATTGTTTAGGGAATAACAACAAGAAAAAAATTCTGTACTTATTCAGTGCCGACACATTTTTCCCCGTCTAATATCTTTGACCTATGGTTGTTTGAATCCACAGATCTGGAACCCACAGATATGAATGGCCGACTGTATTAAGGTGCTACCTGGAGCAGTGTTTCTCAAACTTGAGTGTACATTAGAATCTTCTCACTAAAACAGATTTCTGGGTCTGACCAATGGAGTTTCTGATTCAGTAGGTTTGATAAAGAGCCTGAGAACATACATTTCTGACAAGCTCCCAAGTGATTCCAATGCTGCACTGGTCTAATCCACACATCCCAGAGCACTGACCTTCACACCTCTGGAGACCCTAGGGCATCTGGAGATGGATGAGA
Source organism: Cebus imitator (assembly GCF_001604975.1). Taxonomy (NCBI): domain Eukaryota; kingdom Metazoa; phylum Chordata; class Mammalia; order Primates; family Cebidae; genus Cebus; species Cebus imitator. The sequence goes on from NW_016107602.1 coordinate 1,360,798, forward strand.
GCACTTTGGGTTAACCACATGAAATGGAACTTTAAAGTCTCTCTTCCAATGAAAGAGTACATGCTGTGGGCTGTCTGGCTTCTTTTCCTTGGGAATAGACACCAAAAAGTTAGAGGCAGCCTTTCCTCTAGGATAAGAGATGATCATGTTCAAATCACAGTGAGCATTTATCAATCACTTCCTAAAGGACAGAAATATAAAAATAATCAAGATACGCACCCTGAGCTTGATGAGCTCAAAGTGCAGGGTCTCAAAAGCTATCAAGGAGCAGCAGAGTTTACAAGCTATGATCAAAGAGATAGTGCTGCTGTTTTTGATCCTCTGGCCCCAGAACTCTGGACCCAACCAGCCTAGGTCTTTGATGCTCCCCCAATCTGTTCTTCCACAGTGGTCTCTGGTACTTCTTTGTCATCCCTGTAGCTTCGCCTAACTTCTCAGAGTTGATCCCATTGCCTCTGGCATTCTTACTAGTAATACTAATGATCAATATTGTTCCTCCTGTTTATTGAACTTCATCTACATGACAGACCCTGTGTATATGCTTTAATTTTACAGCAACTCAAAAAATTGGGTGATTTTATCTTTGCTGAACATATTGGCAAACTGCGGCTCAGAGTGATTAAAGGACTTGGTCACAGCCACACAACTGGGGTGAGTGCAGAGCTGGAATCTAAAGCTTGTTTTGCTACACATCTGAGCCGTTAAGCCACACACTCTTAGCACTTTTCTACATGGCCAGTCTTTTTTTTTTTTTTGAGATTAGAATTTTAAGTTTTTATAAAAATGGCTAGACAATTGGGTAACACAATTCATTAGATAGTTATCTGTTTTTTTTTTTATTTAATAACATGGGAGAATAAGGATAAAGGAACCAAAATGAGAAATGAGTAATCTCAGCAAATAATGGCATTTCACTTTTGAAAGCATTACATACTTAGCAAAGTGTACCAGAGCTTTTGTATTAATGATCTGTCTTAATGATCTCAAAACCCTTCAAGGTAAGACCCATATTAATGTTACTAAATGGGAAAGATACAGCCTCCATCTCCCTTTTATAAGGACATTGAAGCTTAGAGAGGTTGTGGTTCAAGAAAATGGTGGATCAAGAGCAAGGGTTCAGATCGTTGGTGCCCATTACAGCTGTCCTGGAAGTCCAAGGATGAGGGAGGTTGGGAAGGATGGGAAGATGAGTATATTGATCAGGACACTTGTGTTTGCAAAAGAGAAAAGCTCAATTCAAATTTACTTATGAAAAATAAAAGACAAAGACTGGAGCAAGCAGCTGGGAGTTGCAGGGAAGGTTTGACTCCAGCAGTGTTGAATTCAGGGATTCGGTAATGTCACTAAGACTCAGACTGTCTTTATCTTGTTCTTTTGCTTTCTTTTATGTTGGTTGCATTCTCAGATCATCTCTTTTCTTCCTGTGGTTCTGGGCAGCTCCGGACTAATAACAAGAAAAGCTCTTCCCTTTGCCAGTGATTTCCACAGAAGTCCTGAATGTAGACGTTGGCCTGGCTTGGGTCACATGCCTAACCTCTAACCAGTTGCTGTGGTCAAGGCATGCAATGCTTCAATTGGCCAGGCATAGACCATGTGCTCTGTTTTGGAGTCTGGGGTGAGACAGGATGGAGTCGACCCCACCTGAACAGCCCACCTGAATGGGCAAGGGGAAGTTCTCTAAAGGAAAACAGCTGCTGTTACCAGAAGATTGGAGAATGAATACTGGGCAGTCAAAAATGAGCATTCGTTTTAGTGAGCAGTAGAAAAATGGGCAAAGGAGTCTTCTGAGCTTTTGCTTTTAAAAATTCAAATTGCCTTGTGGTTTGTTTCATCTGATTCAGTGGGTGCTTGTTGGGGCAAGAGACCATGCTGGTTCTGCCCTCCTCATCTTTCTTTAAGATGGGCTCCTCCTAAAAGCAGTCTTTGCCAAGAGCCAGATACTGAATTGGGCATTATGCATAGTACAAGCTACAGGTACCATAACCACACTCTTTGTAAAACTACTTTGCATTCTTGACATTGAAGAATAGTAATTTACCATCTAACTTGATTGTGACTATACATAGCTGCACATTAACGTACAATTTGGTGTATTTAAATGGGTTCCATTCAGCCAGTAGTTCTACGTCAAAATTCATGTGTCTTTGATACACACCAGTTTAATGTCTCAAGGGTTAAATGGCTGAGGTCCTCATAAAGTCTCACATTATTAGTCTCTTTGTCTATAAAATGAAGGGTTAGATGAGATTCATTCTAAGATTTATTCAGAGTTCAATATAATATAATTCTATAGTTTCAAGGTTCTGGGTAGATCATAGCTGTTGTTTTTCAAACGACAAACATTTTTCTACCTTAAAAAATATGCCTTGATTCTACACAAAGAGAAGCATTCCCATGTATTTAAAAAATTTATTGTATAAAGGAAACAGAAAAGTTAAGAAATTGTCACTCTGGTTGTCAAATTTAAGATGGAGCTTGTATTAGTCCTTTTTCACACTGCTGATAAAGATATACCCAAGACTGGGTAATTTACAAAAAAAAAGAGGTTTAATGGACTTACAGTCCCACATGGCTGGAGAGGCCTCAAATCATGGCAGAAGGCAAGGACGACCAAGTCATGTCTTACATGGATGGCAGCAGGCAAAAAGAGAGAGAGCTTGTGCAGGGAAGCTCCCATCTTTAAAACGATCAGATCTTGTGAGACTGATCTCATTATCATGAGAACAGTGCAGGAAAGACCCGGTCCCATAATTCAATCACCTCCCATCAGGTTCCTCCCATGACACATGGGAACCGTGGGAGTTAAAATTCAAGATGAGATTTGTGTGGGGATACAGGCAAACCATATCAGAGCTTTTCTTGGAATTATTATGAAAACCTGTAAAATGTGAAGCTGGCAAGGAAACAAGCAAACAAATAAGTAAAAAGCCAGGGTAAAGTGAAATATACAGTACATATAGTTTTATATATACAAGGCTTTGAAATTATGGGAGCTGGGTTGCAATTGGCTACCATGATTCTTAATCTGGTGCCACACTCAACAATGAGTCCAGTTGCCAGAATTGGAGGTTATATCTGTAATCTCAGGAAAAAATGCTGCTAAACTTTATTGTAAAATGCATTTTTAGGGGAATGCTTTTGGCTAGCTGACATCTTATTGCTCCCCTTCCCCCAGGAATCTAAGCACCTTTAAATTATATTGGAGAACACCAGTACTATACCTGTCAGCTGTTTTCTTAACATAATTTTAATTAAATAGCTATGCACAATTTGATGTTTAGTGTCTGACTTCTCTGTTGGAATGTAAATTCCTTGAGTACAAATGCTATTTCTCTATTTAATTATTTTTTCTCTCTTTTTGTAAACTCAAATTTGTCTGAATATTTTAAAATTACTGAACCTCTAATACCTACCACAGTTCTTGACAGAATCAATGTATGGAAATCCTTGGGCTTTCATTGAGCTATTCTTATTTTAGGGGTGTCTTTGTGTGAAACACAGCTGCCATCAATTCTGGCTTAGGGGTTCTTCTACTGTAATGTTTAGAAAATAGCAGTCATTCTAGGGGTTTCTTTTGCATAAGATTATTGAAAAACTTTAGGGTTCAGAGTATGTTTTAGTCTGAGTTGAAGAGAAATAGTCTAATAGTCTAATGTATAAGCCCTAAAAGACATTTCCTCCCCTGTTCCCTCTTGTAGGGCAAGCTAGCAATATCTTTTCCCCCATTATAGTCTAAAATGTCTACATGCGTAGGCACATATCGGGTGACTCTTCACAAAATTCAAAGATACAATCTGCTTCAAAGTCGTAAGAAAATTACCATGCTTAGATAAATCTATGACCTTACAAATGACACTAGAGGATCATGAGCCCAAATATCGACAATTTCTAATTGAAATCTAACAGCTGGACAAGATTCTTCAGCTCCATTCCCTCCCTATGCCAAATAGCTCATCTGGAAGTAGTCACCAAGATTTAAGAGGTGATGGTGGGCCCTTTATCATTCAGTTCCTGGTCTCCCTGGAGCTTCCTGTCGAGGCAATGATGATGATAATTTTTTTTTGTTTTGTTTTTTGTAGTGTGATCCATGGAATTTTAGGTGTTTTTCTGATTACTAATGGATTTCATCTATATTATGCATGATGACAACGGTTTACTTTCAACTGACTGAGTTGATTGGTGACCTGAAGGGAAAGTTCCTGTTGCTAATGCCGCAAAGTATATGATTTCCTACCATCCACATGGAACTTTTTCATTTGCCTGCATGTTGCAATATTTATTGTAGTTGCTTAGTTTTTTTTTTAATTTAGGTTATGATTTCAATGCTTCAACTGATCAAAAGCAACTAGCATCCATTTTCCTCTGTGGGTCTGCCCTTAAAAAATGGACCGAAGGAAGATGATATTCCCCGGGAAGATGTTCTTATCTATTTGACTTTGGAAACACAGATAAAACTATTTCAAATCTTGCAAACAAATTGCAGAAGAGAATCTATAGCAGGGAATTAAGAGCTGGGTTCTGGAATTGGAAAAACCCAAGCTAGAATCTTGGGTCTGTCACATGTGGTAATGACACTGAGGATAAGTTGTTTGACAGCCCTGAGTCTCTGAGTCAAGAGAATGCATGCTCAGCCAAGGGCTTTAGTCACACAGTAAATGGTCTATAGATAGTACCTTAAAAACAGGAATGTTCTTTTATTGCTAAAAATTTATAACAAAAATTAAGAGTATCTTTAAATAAGAAAGCAATTTGTTTCAGATATAACTCTATTTTCCTTCTATGTAGATCATATCTCATTGTTTACACTATGAATGGCAGACTCGATTTCTCCCATTTTTTTTCCAAGATCTTTTAGTTATGGTCTGCCCACCTTAGCCTCCGAAAGTGCCACCACACCCAGCCTGAGTTTTTTTCCTTAAATAATTCCATTGAATTTTGGACTTCCATTTGACTAGTTTTAGTGTTTATGTGAATTTTATCTTGAGATGCCTAAATTATTTTGGGAAGAAGGAAGTTAGATTATCTAAGAGATGCTTCCTAGAGCTTGTCCATAATGTTTCAGCATTTTCCCGTCAGTCAGGCAGATTAAAAAAATGGTATTTGAAAAATGCTTTGAACTCCTTCAGTGGAAAAGTACTATGCATTGTTAATAGATGTTGAATGTTAATAAATGTAAAATTTATTTTTATAGGTACAAATAAATCTTGCAAGATATGTTTGCAAAGATGCTTCCCTCTGTAGTATGTGGGGGAATGAGAGACTTCTAAAGGGTTTGTCACTTTGTGATATTTAGGCGTCTTCAAATTTAACCTTTTGAGTATAAATTGTTAGGCCCTTATATACAAAGGACTTCATCTGAAAATGATACCTAGTTTGAATACAGATAACAATGCCTCCTGTGTAATTCACATTCTTGTCTGGAGTCTGAGCTTGGATAGAGCCCAGGAGGTAGTGTGGTATGGTTAAAAAAAAAATCTCATGTTTTAAAGTCAGACAAACCAAGGTTCAGATCCTAACTCCATTACCTGCTAAATAGATTAGCCTTATTATCTCCCCTGTAAAATGGTGATAATAATATTTACCTTATATGTCTGTACTGAATATTTACATTGTATCAATAAATGATGACTGCAATAGCCAAATAGTTGGCTAGCTCCCAGTTGCTCAGAAATGTGGGCAGACACAATGGGGTGAGTGAGTTGGGATTGTCATAGGAGTATAAAATAGTATTGTTCTTTAGGGTCTGGCCTATGGCACAATTTCCTACTTGATCCCTATTTTTTTTCCCTCATGCACTCTCCACCTGCAAGCAAAAGGACCACAGGAGAGCTGCTGCTGTGCTGTGGTGAAATGAAAGGTGAGGCTGGATCTGTTGGGCAGGAGCTCTGCTTGGAGCTCCCTCCGGTCATTCTCAGAAGGCAGCTGCTCTCTCAGTTGTTGGATGTGGGTGGAACTGCTGTGGACAGTCTTGTTCTGTTGCTGCTTCTTCTTTTAATGCACAATTAACCAGTACTGTGTCTACTGGGATTTTAAAAAGCTTTTGATTGTTGACCAGTAAGGCAAAAAATTATATTGCTTATTTCTATTTATTTTCTGAGTTGAATTGTATGTTGTTGGTAAGTTGATTTAAAAATATACTGGCTTTCAGATATTATAAAGGGATTGCTTTAAAGTGTGACACATAGGAGACCCCAAGACAATGTTTGCACCCCGGAACCCATTCAGGGGTTATTTACTCATTCCATGAACATTCATTGGGCATCTGCTGTGTCCTGGTATTTAAGGTGCTGAGGAAAGGAGAATGAGGACAGTACCTGTCCTATCCTGTGCATGAGACATTTTTACAATCAAATCTAGCATTGTTTAAAATTAAAAATTATCTTATTTTAGAACCAGATGCCTGAATGAAAGGAAAGGTTTTGGCACTCAAGGCTTCCGTGGTTAATGTGGGCACAATTGCTCCTCCATCCATCTTGATTCCTTTTTAGTGAGTACTGAGGATTTCTGCTTAATTATACATCCTCAAAGCCTCTTCTTTCACATGCTTCCAGCTCCTAGAAGACCAAAAACCTTTTAGTCACCGCCTTCCTCTGCCCCCCAACCAGCCACCACTGAATAAATAAGGCAGAATGAGTGTGGCAAAACAAGTTATTTTGTAAAACGATATCTTTTTTTTTTTTTGACTCTGTACTTAAGAACTGTAAAAATTTTGGTTGTGTTAGCATGTCCTTTCCTGTTTAGAAAAGATCTCTTGCACTTGAATTAAACAGCTTATTGTGAATTTATTAGGAATTCTGGAGTTCACTTAAGGACTGGACTTTTTCACACTTAGAAATGTAAAGATATGTGCTAGATTACTGACATGGTTTTCTTATGATTGTCTCAACTCCTTTCCCCCTAAAATTAGGTTTCTTTTTGGTTTGGGGTAGTAAAGTATGTGCACACCCTTGTAGAACAATTGTGAAATATTAGGTCTGTATTTCCGGAGGCGTTGGCCATTGGCTATAACCCAATTCTGATGGGAGAGTAAGTTGTGCCTTTGACTGGCATTACAAATGCAGAGAAAGCAAAACGGCCTCCTGAAAAAAAGAGCAGGCAGTTATTTTTCAGTGGTGGGAAGAGGTTGCAGGTGTGCCTGATGTTTTTAAAGCTCTCATTTATTGATCTTGTCCTAAGACTTGCAAATAGAACCATTAATGTGTCAGTGTGACCCAGATAACTGATGATTATTGTCCATCTTTAAATTGTACTTAGTACTAAAATATATATGTAATGCATGCAAAGAGGCCAGCTTTATCACACCTCCTCAAGGCTTTACAGGAAAGAATTCATTGTTTTCATTTTTCTTTCTGCCTTTCTCCCTCCCCGTCTACCTCTACTCACTGCATTTATTTCCTCTGCTAATTGAAGAAATTCCGACTGAGCATTCCAGCCACCAGCTGGCAGACACAAAAAGGACACAACTTACAGCTCTGCAGTGGAAACATCTCAAAGCACAACTTTAGGCAGCTCATCACAGTGAGTGAAGCAAGTTAAAGGACTGTAACACCTAGGGATTTTAGTTCAATTTTACTCTAACCTCAATTTTATTACCATAAGTCCAGTTTGTCATCAGAGAGCTCCATATCATACTTGATGGGCAGATTCATCTGACTTCACTCTGTGCATGTGGTTGATGCATGAGCAGCAAGGCAGTAATACATCTCTATTTAAACCAAGCCTTGGACTCTGTCCCAAATGACATAATCTCCCATAAGTGGGGAAATCTGGTCTAGACCACAGACTGTTATGGGGTGCACACCTGTTCAGAGGATCGTCATCAAAGGGTAGTTAACAGCATTTCATTGTCATCCTGGGGGAACAAAATAAGTCACACTTGGCAGGAGTTGGACCTGGGCCTAGAGCTACTTGATATTTTTATATAACAAATTAGAATAGTTGATAGAATTGTCACAAAGGATCTGTTTTTAGGGTAAGATTGAAGTACTCATTTTTGGATAGGGCATCTGTCTGTGCCCAGCCATGATTAGGAGGGATTAGGTGGAGAAACTAAAGTTGATATAGCAACCCTGGTTTGTAGTAAGTCAGACTCCTGGTGATGAAAGTCTTGAGCATGGGGATGGCCCTGCAGGAAGAAGTGGAAAGGAGGAGCTGGGAGCTGTGGAGAAAGATAGACAAGACCTAGTGATTTCACCAAGTTTATTCCTTCATTGATTCTTTCATTTATCATTCATGGGTTTATGCATCAGATATCATAAGTGCCTACTGTGTTCCAGGTACTGTGGCAGGCACTTTGGACAAAAGAGTTAAGAAGATGTAGTTGGTCACTATGGGGAAGTAGATAGGGCTGAGAAAGGATTCTTTGAAGTAAATGTTGGGCATGAGGAGAATGGTGTTTCTTCTGCCCAAGATGGGAGGACAGGGAGGAAGACCCTGGAGATTTGTTCTGAGGCTTAGTGCATTTGAGTTGACATTGTGCTATAGATGCTTCTCACAGATATGAGGAAGAAAGAGATGTGAGGAGATAAGGCTAAGTCTGAACAATTCAGAGTTGTCCACTGTTGGCAAGAAATAAAAAATCTAGGAATAGAGGAACTTTCTTGGGAGTGTAAGTAGGAGGCCTGAAAGTGAGTCTTGGCCTTGGTCACAGGATATGGCAGGGTGGTTGGGAGATGAGGGAGGAGCTCGCGACTGAAGGAGATCAATTTCAAAAAGTGTTAATTCATCTGGAACTTGGTTGTACAAGCTGTGCATTTAGGGAGCCGGCCTGTTGAACAGATTGCAGCTAACTGGACCCAGACAAGAAAATGACCTGGACTTAGCACAGTCTCCGTACCATGGAAGAAACAAATGAGGCCCAAGCAGTTAAATACATTGTCTACTGAGTGCTTTTGTGTGCACTATGGGAATTTGAAGACTTAGAGGAGTGCGTCCAGAAAAGAACGTTTAAAGCAATTTACATGTTAGCAGATAGGAACTTATAAGATGAAAAGAATCTAAGTTATTTAATTGGGAGAGAAGGCTGATGGAGGAAATTATAAAAGTTGCTAAACAGATGTCTAGTAAATAGATGTCAATTTCTGTAAGAATCCTTTTTTTTTTTTTTTTTAAATTTTTGTGTGTTTTTTGGGACAGAGTCTCATTCTGTAGCCCAGCCTGGAGTGCAGTGGCACAATCTTGGCTCACTGCAACCTCTGCCTCCCAGGTTCAAGCAATTCTAGTGCTTCAGCCTCTCAAATTGAGTAGCTGGGACTACTACAAGCACCACCATCACACCCAGCTAATTTTTGTATTTTTAGTAGAGACGGAGTTTTGCCATGTTGGCCAGGCCGGTCTTGAACTCCTGGCCTCAAGTGATCCGCCTGCCTCGTCCTCCCAAAGTGCTGGGATTAAAGGCGTGAGCCACCTCATCTGGCCTATAAATACTTTTTTCAAAAGGTTTAATATCCCAGATATGTGAAGAATCCCAGATTGGGCGGAGAGAATTTTGGTTTTAGTCCGAACTTGCCACCAGTGTTCTGTAAGATTCAGTTAGGTTAAATACTTCAACCTTATTGAGCCACTGTCTTCCCATTTGTAAAATGCGGGCAGATGATCATGAAGATCATAATCTTAAAAAAAAAGAATGGGTTATATATATGATAGTAATTACCATTTTAACTTATTGAAATTCAAAGAAACCTGAGTCTGATTAATTTGAATGCAAGTTTGATGTGATACCTACAGATTCAACACATAAAATGAATCTAAAGAGTGCTTTGCTTAAGAAAAATCTGCTCAGCTGCTCATTGACCCTAATATTAAAACATTTAAAAAATAATAAGTGAAAAAATAAGGCTAAGTATACTAGTTCAAATTTGTTTGTCATCTTTAAAACAGGTCCCTATTTTAACAGGGGTTGGGTTGTTGTTGTTTTAATACTTTGAATTAGCTTCTTGATTCAGTGGCAAAGCGTGATGATAGTTCTTCCTGTTGAAAGAAGTTTTTCCCGACACCTTTGCCATGTCTCCCCCCAGGGGATTTAAGATAATAAGTAGCACCAAGTTGGCCCTCTAAATTTGCCCCCCTCTCCCTGCCACAGCATTTAGCAGATTGGTTGAAAATGTGTCAGCAGAGATTAGATATTCCTGTGACCACAGTGCGTTTTTCTGCTCTGAAAGCTATCTCTTGGATCAGCCCTCTACCTCTGGTTTATCGGGAGGAGAGTAGAAGAGTATAGACAGATAACATCCTTGCGATGTGACCCTGACCTTTGTCAACCTTTGTTAATGCTTCATCTGAAGTCAGGCCTAATGTTTGTAAACAGGATATAATTAAGGCTGGGAACTGACAGGGTCTGACATTAAGACAATGCAGAGTTGGCAGGGAATGGTCTGTGAGATGTCAGCTCGCATTGTGTTCTAAGTGCCTTCATAATAATTAGTGTCCTCTGTCTGAAGGAAGTTCAGTCAACTTGGATTAATCTGTCACAGCATGGAGGCCATCCTTGGGAGGGCAAGTGTTTCCTCTGATAAACCTTAGAACAAGTATGAGAAAAAAGCAAAGAGGCTCAAAAGAAAACTGTGAAAGTCAAGACTGCTGGTGACAGGTGCTGCCTGAAAATCAGAAACAGGAAATAAGGGGGGTGGGGAAACTCCCTCCCTGCCCCTACCCTTCACATCCCGATCACAAAGTGAATGCCGGAGTTTACAGTGATCAGAATCGATTACAGCAATCCCAGCCCTCCTGATCTGGATGCCGTGAGTAGACAACAGGACTGTAAGTGTTCAGAAAGGCCTGTGCATAAACACATTGTTTGGCTTTTGCCTTAACTGGCACGTTGCACGTGTCAGAGATTGCCCCTACTCTATAAGAGGATTTTGGTTTAACATGTAACTGATCCAAAGAGACTGAATCTACTTTCTGTTATCAGAAGGCATTTGTTTGAGCATCTGCTGGTAGTTGGTGCGGTATAAAGTGAGTCAAGAGATGTGATTCAGGAAGAGTCCAAGCCGACTCAAAGGCTATTGACAACAGCCGGGCAGCATCAGACTGCTGATGCTGCCCGGCTGTTGTCAATAGATGCCTCCCGGCTGTTATCAATAGCCTTTGAGTCGGCTTGGACTCTTCCCAAATCGCAAAGCAGGCAAAGAAAGCAGAGACTCAAACAGATACTGTCCACCAGTGTTCATAGCAGCACAATTCACCATGGCTGAAAGGTGGAAACAACCTAAATGCCCATCAGCAGACGAGCAGGTAAACGAAATGTGGTGTAAACATTCAAAAGGAATATCATTCAGCCTTAACGAGGAAGGAAATTCTGACTCATGATACAAGATGGGTGAACCTTATGCTAACTGATACAAGCCAGAGACAAAAGGACAAATCTCCGCTTGCATGAGATGCCTAGAATAGGCGAATTCATAGAGACAGAAAGTAGAACAGTGGTTACCAGGGGCAGGAGGAAATGGGGGAGGAGGCAGGAGGCAATGGAGAGTTATTGGGTACAGAGTTTCAGTCTGGGATCATTAAAAAGTCCTGGAGATGAGTAATGGTGATGGTTGTACAACAGTGTGAAGGTACTTAATGTCATTGAACTGTACACTTAAAAATGGTTAAAATGGTAAATGTATCTTATGTATGTTGTATCACAGTCAAAAACATGTTTAAAGTAGTAATAGAAAAATAGATTTTTCAAGCTAGAGGAGACTTTAGGGCTTCTGAACATCAATCATCACATCAGGGAAGTGACAGGATTTATCCAGGGTCACACCAGGAGCTGCCGGTGGAGCCTGCTCCTGACAAATGGGCCATTCACTTTTTAACACCAAGTTCTAGTCTTACATAGCGAACCTTTTCTTCTGAGCTTTTGGGGAAGATGAAGCCCTGAGGCACATCAATAGTAGATCTCTTTGGCAGAGTTTGATAACTGTTCCTTGAATTTGTTTGTATTTATTTAGCAACTTTTAAAGGCCTATATTTACATAAGACTCTTTCGGTCTCGTTAATCTCCAGAACTTGATATTTCATTGTATATAGGGAGGATGACTATAGCATCACATTTATTTTGTAACTAAGAATAAGATTAGTATCTTTCATAAGGCATTGAATTTTTCCATTGGGTTAAGTAATTGTTTTAAAAATCTCTTGATTGTCAGTAAGAAATAAAAGAAACCATGTAGTAGTTTCCAGTAGAACGATCAGAAAGGAATGTTACATCAAAGAGGCAACAGCTTTGGATGTGTTCTTTAGGAAAGCATCTATTTTAGGAAAAAAGAATTTTATTATTTTTTCTAGTTGCATAGCCTTCTTGCATCAGGAGATGGTGCTGCTCCTATGAGAATAGTTTCCTATCATTACCAAACTTACTTCACTGTCACCAAACTTATTTACAGGATTGACAGACTGGGTAAGAAGAGTCTCACAAAAAATGTGTTTGTGTATGTGTGTGTGAGAGAGTGTGTGTGTGTGTACTCTTCTTTTGTATTAGATATTAACATCCTGAGGCAAATTTTCAGGAGCTTAAACTTCAGAAAATAATTCTTTGTCTTTTTTTGCACTCCCACCTTTCTATAGAAGAAAATTTCCTAAATTCCTTTTTGAGTCATTCGCCAGTTCACTGTGCCCCACCCTGTTCCCATGCTAGATTTTATAGTGGTTAAAGCAATCAATGGCATATGCTCAGTGATGAAGTGTAGGGATGGGAGAAAATAGAGAATAGTCAACAAAATAATTCTGGGATTTTCTTCTCCAGGTTCTCCTGCCATGTTTGAGAGTATACAGAGGGCTAAATGTGGAGAGACCCTTTTTGAATTAGCATCCATTTATCACCAGCCCCAAACATTCCTTAGGAACAATTATGATCTACTGAGCACATACTATATTCAAAATGTTACTTCATTTAGTTTTTGCAATAGTCTCTTAAAAAAGTTATTTTCTCCATGGATTGAACTGAGATTTAAGAGGCTAAACAATTATCTCATGGTTACTTATTAAGAAATGGCAAGTTGGGATTTAAACCAAAATTGGTCTTCATTCTTTTCACAATGGTAGATCTTTTATTCTTGAATATAAATGAAACCAGGAGAAAAAGAAAACCCTATAAAACCCCTCTTTTTCTTCCCTTCCTCTTCTTTCTGAAAGTAGACACCTAAATTCAGAAAAGTGAGTTCAAGACTCAATTGATAAATTCCCTAGTCAGAGGAAGGGCTGTATGCCTTTAAGTACATTGGCATGGAGGAATGAAGGGATGAAGGAGGTACCAGCCTCTATCAGCCTGATGTCAACAGTGTTTTCAAAGGACTAGCAAGTTAAGCTAACAATTGGTTAATTTTTCATTACCCAAATTAAATTACCCATTTACCTACACGTGTTTGTAGGCTGTATCTTGAAGACTTGTCTGAGGGGAAAGAGAAGTTTGCTTTAGTGGCTGGCAAGGGGACAAATCTTTTCAGAGACACCATTGAAGCCAAAGTGATAAACCATTTTGTACAGGAAGATGGGTGCTAACACCCAATGTGTAGGGTAGATATTTGACCAACAGTCTATATCACTGGCATTGTGATTGAGACACATTTTTAATATTATCCAGACAACTCAGGGATATGTGTTTCTTATGATTAGTGAAGAGAGAAGTTTCCTCCTTGATGAAGGATGAGACTGAAATATAGCCTGAGATTAAGTTAAGCAGAAGTACATGTGAATTTTAAAAACAAATGACTTTCTAACCATCATGACTTAGAAAAAGAGGGAGAAGAAAAGAGGCATGAGAGGCAGATACACACACTGTTCAAAGTCAGAGGGATGAGCCAAACTGGGACCAAGTAACCCTACTTAACCTAGGGAGCCTTCTTAACTAAATGTGGTATTACCCTTCCAGGGACTACCTCCTCACCGCAGGGTAAGGATAGCTGCATTCTGTGGCTGTTAGATGAAAGAGGAAAAGACAGAGAAGCATCTTGCAAAATTAATTTTGGTGCTCTAAATATTGGCATGTAAATATATAACCCCTGGGAGAAAAAAAAAACAACAACAACAAAGCAGAGCATATAAGGCTTTTTAAAGATAGGTAAATCATTTTCTTTTAAAATGAAATTCAGTTTGACTGCATGAAATATGAACAGTAATTAAATGCACAGTCTGTGGGCCTTCCATACTTTAAAGCGCTTTTTAAAAAAAAAAAAAAAAGAAAAAGAAAAAAAGAGTACTCACCTCAGACAGGCCAATTACCCAAGAATGATGAAGTCAAGAGGAAAGTCGCTAAATTTCTTTACTTGAGTGATCACAACCCCAGCCTGTGATTAGTCCCCACGGCACCAGCGGGGATGTGGCGGGGACACTCACATTGGAAGACTTCAAATAGTCATTTCCTTGGTTAAAATAAAATCTGACTGCACTAAATAGACAGTTTTTAATCTCAATTGGACATCTGAAGATTTTTCAAGCTGTTGTTGGCTGCAGCAGAAACAAATTTTTCTGCTTTGTTGATTAAACCAGTGGTCTCCACCATTGCTTATCGGCCTGCAACGAGCTGTTCTTTTTAATTAAAAGTGAGCCACCACGAGAGAGCAATTAACAGCTAGTAATTACTGTGCTCTTCAGAACGGCAACATTTTGCCTTTCATTCCAATTATATAATGGACAAGTGGCTTTTTGATCTTCAAATTAGTGAGCTCTTGTCCTCCTTGTTTGGAGGCAGAATTGGCAGGTTAATGATGGCCTGTGGGGGCACTCTCTCCTCTGACTGATGTGAGGCAAGAACGCCTTAAAGAAGGCAGCAAGAGCCTTTCAAGACCTGCAGTTCCACCTTTATGATAAAGACAGAAAAAGAGTCTTTATTTTCAGAGTTTTGATGAGGAGGAAGGATAGGCTTACATGTGGAGGCCTCCAGATTGTGCCATGTGCTTTTCCTCCTTCTTATCCTCTAGCAAAAGGTGACCAAGTTTTAAAACATGGAAAATGGAAAGTTTCAATTGTGCAAGGTGGCTAAGTTCTGGGGATCCAGTGGACAGCCTGGTGACCGTAGTTAACAATATTGTGTTGCATACTTGAAATTTTGTTAAGAATGTAGATCTTAAGTGTTCTGTTCTCACTGTGTGTGTGGAAGCACACATAATGCACATACACACACACAAGATTGCTATGTTAGGTAATTGTATATGTTAACTAGCTTGATTGTGGTAATCATTTCACATTGTATATATATATATATATCAGGACATCAAGTTATATACCTTAAATATATATAGTTTATATTTGCCAATTATACACCAATAAAGCTGAAATAAACCCAGGGAAAACTGGAATTAGACTATATGATGCTTTCACATGCCTTTGGTAAGGTCATAAAATACCATATGTTGAAAAAAAAAAACCTGCTCTAGGATTAAGAAAGGATTTTGACTTTATTTAAACTTGTAACTACTTTGAGAATTACAGGGTATAATATATTTTGCATGCAATGGAAACTTAATTGATAATAGTATATGAGGAGTAGGCTTTGCATTTGTTACCAGATCTGATATAAACACTGCGATTATAAATAGAGGAAGTTGGACATTTTTGTTTTGGACATGTTTGTTTTCTGTCTCCAATCTCTGCTATTCATGCAACAACATAGATGGAACTCTACCATATTAGGGAAAAGTAAAGTGTCAATTGCTCTCTATACCCCTACATTTTAGTGGTGGCAGGCAATAGCCCCCTTTTCGGGCTAGTAATTAGCTATAGGTACAAAAATGCAGATGCAATCAGCCAGCTGTGCTTACGCTAAGCATAGCATATATCTTACTTATATACTTGAGAGTGTGATAGCTATAGCAATTTTTTGGGCCATGAATCATTTTGGGGGGATTTCTTTAAACAATATAAATTTGTGACATGAAACCTCTGATTTCTGGATAGGCAAAAAACACATCCCACCTGAAGAGGCAGAGTCCATAAGCTTCTGTCTTGTCATTCACTTGCCATTGCTATCCTTTAATAGGATCCCACAAGGCTCATTTAGGCAGCCAGCCTGTTTGGTGGGAGGGAAAATTTTGTTGGGTATGGAAACAAATTATGCAGCTTGAAAGAAATTTGAGTTTTTGAGTGTGGAATTTGGTTTATGAGCTCTTTTCAATAATGTTACATGAAAATAAAGTGGAATAGAATTATAGTTAGGTGCACACAATAACCATTACCTAAACTTTCAAGATATTGAAAAGGCTTTATAAAATGAGGCTTATAGAAATTAAATAATTGAGTAGGAAAAATAGATACACTCACATATGACTGAATTCTGTCAGAAAACATCTTCATTGAGCACTTTACTGGTACAAGTCTTGGTTGCTGGATTTTAGCATCACCATCAAGACAGAGATCCAGCTGAAGTCATATAGCCTAGTAAATTTGAACCACCTCCCACATTTGCACCCCCACCAAATGGCAAGTCTGGGCAACTTCTCCATTAGTTTGTGCAGCCATTCAATTTAAACACACACACACACACACACACACACACACACACACACACACACACACACACACACACACACTTTTCTTTCTTTTTTTGAGAGCAGCAGTCACCTTTTCCCTGAGGCATCTTGAACAAGATGTGCCTTTTGATCTATTTTCAGAGATAGTTTTTAGTTCGAGTCTGTTAGTAACTTGTGGGATTTGGTTTTTGGATGGCCAGACATGAGTAGAGATTCAACATATAGCTTTAAACAATTTTACATATTGAAACAATTGATACTATTACAAGAACGATATTCACTAGCATGCCTCATTTAGCACCATGGTCTATGTTACAGCGCTACTAGATGATGCTTTGAAATCACAGCTTATTTTGCCAATACAAATACCATATACTTTGCCCATGAACTAAAGTTCTGGAGCCAGATGGAAAAAATATGCTTTGGTATGTCTCCTTCTTCTTAGCTGCTGAAGGCTTTAAAGTAATAAGCACATAGATTTTTTGCTTTCATTATTGGGTTGTATAGTGTTTGTAAAGAGTGGGATGTTGACTTTGAGATGTACATCCATTAAGAAGCAAATTTTGATTGATTTAAGTTAAATTTCTTGAAGTGTAATATATCAGGTGGAAGACAAAAAGTCTAGGGGATAAAATGAAGGTCCTTTTTCTTTGTGAAACTAAAAAAAGGATTTCTAAACTTTTTCAAAATGCAAGGCTTTTCTGCTCAAATTATTGTATTAAGTGGGGGTAAATGTCTTTTCAATCACTGTATTATTCAGTCTTTATTTAACATATATGTCCTGTGATTTTCCAAATTCTAGAGATAAATTGAGTTTTTCTATTAATTATGATTTATGCAGTTCTAGTTGTCACAGAGTCCTACTATATCACCAACGTTTTCTTTGTCTAAGCCTTTGGGAATTGGAGGGATAAAGCTCTATACTGACATCTCTCTTTAGTGTTTCTGAGATGATATATGGTATGTCACAAAAAATAAGAGCTTTAGATAATAGTTTTAATCATTTTTTTTGGTTATGTGAACTTGATCAGGTTACTTGACATCTGTAAGTCCCAGTTCACTCTCTCTAAAATGGGATATTGGCACTGACTCTGCAAAACTGTTGTGAGAATTTGATATAGTATAATGCATGCCAGTGAATTGCCTGGCATGTGGTAAGTACTTAAATAATGGCTGCCATTATTGTTGTTAGCGTTTTCAATTCATTTAATTTACAGTGGCTTTTTGCTTTCTTTTATATGACATTTGATTTCAGGAAATAAGTATTTTGGAGAGTTAGTCAACAGTAGGCATTGATAACCTAATATATGAAGTATATGGTTTAATATGTTTATATCTTTATAAAAATCTGAAAGTATTGCTGATGGAAATGGATGGCATTTTTCTAAAAGTTCTATGAACATACTTATAACTATCCAAAATTAACTTATTCTTCACTTTTTCCTGAGGACAAATTACTTCTATAATGATGTTGAATTTTAAAGCCATTTTCACCGTTGGAAAACCAAGCTTTGTATTTAAAAAGTGTTGTTTTGTCATCTTTATCTGTGGCAGAGTGTAAAGAACAGTGAATTAGAAGTATGAGTTTACCACTTTCTGGCTCATTGAGCAACCCTGGGAAATTACTTAACATTTCTGCATTTTATGTGTAAAAATGGTGTTTCAGAGGTCTCTGGTTGCAGCAACAGACACTAGCTCTGGCTAACTTAGGCAAAAGAAGATTTATTAGAATAGGTTTGAGAGCACACAAAATTGAAGGAAGGCTGGAAAACCAGACGTGGAAATGGAACAGTAGTTAAGGCATCTCCAAGGGGTTGGAGATGAGGATAGGTCTTGTAGCAGGAAGAATCTAATCTGGATTCTGCCACTGAAATGAAAACCTCTAAATATATTTAGTGTCTTTATTTCTCTGTGCAAGTATCAAGTTCACAGAAAGGACTCCAAAGAGTGGTCTAACTTGGCTACGCTGCCAGGTTGTAAGAGAGATGGGCTTTTGAGTTCAGTGTCTTGTGTATCCTCTGTGAATAACAGGTGAATATTCAAAAGGAAATCAGAGCACTGTAGGAAAAGGAAGTAGATCCTGGCCTGCAAGAAAACAGTAACTACAATGAGGATCATAAATAATGTTGCTTTTCCCACAATGTAATTGATGAGTATTACATTATGAGACACATGTGGTGATGCTAAATAAAGTCTAATGCAATGCGTAGCATTGTTGTTATCAGTTATTCTTTGTGGATTTTGGCCCGTATGATCATTTGATACAGACCTTGAACCAGTAAGTGGCTGACCCAGTAATCATATTGTGTAGCTACTTCTGGACAGTGTTTTATCCTTAAACATAATTATAAGTTAAAAAAAATAAAAGCTTGAGTATAGTTTTGGAAGCCAGCGTTTCTAATTAAAATCTTGAATTCATTCTCTGCTTGAGGATGAGAAAAACTCTAGCTAACATGAATGAGAGCCAAAAGAGAATGAATTCTTTATTAGATTTTAAGCAAAGGAAGTTGGTAAATGACTAGTTCTGTCATTAAAAATCTTGTCAATGGCATAGGAAAGAATGTTTTATGTTGTTAATTGTAGACTTGCTTGTTGAGCTAGATGTAATAATAGGAATTTGTAGAAATGGCATGTAAACATTTTTTATTCACAATATTCAAATGAGTCTTTCAGAGCTGGGTTAAAAACATGGCCTCCAATAAGAGGTTTTCCTGATTTTCTTGTTTGTTTGTTTTTAATTGCTGAAGATAAAAATATTAAGTAGAACATCATTATATCTTGAATGTAAAATGTCTTCCAATAATTTTATTAGAAAATTTAGTAGCCATGCTTTTCACTTTTTAAAAAAAAATCCTGATGTCTGTTTTCTAGTCTTTAGCTCTAGGGATATAATTTGTAAAAATGCGATATAGGAAATGGGATGTCTATTAGTGTTTACTACATTATACAGAGTCATGCAGAATGGAGTCTATATGTTAATGTACTTAATTCAACCCAGGCATGTATGTTCAAATTCTAAGCAAACCTCATGGTTACTCTGTTATAGTTGGAAATCTGAGAATAATATTTCTGAAGAAGAGTTTTTATTAAAACTGGAGGGGGCTGATTGTATAGGTACTTTAATGCAGGTATTAACAGAGAGAGAAGTAAGTTGTATTCCTGGATTCTATGGACAACTGTGTTGAGTCCATAAAAATCTAGACAATGAGCAAATTTAACTTAATTTCTATTCAGATTAAGAATAAATTGATTTTTCTTAAAATTTTTATTTATTAATACTTTTTCTCATTCCTATTGAGACTTACTTATTTTAACAATTGTGTCAATGTGTAGGTGGAAGAGATTAAATTTATATAATCAGATTTAGCCCTTTTGTTTGTTTGTTTGTTTGTTTTAAAGTTAAGTTTTTAAAAATTATACTTTAAGTTCTGGGGTACATGTGCAGATCATGCAGGATTGTTACATCGGTATACACATGCCATGGTGTTTTGTTGCATCCATCCCTGCTGTCACCTACATTAGGTATTTCTCCTAATGTTATCCCTCCCCAATACCCGCACCCCCTGCTATCCCTCCCCTAGGCACCCCACCCCTAGCCCTGTTTTTAAAATAAGCAACGTGTAATATAATCTAATATTACACTTGTAGGTGAATAATTAAACCTAAAATATCCAATCAATTAAAACTAATTTTGTATTAGAAGAATTACTTAGGATTTTGAAATGCTTCTTTAAAATTATGTAATTGCTTAGTAATTAAAACCTTATAAGATGGATTCATGTGGAAAATGTTAGAATTTTAAAACATTTATTTTTGCCTGATAAAGCAATAGAAAATCATATGTGTTTTTTTGTATAAACTATTAAAAAGTTTAGAAAAGAAAATGTCACCTATAATCATGTCACTCAGAAACAAGTACCAACAAAATTCTAATGTTGAGTTTGTTTTTTCTCTGTATATCAATTTTTAAAATACGGTTTTGTCTGCATTTTAGACATAAACAGATTTCATTTATATGCTTTATCCAAAAGCTGAATAAGTGATTGAAACTTTTAAAAAGTTGGCTAGAGAAAAGCCACCAGACTTACAGAAGATAAAGGAGTATGTACCTATTTGATTGCCTAATCCACTGCTCTCATGGAATGCCTGTCCAAATGCCATCAGTGACTTTTATTGTGTGGGGTTTCATCTAGTTTTATTTACTTTCAGATATTATCTAATAATATCCATTGACAGACTTTTATGATCTAATAAATAGGCTTTTTCTAATATTTGTATTCAGTTATTTTAAACCTTGTTCCTTTATCCTAGTGTTAAATTATTGAACATTATTTAAAAGCTATAAAATATGGCTGAATGTAGTGCTGTCTGGGAAATTTCACACTGTTTCCATAAGTGACTATAAAGCAAGATCTGTAGTTTTAACAGGATATTTTTATCTCTTCAGGAGATAGATACTGAGGGCTGGAAGATGATGGGAAAGAAAACCTTAGAAAATGTTACCAAGCTCTATATTTTTATTCTTGCTTTTCCTCCATTGGTTACCCTTAATATACATTATAATTTTTAATTTTCCTAAAAACGTCTGTAGTTAATAGTGCTAACCTCCTCCCTAAAAAGACAAGGACTTTAATTCATTTTAGCATCCCTTCGATCTCTTGCATGCTCTGGCCATCAACTCCCATTTTCCTGATTATTATGTTCTAGCTTCTTTTAAATCATGTAATGCTTTAGATATATCAGCATGTTTTGTTGACTTATTTGCTCATTGTTGTTCCTTGCATCCCATTCTTTCTTTTCTCCCCCTCCTCCCCACCACCCCGATTGAAGTAAATTGTTTAGTACTTCTTTCAGAGATAGTTTCTGAATAGTTAGCTTTTTTAGGTATTAAAAGTCTGGAAATATCTTCTTGCTGTCTGCTCTCCTGAATGGTGGTTTGACAACTATATACAGAATCTTGGTTTAGTTATTTTGCCTTGGAACTTTGAAAATATTTGTCCATTGTTCTTTAGCAGCTCTGGTTGTTGAGGAAAACAGTTCTGTCATTCTGACTATTCACTTTTGTAAGTAATCTGTCTTTTCTCTCTGCAAGCCTTTAAGATTTTTCTCTTTACTCTTGACCTTTTAAGTTTTACTGTAACATCTCTAAGTTTAGATTTTTCTTTTTTGATACTTCTTGTGACTCTTTCTAGTGCTCATGTCTTTTATTAATTCTGGAAAACTTAGCCATAATCTGTTCAAATATTGTATCTTTTCTGTCCTCTTTTAGTATATATACATATATATCTAAACATATGGATATTTATATATTCATATGTATATATTCTCATATCTCTTAACTTATTTATTTAAATCTCTTTAGTTCTTTACATTCTGTTAGGTTTGTTGTTTCTTCATAAATTAACTAATTTTCCCTTCAACTCTGTGCAGTTTATTCTTTAGCCCATATTTTGAATTTTTTATTTCATACTTTTCCATTTTAAAATTTCCAGTTGGTTCTTTTTCATAAGTATTGTTCTTTTTAGAGTCCTACTTTTGTTTCATTGTTGCTAATCCTCCTTTTCCTCTTTGAGAATTTTAAACATCATTATTTAAAGTCCTTTTCAGATTGCTTAGTTATTTCTCTTTCTTTATATATGTTTTCCCTTCTGTTGGGCTTATCAATTACCTTTACAGTGGTGATTTTCTTGTGTTACTTTGTTTTTTAACAGCTTATCTTGCATGGGAATTTTCTTGAATGCATTCTTCCCTGTATGGTAATTCAGTAGTTGCCTCAATTCCACCAGGTCTTGTGGTAGTGTGGATAAAACTATTTTGCCTTCTGTTCAGAGTCTGGCAGTAAAGTCTTAACTCTGGCTTTATGCAGCATATTTGGGTCACATGTGGGGCAGATTGAGGCCTTTTCTATAATAAACACTGAAACCCAAAACTTACTGTTCCTTTTTGGCCGTAACCCAAACATCCTTTATTATTGTAGATTTTCTTTTCTTTTATGGTCCATGAAAACTTTCTTGTTTTTGGACAGAGTTTCACTTTCATTTAATTTAAAAGTCATTATCCATTATTTCTCATTTTTGAATAGGGAACAATTTTGGTGTGTACTTACAATGCCATTTTGGTCCATTATCTTCATGGGATTTAAAAATAAGTGTTATGGCTGGGAATTATAGCTTACGCCTATAATCCCAGCACTTTGGGAGGCCGAGATGGGCAGATCATGAGGTCAGGAGTTCGAGACCAGCCTGGCCAATACAGTGAAACCCCGTCTCTACTAAAAATAAAATAATTAGCTGGGCGTGGTAGCAGGTGCCTATAATCCCAGCTACTTGGGAGGCTGAGGCAGGAGAATTGCTTGAACCTGGGAGGTGGAGATTGCAGTGAGCTGAGAGGGATTCTCCCAGGAGAATCCCTTGAACCTGGGAGGTTGCAGTGAGCTGAGATTGTGCCACTGCACTCCAGCCCAGGTAACAGAGCTAGACTCCATCTCAAAAAAAAAAAAAAAAAGTTTTATTTTCAATAGACATTTCTCACACAGGTAAATATGTTTTTACTGTCTTCTTTATTAATTTAAGATATAATATTTCAAATTACACTTAACTGACATAGAAGAAATAATTGTGAACATTGGCACAAATTATGTATTTTGTTACCGTGGACTTCAAAGCTCCTTAGATTAAATATTCATGGAGAAGAATCAATGAAGAGAACAGAAACAAAGGGCATATTTAGTTGAAGGCTAAAGGAGTTTTTAAGAATCTAGAGAGGAGAAGGTGTAAAATAGTAACTTTTGTTTTTTCAGCTGATTTACCAATGTGATCCACACATTTCTGAGGCCACAAACAGGATATATGACATATATTGGCCTAAGAAGCAAAACAAAACAAAACTCTTCTTTTGGACTTCATTCAGCAAATAGCTAAAGCCTACATGTGGAATTTTTTTTTTTTTTTTTTTTTTTTTTTTTTTTTTTTTTTTTTTTTTTTTTTTTTTTTTTTTTTTTTTTACCGATTCACTCAACAAACATATTGACCTTATATGAGTTGAACTTTATTTAGACATAATGGGAAGCCATTGGAATGTCTGAAATGTGAGGAGATATAATCAGAATTATGCTTTAGGATGTTTGTTTTGGCAAAGGTATGCAGGATGAATTATGAGAGAGAAAACAGGCCGGGGGCAGTGGCTCAAACCTGTAAACCCAGCACTTTGGGAGGCTGAGGTCAGGAGTTTGAGACCAGCCTGGCCAACGTGGTGAAACCCCATCTCTACTAAAAATACAAAAAGAAAAAAAAGCTGGTTATGGTGGTGGGTTCCTGTAATCCCAGCTACTTGGGAGGCTGAGGAAGGAGAATCACTTGAACCCAGGAGGCGGAGGTTGCAGTGAGCTGAGATCATGCCACTGCACTCCAGCCTGAGTGACAGAGTGAGACTCTGTCTCAAAAAAAAAGAGCAAAAACTGAAGAATTAGAGATAATGGGCTATTGCAAAAGAAACATTGGGAGTAAATGATTAGGACCTGAAGTAGGTTGTAACAATAGGAATAGAAAGAACAATATAGTAAGGTTAGAATCAGCAGGACTTGGTTGCTGATAGTAACTGGGAAGTAGGGAGTCAGGAGAAGTCAAATATGAACTGTGGCATGGGGTGAATAATATTGCCATTAAAGAAATTACTAAATCAGACTGCTAGGATTAAGGAACTAAAGAGTCTGCTCATTTATTGTGTAATGAATTTATCTTTTTCAGAAGGAATAGTAGCAGTGAAGAGGAAAGAAATAAGATAATAGTTTGAATGGATAGAAGGCCAAAAGCTTTCTTAAAGTTTATGCATGTTTGGCTGTGTTTGTTGAATATAATCTATTTCATGAGGGCCCCCCAAAATTTTTTCTGTAGTTGCAGTTACCTGTAAACATTTATTTTTCATTATCATATGTTTAGAAAATAGAATCAAGAAAGAGCCTTTTTTTTTTTTTTCTCACATGATTTGGATTTTCCACTGTAGTTCAAGCAGAAGTCAACTTGGGATCTTGGGAATGAACCAAGACGTGGAAATGCTTAGGTCCAGCCATGCTCTGAGGAAGGCTTTATGATGGAGATGGAATCAGATACTGAACAAAAGAATGCGAAGTCATTGCAGGGTTATCTCCAGCCAGAGGGGAAATGGCCAGTCAGGAAGAACAACTGGCACAAGGAGCCAGAGCAGCGGCTTGCTGATAACCCTGGGGAAGAGCAACCCTCTCTTTAAGGAAGTCACAGAATTAACTTCCTGAAAAAACACATTAGTTTGATGATTCACTTGATCTCAAATGAAGTATGGATAATGGTGATTCTTAAAAAAATGAAGCAGTTTTAGAAAATTTGAGGAAACCCCTCTTTTAGGTTACAAACACCACAAAGATTTTAAAAAGAAAGCTCTCAGGCAAGGGATAATAATAATTTCCATATGCATGTTTGGTTCTAACATGGGAATATATTTCCAAAGGTGAGTGTATTGTGTCTCCTCAAGGGAATCTTTAAGGCTGATAGAGGCAACTGGCTATCCACTGAACTCCAGTGAACTCCTGATGGACTCTGCACATCCCTAACATGTTTTCAGTGGTAAGAAATTCTGCCACTGGCCACTGCAGAATTTTCTTTGCTTCCTACTTTTGCCATAACAACAGGATTTTTTCTTGTTTGAGGAGACTCCCACATCCTAAATGCAGATCCAAGAGAAAAGCTTTGCATGTCCCCATTCGTTCTCCATATTCATAACTTCTAGTTGGAGTTGACCTTTTCTCTGGTAGGGTCATTATGCTTACTATGTGTCAGGCACTGTTTTGAAGACTTTACATGTATAGCTCACGAGATCCTTGCATCACTCTTATGACACAGATCTATTATTATCTCTTCTAAAAGAAGGGGAAAGGAGCTCCAACTTGCTGAAAGTTCTCAGCTTGTAAGTGGCCAGCCATCAATTACCATCACTGTGCCATGCTGCCTTCCATAAGCACAACCTGACTAATGGCTTTGAAACTGAAGAGGTTCTGTGAGTGACTGGTTCATAGTTTTGGTGGTGAGACCAAATTATCAGTATATTCAGGTTTGGGCCATTTAGCCTCATTTGGAAAAGCCATGAAAAGAATGAGTATTGGAGTATGGAAATACACTGATTTCTCCGTTTCTTACAAGTGTTATGAATAGTACTTCTTTGCAATTAAAAGTTGTTTCTGCTAAGAAACAACCATTCTTTCAAAAAATATGTCTCTTCTGTTATGTAAAAGAATCAGACCAGACACAGGTTGGCACTAAAAAGACAGCTGTGTAAAACACAGACTCTAACTGTAGCTCAGAATATTATAATATGGTGTGTTTAGAAATAATTACCAAAGAATAAAAACTTAAATGCATATCATATTTTTGGTGAAACTTTCTGTACAATTGAACCATCTGCTGCTCCACCCTTGTCCTCCCCCATATACAATTACAGTCTGTTGTGATGAGTTTCTACCTTTTCTACCACCTAGTCTTATCAAAGCTATAAACCGGTCACATAATTCACAGAAGCTTAAAGATACGTGGAGAACTTGGATAGGGTCCAGGGAAGAGCAATGAAAATGATTAACGGGTTGGAAAACAGCACTGATGAAAAAAGATGAATGGAATCAGGATTACCGGTATTGAGAAGGTTTAGAGGTGACTTAATAACTGTCCTCAACCTTATGAAGGACTGTTAAGAGAAGCATGGTGACCAAATGTCTTCCAAATCTCTCATAGAAAGAGAAAAGGATCTAGCCTACAACAGGGAAGATTTAAGCTAGATGCGAGTTTCAAACAGGATTCTCCTCTCCATCCTCTCTAGTGTCATTTATTGACTCTCTTCCAATCTGTGGATTATCATTATTGATTTTTAATGATAAGGATGAAGGTCAATGGCACCATGGCTGGAACAGTTTACTAGACAACTAAAAGCATTCTTTTCATGAAGGCCGTGATTCTCAGTTGGAAGTTTGGAGTAGTAAGATGAATCAGAATCACCACAAGGGGAGCTTCTACAAAATACAGATGCTCCGGGGTCCATCTACCTTCCCCTACCTTCCCTTGAAGAATAAGTACTTTAAAAGATTGCGCCCTTGATTAGTTAA
Source organism: Cebus imitator (assembly GCF_001604975.1). NCBI lineage: Eukaryota > Metazoa > Chordata > Mammalia > Primates > Cebidae > Cebus > Cebus imitator. The sequence continues at coordinate 1,387,375 of NW_016107602.1, forward strand.
TGCAGAGAGGTGAAAGCAGGAAGGTCTTAATGGTGTATAATAAAACTTTGGTGATGAGTGTATTCAATAGGGTGCTTTGATTAGTTGGCCACTTTAGTTACCTAATAGCTAATTTATTTCAATGTTTATACCTTGAGAATAGTTTGATAATATTTTTATCTTTTTCTTGCTTTAATTATATTTCAACAGTTAGAACTTGTGGCATCTGACTTCCTGGGTAGCAGTTTTGCAAAGCAGAGCAGCTTGGATCAAGACTAAGGGAAAGAGTGGGCTTGGTATTTGGGCTGCCTTACGCCCTTGGGAGCTAGAGAGGAAGAACTGGGCAGTGTAAACTGTCAACTTGTTAGTTTTACCAATAAGCTTACTCTCTGAAAATATTCCCTCTCAAAAATTTATCACTGAAAATCACAAGAGCAAAGTCATTTAAAATTAAATGCTTCCTTTGGGTAATAAAAACTGATACCGTCCCGTTTTAAAATATTAAGGTGGAGGAAGTAAAACACAGGGCAAGCAGAGAAGACAGTGAAATAGTCTGTCACATTTACGTGTTATAAGAACGCTATATAATCCTAACAATTATTCTCCCTCAAAAGCTCTACGTCTTTGATCTAGCTCAAATTTCACACCAACCATCAAAGATGATTGCTGCATAAATCTGTATTCTTTCCTACCATTTAAGGTTATTGGTACTTTGATTAATTTAACCACATGTTACTGTCAGGTTGAACACATTCATCTTTTGTTTCAAAGCGTGTACTCATCAGTCTCTCTATGGTTCCTTCCCTTCAGGCCTTATTTCATCACGATTAAGGAGACTCTCTTGCCTGTCTTTATCTTGTTAGGCTTTCAGCAGCTTAAGTTGAATCTTCATTCTTTCATTCTTGCTGTCAAGCCTTCTTTAATAGACTCTCCCATTTCCCTATTCATAAAGCATCAGGGCTGTTTCACACAGCATTACATGCAGAGTCAGATGTTACTACAGAGTAAATCATTTCCCATCTGAGGAACTTGAGTTACCCACTATACATACATATATGCACATATATATATATGTATGTGTGTGTGTGTGTGTGTGTGTGTGTATATATATGTATATGTGTGTGTGTGTGTGTGTGTGTGTGTGTGTGTATGTATGTAAGACAGTGTTCAAAGCAAAGTGTGGTGTTCCTCATTAGATTCTAAGGGAACCGCAAACTAAAGGAGGCAGCAATGTGGTTTTGTTACTGATGGGAACTCCTGGAGCTATCTGAGAAGGGAGAAGCACTATTCAGGTTTTGCAAGAGATTAAAACTTCAATTATTCATTTTGAAGATAAAGAAAATAAAATGACAGTGTTGCACAAGTATTTAGAATCAAGTTTTATGAGGCATGCTACTTGATCAAATAAACCATATTTGTAACTTAACTGTGAGCTCTGTTCTTGAGCCCCAGTGCTTGGTACCCAGTAAATGTTCAAATATCTTTTTGAATGAATGAATGGAGTTGCACGATATGGGTGGAGGCTCATAAAAAATGACAGAATAAGGTGACTAAAAAACATGTTAGCCAAAGTTTCAGTGCTTGAACAGCAAGATTGTACATTGCTCTGACTATAGCTTTTTATTCTATTTAAATAAGACAAGACAGGTAGGTATGATTATGTTTCTAAATATGAGGGGGTTTTTTTGTTTGTTTGTTTTGTTTTTGAGATGGAGTCTCTCTCTATCACCGAGGGTGGAGTGCCGTGGCGTGATCTCGGCCTATTGCAACCTCTGCCTCCCAAATTCAAGCAATTCTCCTGCTTCAGCCTAAGAGTAGCTGGGATGACAGGCACCCACCACCACACCTGGCTAATTTTTGTATTTTTAGTAGAGATAGAGATTTCACCATGTTGGCCAGGCTGGTCTTAAACTCCTGACCTCAAGTGATTTGCCCGTCTTGGCCTCCCAAATTGCTGGGATTAGAGGTGTGAGACACCATGCCTGGCCTAATATGAGTTAATTTTATTGGTTACTCCATTTATTACTATTTCTTTAATAACAGCATTATAGGTAGGGTTATATAATAACAATATTAAACACATGTATGTTAAATAACTACTTATCTTTAACATTATTTTGTGACTCTGTGCTTATCACAAGTAGTTATTTTGTATTTCCTACTTAGGTTGAAAATATTATACATTGAAGGCAGAGATTGTTATATATAATTCAGGATAAAAATTCCAGAATAATCTTTTGTGGATGTCAAGTCTTGGGGTTGGCCAAACCAATAATAATGGCTTTGGAATGGGCATAGGAATGAATGGAAAAGTGATCCATTTATTCAACAAGTTATGCTCTCATACAATGGACTTGACTGCTGTATCATTGAGTTGATTAGGTCATATTTTGCTTTTCATAAAGAGCTAATAATTTCTTACCAGCCCCCCAACTTTCCCTCCTATTTGCTATAAAATCTAAGCAGCCTCATATCTATTTTCAACACTATGCATTTTCTCTTCCTTTAAAACTCTTCTTCAAAGTCAGGAGGGTCATGCCACTGACCCCAGGAAACTGAATGTGTGTTTGTGCTGAGCAGAATTAAAGACAATATTAATGTACCCAACTTGGGAAGATGAAAAAGCGTTTATCTTTAAGAATTCTAGTCCCAGATAAAAGTGTTTTCTCTAATAAAATATGCTCTGTGCATGTTTTATTGAGTTAAGCACACAAGGCAAAAAATATAGCAAAAATAGAATTATATTACTTCTTGAACCAGGAAAAGAAACAACTTTTATAATTGACAATAGATGAATGTGATGTGATTCATAGCATTTTGTACATTTAGTCTTGGAGAGCCCATGTTTCTGATTGAAACATGAAACTGGAAGGATTGATGAAGAAAGTGAAAATTTATCATGTAATTTCTAAAACCCACTTGAGGTTGGTACAAATATCTTATCATGAAGCTAGTTTTGTTAGTAATTATGGCTCTGGTTGGTAACAATGCTGACTATGTTTCTGAAAGAAGCAGTCCCAAACATTGTGATATGGTTTCCTCCTAGTCTGTTAGGAAGTTTTCGTTGTTCTGATACAAAATGAGAAAAATGTAGTTATTCATGAAGATAAATTGATTTCATTTAAAATGCTTTTGCTTATTGTGAGATTTTTATTCTTATTTTTCTGTCTTATAGTGCTTTTTCTTTTGTGAAATGATGTTAGTGTGTGTCTGTATGTGTATACAATTTATTTATTTTAATTACTGATATTTAAAAGTCGTGGTCTGGAAATCACCAACCAACAAACAGCCTTTTCTAGTATCACCTGTAGTCCCTACTCATGAAACCTGGAGGAAACTCCAAGCCTTTCGGTTAGGACATTTGCCCTGGGCAGATCTGCTTTGGTCAGCAATTGTCTCTGGAGTGACTTTAGACTTGACTGCAGAATTTCTAAATGGTGAGATCTATTCTCTTTTTTTCATGTTATATACTCAATAATTCATTTTATTGTTAATTATGAAATGTGTCAGACTGGGCATGTTAACTCAGACCTGAAATCTCAGCACTTTGAGAAGCTAAAATGGGAGGATTGCTTGCGCCTAGGAATTTAAGACTGGTTTGGGCAACATAAGGAGACCCGTTTCTACAAAACATTAAAAAGTTAACTGGGGTTAGTGCCTATAATCCTGGCTACTCTGGAGGCTGAGGAGAGAGGATTGCTTGAGCCCAGGAATTATAGACCATCCTGGGCAACATAATGAGACCCTGTCACTACAAAAAAATTTTTTTTTTATATTATGAAATGTTTCAAATATATGAAAAAGAACAGAAAAAAACCTATTTACTCAGATGTTAACATTTTGCATATCTACTAAAAAACTCTTTTTGGCAAAAGAAAGAAAACATTAGCATAAAGGCCCACTCCTCCTTTCTCTTACTCTTATCCTGTATCCTAAAGTTGGTGTAAAGTATTTCCACGTGTGTTTTTGTGCTTTTACTGTATGTGTTCCATCATGAACTACAGATTCTCTTTTGGTATGTTTTAAAATGTACATAAGTGGTACTATACTGTACATATCATTCTTCAATTTGTTTTTTTTTACTCAACATCTTATATTTGAGATTAATCCATGATGATAAAGGTTCAAAAGATTTATTCATTTTAACTGTTGTATAATATTCTATTCTATGAATACACCACAGTTTATTAATCTGTTCCTCTACTTAGAAAAATAGAGTTGTTTTTGCTTTGCTGTTATCACAAACAGGGCTGTATCTAGCATCTTGTTTGGATTTCCTTGTGCACCTGTGTGAGAATTTTTCAAGGTTGATACCTAGAATTGAAGTTGCTGGGTCATGGCTATGTGCATCTTCAACTTTGCCAGCTAACACCAGCTTGCGCTGATTATACCTATTCCACTCCTAATAGCAGTGATTAAATTTCTTTTTTTGCTAGATCTCCCTTCATCCCATCCTCTCATACAGTGATTAATATCATTCGAGTTATTAATTTTTGACACTCTATAAAGAGCATGCAAAGTCTCATTTAGACTTCCTTTACTAATAAAGTTGTATTTTTATATTTATTGGAAATTCAGGTTTCATTTCTGTGGATTGTGTATCACATTCTTTTCAGACTTTCTTTAATTTTATGTGACACTAATGCTTTGTTTCTTACAGGCATTGTAAGGTCATCTCTCAGTCTGTGGCTTGTCGTTCACTTTGTTAATGGTGAACTTTGCTTAACAGGAATTTCTAATTTTGAAGTCGTCAAATCTGTGAATACCCCATTTTATACTTTATATGTTTGTGCTTTTATGCATAGTTGCATCTTGTTTTGGAAATTGTTTTTGACTGATATTATAAAGATATTTTCTTTGTTAAAAATTTATGTTTTGCCTTAATATTCAGGTATTTATTTGAATTTGATTTTTATTTGCATACTAGGTAAGGATCCAGTTTTATCCTTTTTTGTATGACTAACCAAGTGTTCTGGCTCTATTTATTGAACAATTAATCTTTTCCCCCACCGATTTATAATGCCATCTCCATCATATACCAAGTTCCCACGAATGTCCAGGTTTGTTCCTTGGGTCCCTGTTCTGATCATTTGGTCAATTTCTTCATCCTGGTGCCACAAATACTTTTTAAAAATTGCTACATCTTTTTAAGGATATCTTGATAACCTGTAAGCCAAATCTCTTTCCCTTCCTCAAGGTTGTCTTAGTCATTTATTCTTCCTTATAAAATTTACAGTCAGCTTGTCAAGTTTCACACACACACAAAACCTGTTATACTTTTATTTAGATTGATTTGACTTGTCCCTTTCTCTATATGTTCTCTGGAACAGTTTCTGTAAAATGGGATTACTGGTGACTTGAAGATCTGTTAAAAAGCCCTATTTATACCCCAGAACTTAAAGTATATATATATATTTTAAAAAACCCTCTTTAATACTAGGTTAATGTATTTCAGAAATCAGTTACATATTCAACTTTTTAAATGGTTATATTCAGATTTGCTCTTTATTTGTGCATCAGTTACAGTTTTAGTTTTCTAGGAAATTATTCTTTTGTCTAGGCTTTCAAATTTATTGACTTAAAGTTGTTCATAGCATTCTCTCAAGCATTTAAAAATCTCCTGTGTATCTGTATTCTCCCCTTTAAATTACTAATGTTTTCATTTATGCCTCTTTTAAAAAAATTTAGATGCCAAAGTTTTGTCTGTTTTATTAGTTTAAAAGATATTTTACTTTTCTTTTTAAAAAGGTTTTTTTTTAAAAAAATTATTTTGTTGATGTTTTTCTAAACTTTTGAATTGGACTCATTCATTGATTTTTACTCTGCTCCACTCATAGTATAAGCATTTAAGGTTATACATTTTCTCTAATATTGGTTTAGCTGCTTTTCCCAAGTTTTGATATATAATGTTCTCAATATTACTTAGTTTAAAATATTTTATAATTTCTGTTATGATTTCTCTTTTGGCCCATATATTATTTAATATTCTTTAAAATTTCTAAACATATGAGTTGTGTTATAGTTTTGTTATTAATTTTTATTATACTGTGCTTTCTTTGTTGTTAAATAGAGCAAATTTTTATAAATGCCTCACATAAACTGGAAAAAACTAGTTTTAAAATTATTATTATTATTATTATTATTTTTTGAGACAGAGTCTTGCTCTGTCACCCAGGCTGGAGTGCAGTGGTGCAATCCTGGCTCACTGCAACTTCTGCCTCCCAGGTTCAAGCAATTCTCCTGCCTCAGCCTCCCGAGTAGCTGGGACTACAGGTGCCTGCCACCACGCCTGGCTAATTTTTTGTATTTTTTGTAGAGACGGGGTTTCACCTTGTTAGCCAGGATGGTCTTGATCTCCTGACCTTGTGATTCGCCCACCTCGGCCTCCCAAAGTGCTGGGATTACAGGCATGATTCACCATGCCTGGCCTATTATTATTTTTATTTTCTGAGATGGATTCTAGCTCTGTTGCCCAGGCTGGAGTGCAGTGGTGTGATTTTGGTTCACTACAACCTCTGCTTCCCAGGTTCAAGTAATTTTCCTGCCTCGCCTCCTGAGTAACTGGGATTACAGGTGTGCACCACCACACCTGGTTAATTTTTTGTTTTTTGTAGTGTTAATAGAGATGAGGTTTCACCATGTTGGCCAGGCTGGTCTCAAACTCCTGGTATCAAGTGATCTACCCACCATGGCCTCCCAAAGTGCTGTGATTATAGGCGTGAACTGCTGTGCCTGGCCTGGAAACTATTTAGTTTTTGTGTGGAGACTTCTATATATGTTTGATCAAACTTGTTAATTATGCTGTTCAAATTTTATTCATTTCTACTAATTTTGGGTCTTTATTGAGAGAGGCAGGTTGAATTTTGCCATTATAATTGTGAATTTGTCCATTTATTTCTTGTAATGCTGTCAATTTTTGCTTTATGCTTTTGGAAGTTAAAATGTAAATTCCAATAAGCCTATTGGAATAAACAAATTGCAACTTATTCATGCCTACAAATTCCAAACACTGTATCTCCCTGGTAAAATTTTCCTTTTGTCGTTTTGTAATAATTAGGGAATAACAATTGTTCATTGAAGTATACTTTGTTTCATATTAATATAACCACTCCACCTTTTGATTTTTTGATATGTGTTTTTTTCATCCACTTACTTCCAAACTGAGTCCCCCTGCCATGGCTATGCTCCCTGTTTTTCTGCATATATCTCTTCCAAATAACAAATAGCTGGATTTTGTTTCTTAAATAAATTTGTCCTTCTCTTTCTTCTAGGCTATGTGTATCTACTGTGATCAGGGATCTGTTTGGATTTATTTCTTTCATCTTATTTTCTGTTTTGTATTTGTCCTGCTTTCTGTCTCTTTTTTTTCTGCTTGTTTTTATTTCTTCTTTCTTGCTTCCTGTAAGATTGGGAAAATTTTATTTATTTTTCATTTTTCCCTCTACTACATTCTATTTGTGTTTTTACAAGAAGCACAAATAAATATTTAATGTGCACAATTAACAATCTCACATTAAATAATATTTACTTTCTTTCTCAAATATGGAATCACTGCAGAGCACATTAATTCAGATTGTCCCTCTCCCTACCCCAGTTTACATACTAATCGCTGCCAAGTGTTTTTGTTTTATCTTGTACTTACAACTTCCAAATGAGTCATTGTTATTAATGCAATTAATGATTATTTAGCTTTATACACATTATTTACCAATTTATTTTCTCACCATTGTTTCTTGTATCCTACTCCTTCCTTCTGGGTTCAATATTATTCTTCTTGAAGCATATTCTTTAGATTAATTTCAGCAATGTTTTGTGAGTGGTAAATTCTCTTCACCTTTGTCTGTCTGAAAATATCTGTATTTTACTTTTTCTTCCAATTAGTTTTTGGACCACACAATTCAAGGTTGATGGTTATTTCCTCTCAGTATACTGACAATATTACTCCTTTTAAAAAAAGCTTCTATTTTGTTGTTGAGGACTCTGCTGTCGATATATTGTGTTTTCTTCATAGTAATTTGCTTTTTAAACTTTCTCTATAGTTAGTTGTCTTTGTTTTTGGTGTTAGCTCATTTACTGATGTTTCCCATACAGTAGCTATATTTTTTAAAATCATCAAGTTCTGTTTAGTTTTTATAAAAAATTGTCATTAGAAAAATGATATCTCATTTCTTTCTTTTAGCTTTCTTATTTCACATTTTTAATTATTAAAGAAACATTTTGTGGTCTCTATCAGATTATTCTACAGGTCAACCAGGTTATGTCTAAACCCGAAGTTCCTTACTTGCTCTCTCTCCTAAAAGAGTATTTCCTTGTATCTTTTGTAATTTTGGGCTGTGGGCTCATTTTCACAAGGCTGTATCTGAGAAAATCTTGTAGAGCCTACATTTAAATTACATTGCTTTGGAGTAGTTTCACATTTGTTTCTGGGTGTTTCAGATTGAATTTATATTTGATGAGCATATTCCTCATTCTCTATTCCAATCCTAAATCCCAGTAGATAGCTTTTTTTTTTTTTGTTAAACCAAATTGATTAATTATCCAGGTGTTCTTCCCCTTCTGGGTAATCACAAATATTTTCAATAGATCTTTGTGCATCGGTATCATTTTCTTCTTCATACCCTCAATACTGATACCAAAATAATCTTTCTCAAAGGAGATTCTGATTGTATTAATTCTTCATGGTTTACAGTGAAGATACCGAACAAGCTCCAACTACTTGGAAAGATCTGAGCCTTGTATGTTTTCTGGCCTCAAAATTCTTCTCTCATAAACACTTGATGTTCAAGCTAAAAAATTGTTTAATTCCTGGAATATGTAATGAGCACTCTTGTTTCAATGTCATTACATGTGCTACTTCATTATTAGCTACCCTCCTTTACTTAGTAAACTTCTACTGTTATTAAAGACTCAACTTAGGCAAAGAAGAGCTTTCATGCTTGGGTTCAATATCATTTTGTTTTGTTGTTGTTTGTTCATAGGCTGTTAAAAAATAATTAAAAACACAAAAAGAGACTTTATCATTTTATATTCCTGGGCTCTTCATATTTCAACACCTAAAACCACATCAAACTTGGTAGTGTCCTCTGAGACAGTGTGTGTGTGTGTGTGTGTGTGTGTGTGTGTGTGTGTATTTGAAGGAAGAATTGTACATTTCAAAGTTACCTCTATTGATTTTGTTTCTTTCATTACCAAATTGCCTTTTCGAAGGTAAAAAGTAAAGGGAGTGCATCTGAGCACACTACATTTTTAGTAAAATAAATAGATCTGGATACTACTTATTTGCCTTTGCTACTAAGCAGCTGACTGTCTTCTCTCTTCCTTTGTTTTCCCTCTTTTTAAAATGAAAATGTTGGATGAGATGATCTTCAAGTTTTCTCTCACCTCCAAACTTCTCCTGGTGACTTGATAAAGTGTCTTAGCTATCTAGAGATATTTTATTGTAACCCTGTCCTCCAAATTGCCATCACTTCTTTTTAGTTGGTAAATTTAAGCTAATGAATGTCTCATAACTCTTAGAAAATAAATTATCTCTAAGATAAATTTGCGTTTAAAATATTTTATTGAATACAAAGTGATCAGTTAATATAAACACTAACCAGAGTATTCTGGCTAAAATAAAATTTTGTTTTTGACCTCATTTTGATTAAAAAGAGCAGGAGTGGCCAGGCACAATGGCTCATGCTTGTAATCAACCCTAGCACTTTGGGAGGCTGAGGAGGGTGGATCACCTGAGGTCAGGAGTTTGAGACCAGCCTAGCCAACATGGCGAAACCCTGTCTCTATTAAAAATACAAAAATTAGCTGGGCGTTGTGTCACACACCTGTAATTCCAGCTACTTGGAAGGCTGAGGCAGGAGAATTTCTTGAACCCAGAGGGTAGAGTTTGCAGTGAGCCGATATCGCGCCACTTCACTCCAGCCTGGGTGAAAGAGTGAAACTCCATCTCAATACATACACATATACATACATACATACATTCATACATACATACATACATACAAGAGCAAGAGTAAAGATCAGAATTGCAATGCTTCTGGAAAGGTGCACTTGAAGCCCCATTGATGGGCAAAGCTCTCCCTAAGTAATATCAACTAGCTAATGTAATCAGTCTCAGTTGGTGCTTGCTTTGCTACAAATGTATCTGGGCTTGTATGCTATAGAGATCAATAACTCTTTTGATATGCTTGTCAATTTCTAGTGTTGATGAGAATTTTTTTTAAAGCAATCTGTCTTCAAATGTTAGCATGCCTTCGTAGGAAATAAAAGTGCCATAATTTCATGTGAAACATCCGTCTATTGTTAATATTTAATTATTATTCCCACTATTAGCTGAGATGTCTCAATCCCTGAAAACTTTAATTTCTCCTAAATTTACTGTGTAAAAGAAATTTTCTCGAAAATTTCTTTGAGTTATGTATTTAATAGCTATTTGCATTTTAAATCTTGAATGGAAAACTAGAATATTTTGATGTTTAAGTCATTAGAATTGGGCAGAGCATCTTTTTAAATGGAAAAGAATATTAGAAAGAAATAAATATCTTTTGCTGAAATTTATGAAAATACACACTAATCAACTGTGTATTTTAATTTTTTCTCCCTAGTTCTGTTAACTTTTACCTTCTATATTTTTAATGTCTCTCTATTCTTCTAACCAATATTTTCTTTAGCCTTCTTTTTTAACTCTATCCCCTCTTTTTCTTTTTAAAATTTCTCCTTCTTTTTTTCTTCATCCTTTTTTTTCCTATTGTAAATATTTACATATTTACAAAACTCACCAATAAGTGCAAGCAGGAATGGGATTGGGTAAAGCAAAATGTTGAATTGTGAGATAAAAATAATCATTTTTAAAAATTAGACACATTGAAATGTAACAGAATAACAACAGATTCTTTTAAATGCCTGGTAGCTATAGGTTGTACTTTTATTTCCATTAGTTACATAAAACAACGGTTTTTCATTCCATGTATTTATTTGAACATAAATTGGTCTGCGGGACTGTGTGTTCTATATGTTAAGTTGGAATTTTGGGTGCTAGTCGAGTATACCATGAATTAATAATCATCTGGTACTGACTCAGTTTTAGGTGAAAACCAAGATTTATTGACCCAAGTGGAAAATATGGACCAAAGTGAAACCTCTGTCAATATTTATTTACCTTTACAGGGACAATTAATCTTGATACTCATTGAAACAAGAAGTCAATATATGTATTGTTATGTGCTTTTGGAGACTTCCATGAGAAATATTGGCAAGTCCCTTGTTCATGGCCATAGATTTAAAAGGCCTATCAATTTTAAATGTTTTGGTCATTGAGTGCTAAAACATGTCATATATCATAGTATTCACCAGAAATAAAAAATCAAGAGTCTGCTTAGAGCAGGTTAATATGAATTTCTTTTTTCAGTCCAACTGATGATTTTTTAGTAAGATGAACTGCCAAGGAGACAATCAGCACTGACTCCTCGATGCATGACTTCATCTTGTTAGGAGCTGGGTTAAGTTCCCCTGTAAGAGAGCTCTGCAGTGCTCCTCCCCATGGTGAATGCCACAGGAGAGTGCACGCCCCAATGTGTCTTAGTTTCTTCATGAGAACTTTGTAAGCAGCCTGTAAGGGAAGTACAGACTGTGAGATTTAGACCCCTTGTTTCTTAGTTGTTTTTTTCTCTAATAAGATCGTGGTGGAGGTAAAAGAAACTGTTATTTCACAGTGACTGCAAATGTCATGAAGTACTCGATGTCTATGCATAAAGTGTTAGGGCTGAATTTCTAAGGAGAGAGATAGCATATTCCCTCCAGTCTATAAATTCCCGATTCAGAACATGATCTCAAGAATTGTACTTTACATTTCTCTCCCCACCACCAAACAATAATAAAAAGAAGAAACAAACAAAAGTGATCAGCACCCAGTGGGAATTCCAGTTGGGGCAGATCTTTGAGATACGGTATTAAAGTGATGACTTGTACTTAAGAATGAAACCTGTTTGCTCCATATACATGTAGATGAAAAACTTGCACCTCACCATGAAGCAGCCATTGCAGTAATGTTCTTTCTTTTTTTATTTAATAGAAACCAGAGGTTGTTGTGCCTAGGGAAATGTCCAAAAAGTTAGTCAAAGGTATTGAGGACACACACATGCACACACAGACGCTTGCCAACTGGAATAATATATATTTATTTTCGGAATAGACAAATTATATTCTAGACACTGTGAAAAGTTGTAGGTTTTTAATTTTAATTTTTAAGTATTTATTTATTTAAGATAGAGTCTCACTCTCTCACCCAGGCTGGAGTGCAGTGGCATGATCTTGGCTCAGTGTACCCTCTGCCTCCCGGATTCAAGCGATTCTCCTGCCTCAGCCTCTCAAGTAGCTGGGACTACAGGCATGCACCACAATGCCCAGCTAATTTTTATATGTTTAGTAGAGACAGAGTTTCACTGTGTTGGCCAGGCTGGTCTTGAATTCCTGACCTCAATTGATCCGCCAGCCTCAGCCTCCCACGGTGCTTAGGTTTTTTTAAATTGCCAATCCCAACATTGTCTCAGAATTGCTTTTAATACCTAGCATAACCTAACATGCCAAAATATACAGCTAAAAGTCATGAATTGGCTAATATCCATCACCAATTAACACATTAGTAGATTTGTGTTAAGCTTAAAACTTCTTGTTTTTTTTTTTTTTTTTTTTTTTTTTTTTTTTTTTTTTTTTTTTTTTTTTTTTTTTTTTTTGGAGTTTTTTTTATAAAGTTTAATTCCTTTTCTGTTTAAAACAGAAATGTATCCTCTCTTTTTGTTAATTTGTGCGATGTATTGTTAATGAGGAT